>NW_004524605.1:1259866-1260454 GCF_000260255.1 Octodon degus | reverse complement strand
GGGGCCCTCGGGGAGCAGCGGGCGTAGGACACGTAAAGGAAGCCTTCATAACTGTAAAGACGCGGAGAAAATGCAAGATGGGGTATCTTCTGACCCGAGACCAAGAGAGCTGAGACCGTCACGGTCTTTTGCTAGGAGTGGAGTATGGAGGAGGAGCTGGCTGGGCCTGTGCGCGCGAGCGCGGTGAAACTGCACACGGGACCGCGTGCGGAAACGGGCGGCGGAGGTCGGAGCGAGGACAAGCTGTTGTCTTAGCGCTTCAGCCATGTTAGAGGACCACCATAACGACTCACTCGTACTAGGGCCAGAACCTATCAACACGTTAGGACTTTTCGGGTTTGTTCTCAACAAGTGTACAGAAAAATAAAATATTAGATATGAAATAAAAGGAGAAAATGGTGCCCAAGACACCTTCCGTGCAAAAAGTGCTCCTGACTGGTGGGAATCTAGGTGTTTCTAATGCTTGTACTTTCCCAAAGCTCAGTAGAGAAAGCTGAGTAGGGAGATGAAGCAGAAGGCTGACAAACAGGCGAAAACCTGCCCAGCCCGCCTGCGCCCGCCCGCGCCGCCCCTGCGCCCGCCCGCGCC
>NW_004524605.1:1253266-1259191 GCF_000260255.1 Octodon degus | reverse complement strand
TGGACTTTGGTTTTGGGTTTTCTTGTTTGTTTTAGCGGAACCGGGGATTGAACTGACACCCTTGCGCTTGCCAGGCAAGCGCTTATTCCACCGAGCCCTCTCCGGCCTCCGGATTTTGTTTCTGGGGCGGGACCTCGCAGTGTAGCCCACCGGGCCTCGAACCCGCAGCGGTGGCCCGTGGAGTAGGCACTTCCCTAGCAAGTGCCAGGGTCTGAGTTCGGTCCCCGGTTCCGCCAAAAAAAAAAAAGGAGTTGTTGCAGTATTCAAATTTATTTCATTAAATTAAAAGAAGCTTGTTCATTAAGGTGGATGGCTTGTTGGGTGCGCAAGGTGTCTTAAAGCTTGACTTAGCGCTGCGCAGTGGCGCCCGTTTTTTCAGATAACTGTGCTAACATTCTCTGTATTGCTTCTACAAAGCGAATGTTTTCCTAGTAACGTGTGCCTGTCACACTTTTTCACAGGTTAATAGTTTATCAATAATAAATTCTTTAAATTTTAACCTGGAGATCTTACGAGCACCCCATCGATTGAGTCTCTCATGCGCATCTCAGCTGCTGTACCACGAATCACCTGCATTGCAATTTTTGTGCCATTTTAATGTTTTCCTTAACGACCAGCCTATGACGACTTTTGGTCTGCTGAATCAGCACCTTTCCTTGCGTTGCTGTAGGTGGAGGCAAGGTCAGCTTTTGTGTTTGCAAGAGTTCCTTCAATCAAAGTGCATACATGGTTTCGTGGTTCACAAAGTTTACACCAGGATAATTTTCAGAGTTTATGCTTGCACAACACTGCTCTGTTTTTGTTATACTGGTGAAAATATTTGTTTTGGCTGTACTGTGGCCACAAAAAAGTTCCTTTTATGAAGTTCCTATGCTAGGAATATACTCAGATAAGATCAGCATATAATGTGCTGTGTTCAAATAAGAAGCTGCTCATTAATTTCAAAACGATATGGTAAGAATATCCATGCATAGGATGCCTGACATTTTCTCTGGCACAGACATGTGAACCACTAGGTGCACATAATTTATATAATTTATCCTGTATTTGTGCCATTTTCCTTTGATGTGCTGGTGCAAACACAAGACATTGTCACCATGAAGTCATACCTCCGTTGGTCGCCACGGTTTTCCAGCTCTGCTGCACCCCTGAATGTACGCGTTCCCTCCAGGATTTTTCTCAGTTCAGTCAGGGAATTCTCAGTTCTCCATGTGGCAGCGATACAGCGACGCACAAGTTCAAAACAGCCAGAAACGGGTCGGCTTGTTCAGCGTTCTTTACAGCTCCATTGGCTTCCCTGTTATTTTCACACAAATAACACTTTGATAGGTTTCAGAGGCAGCAGCCTTGGCAGCGCAGCAGAGAAGCAAAAATAAGGGAGAGGAAGCCTTTATTAACTCTAAACACACGGAGAGGACGAGGGCAGAGAGATGGGAGCCTGGGACTTTAGGGACTTCTGCTGGGGGCGGAGCTTGAGGGGCAGGTTCACACACACGAAGCTGATTGGAGGCGCCTTGTGGGCCGGAAGCTGCATCCAGGGCTGCAGTGGGGAAGGAGGAGGAAGTGGTCACTGGGGAGATAGGCTGCTGTTTGGGGATTCAGCCGTGTTGGCTCAGGGCCGTGACAATGTAGCAGTCTGTACTCCGTCCATAACCTATCATTAATGTCTGGTGATGGTACTGTCCCCGTAATTAATAACATTCTGGTAAAGAGTTTCATCTTGCTAAGTATAACAGATTCCTAGGATTGCTGGTGTTTTCTTTTTCCACCGAAGCCACATTGTGTAACACCTGTGTCTTCAGCTATAATTTTGAATAGATTATCAAGTGAATAATTTATACAACACAAAAAGATCGCAACTAATATTTATTAGAAGTTCTGGGCCAGGGAGATGGCTCAATAGAATAAGCACTTCCCTGGAAAGCGTAAGGGCCTGAGTTCAATCCCCAGTTCCGCCAAAAAAAAAAAATAAATAAAAATAAATACATAAAGTTTAGGGGGGCCTGGCCCTAGCTCAGGCCTTTAAGTGGCTGCTTCCACAAAGCTGTCAGCCTCAGGTTGCTGGAGTTCGAACCTCACAACTCTCCCGCTGGCCAAAAGTGCCCTGAAGGCATTCGAGGAACAACAACAACAAAAAATCCTTATTCCATTTTTTGGGACTGGGGAGATGGCTCAGTGGAATAAGCGCTTCCCTGGCAAGCACAAGGGCCTGAGTTCAATCCCTGGTTCCGCCAAAAAAAACCACAATAGAAGTTCTGCATTTTGCAGTTCCCTGTGCTTGTGTTCTTGTTTTGGTTCGGTTCGGTTTGATTTGGTTTTAGACTCTCCTTGTAGTTCAGGCTGGCCTTGGACTCACTAGGTAGCCCAGGCTGGCCTCCAAGTCGAGGGGCTCCTCCTACTTCAGCTACTGAAGTGCTGGCCTTTGTGCGAGTGTTCTAGCACATTTCTTCATGTTGTCAGCTGCCGTTTTTCCTCAGAATCCTCCGCGTTCATAGCCACATATGCACTATGTTCAGTGAGCATACTGACCACAAGATTACATTTGTCTAAAAAGCAAAAATTGCATTCACCTAACTCTAAGGCATCTTCATCTTGAGAGTAATAGGTTGTGACCTTTTTCTCTGATGCGATATGATTAAAGACATCTACTGAATCTTCCATTTTCTGCTTGATACTCTGATGGAAAAAATTGTAAAGTTTATATACTCTTAAAATTGAAAAATGAGGGGGGCTGGGGAGATGGCTCAGTGGAATAAATGCTTCCCTGGCAAGCACAAAGGCCTGAGTTCAATCCCTGGTTCTGAAAAAAAAAAAAAAAAAGAAAAGAAAAAAAAAGAAAGAAAAATGAATAAGTGAAAAAATAAAAGATAAATGAATAAGTTATAATGTACATACATGTAGTCAGAAAATTATATATTATTACAAACAAAAATAAGAGCCCCCAAGGAACAACAAAGGAATAATAAAAAATTTACCACTGAGTATAATCTGTGAACTAGTAGTGACTTTTTATATAACAGAAGGGCACACACAGCTCAGCCCCAGAACGTGGGACCGTCGAGTGCCACTCGGAGCACCCAGTGTGAGCGTGCTGTGCACGTGGGAAGCTGTGCCCAGTTCTGTGCCGCCCCGCATCACTGCACAGCAGGACTGGACATCTGTGAGGCTGGCTCCCCCACGGATACTGTGGAGCAACAGTAATTGTTTTTTGAAAATTATAAGTTTATCACATGAAAGAATTAACATAGGACAGAACAAATCTGGAATTTGCTGTAATTATTTTTTTTTCCTTTTGGAGATGAGGTGTGGGTATACAGTCCATGCTGGCCTCCAACTGGTGGCAGTCCTGCCTCAGCCTCCCCAGTGCTAGCATTACCAGCATGCCCCCCTGTGCTCAGTTCAAATCTCCTTTTAAGGCTGGAGTGCATTAGTAAGAACAAAGATACTCCTATTCCTCCATTTTCCCCTTCAAGATAAAGACACTCTGTGTCAGTTCTACCCTCTTCCGAAAACTTAAAATGCTCCCTAGCCAGGCATGATAGCATACAGACCTGTAATAGCAAGACTTGAAGCTGAGGCAGGAGGATCACTTTGAGTTCAAGGCCAGCCTGAGCTTCTTGAGACCTTGTCTCAGAACAACAGCTACAACAAAATTACTACACAGCTACACATTCCCTCAGGCCTACGTAGGGTCAGGGTCATCAGTAGTACCGTCCTCTGCATCTTAAGTTTCCTAAATAGTACCTTCTGGAATACTCCTTGAAAGACCAACATAAGCTTGTTTCACAGTCAGCATTTTTCTTCAGTAGGAGTATTTGTTGTTAGGCATGGGGACACAGGTCTGTAATCTCAACACTCTAGGAAGCTGAGGCAGAAAAATTCCAAGTTCAAGTAGAAAGACCCTGTCTCAGAGTAAAAAGTAAAAAGGACTGGGAATGTAGCTCCCATGAAAGCCCTAAATTTAACCCTTCATGCGGGGGGGGGGGAATATATGCTGAAATATCTATAATAAAGTGTAGTAAATACACAAACCATTAATAACTATTGGGCTGGGGAGATAGCTTAGTAGAATAAGCACTTGTCTGGCAAGCACAAGGGCCTGAGTTCAATCCCTGGTTCCACCAAAAAAATAAAATAATTAGTAACACTATCAAATATAGATAATTGTCCATTTAATGACCTGTTTACAGAGCTTCAGAGCTCAGCTGAAGCATGCTGTGAGGACTTAGGCCTGTCCTTTGTTTTGCACGGTTCTGGGTGTCTGTGAACCAGCCTCAGTGCCTTTCCTGTACCCACAGCGTTGTAGGTTTAGGTTCTCTTGTACAGTATGGTGCTACGTGTAAGACTTCTGCAGGTCAAAACACAGTCATCAAGCTAGAGTTTCCCTTGACCGTTTCTTTGTTTTAAGTATTGTATACAACTGTACACAAGTCGTCCTTTAGTGATCAGTTCAGCTAAGGACCTCAAGGCAGGAGTGTGGTCACAGGAACGTGGCCCAGTCTTACACAAGGTTAATTGGAGGGTGAATTGTGCTGCCAATTTGCCGGCATCCCACAGGTGAGGTAGGTGTTCACTGTGTTTCTCAACAGTGTCGGGGGATCTTGCACGTGCTGTCATCGCGTGGCTTGGCCCATCGCTGCCTGCAACAGCGCCTGACTGTAATAAATGCCAGCTCTGCGTTGATAAATAAAATGGGCTGTGCCTAGCCAGAGTAATGCATACTTGATGGTGCTAACTCCCTGGCTCCCGTTCCCAGCAGGGTGCCCTGCCCTAGGTCTGCACAATCACTCCTGCGACCCTGGGAGTGCAGCCTGTCAGTTGGAGGACTGGGCACTCAGTTGTGCCTGGCTTGAAATGTTTTCCATTACTTGAGTTGTGTGGCTTGAGGCCAGTGGGCTCAGCGAGTCTGTGGCCACCCGCGGGATAGGCACCCCCACTGTCATAGTGGGCAGAGGCCAACGCTTGGCCCAAAACAGTGTCTCTGAGCCTGCGCTCTTAGCCACACCACCCCTCCTGGCCGGTGTCTTCATAGAACCTCAGATGTAAAATGTCATAGTAGATTCTACCTGAATCTTTGTAATTGGTCATTTAGAGAAAGTCATGAATTAAAATGTGACCATGCTGGGAGAGGGCTAAAATTCGGATCCTGTGCTGGGCCACAGGGCTGGCAGAGGCAGTGGGTGGCGCCACGAGGTGTGGGCGAGGACCCAGCCAGGCAGGGAGTTTTCAGAGGGAGCAGGTCAGGAGCAGGGCTTCAGTATGAGCAGCACTCTTGCCAGCTCATGTTTTGATAGCAGCGCTTCTTGGCGCGCTGTTTAAGTCACCCTGCCGGCTCGGGTGTGGCTCAGGGCGACGCTTCCCTGGGGCCCCGAGTCTCGCCCGCCGCGTGGGTCTGCCGCAGTCAGGTCGCTCCTTCCCAGATTTACCCCCTTCCTTCTTGGATTTTGCCAGGACGATTTAATTTGATTCCCGGGGTGCTCAACATCTGTGTAGGACCCTGATGACAATTCACAGCCTCCATGTCGTTCCTGCTGGAAGTGGGTCGCTCGGGCGGCTCCCCCGACCTGCGGGCTGCTATGGGCCTTTGCTGTTGCCCCCACATGGGTCAGTTGCAGGACGGTCCACTACTTGGAGGAAAGACAGCAACTAGGGGAGTCTGAGGGGCCGGGGAGATGGCTCAGTAGGATAAGCGCTTGCCTGGCAAATGCAAGGATCTGAGTTCAATCCCCGGTTCTGCCAAAAAAAAAAAGGGGGGGGGGCTGGAGAGATGGCTCAGTGGTCTAAAGCACCTACTTGGAACAAGCTTTGCAAAGCACAGGGACCGCGGTTCAATCCTCCAGCACCACATGCCAGCCAACCGCGCCCCCTGGTGGGCTGAGCTGGCCACACACACACACACACACACACACACACACACTAAATGTT
>NW_004524605.1:1242411-1253166 GCF_000260255.1 Octodon degus | reverse complement strand
GACTAGAAGGAACGCGAGGCGGCGCCCGCCCAGTGGGCGTGCCCCCCCAGTCGCCCAGTAGGGCCGGAGGCGCTGGACACCCTCCCAGCACATGCTCCAGTTAAAGTGGCGTTTAAGCCCTTTCATTGGCCGAAAATGGATTTCGGGTGGTGGGGGACACCAATCAGGTGACTTGGTGGAACCATCGCCGTGGCAACGCGTGAAGCCACCCGTGGAAAGCCTCCAGAATGGCAGGCCCGGCTTCCTCCGAGGCTCAGGCAGGGCTGTGGCCTGCAAGGGGGTGGTGACAGCAGACTGTGAACGCATCGTCAGCCTTCTGTCTGCACCCTGTGCACCCGCGTTGGGGAGCCTGGCGTCCCACGCTCCCCGCGGACCCCCCTCAGTCGGCTGAGGACTGTGCCCTTGCTTTTGCCCCACAGCCTCCAGAAGCCAGATGATGGAGGAGCGCGCCAACCTGATGCACATGATGAAACTGAGCATCAGAGTCTTGCTGCAGTCCGCCCTGAGCCTGGGCCGCAGCCTGGACGCGGACCACGCCCCCTTGCAGCAGTTCTTCGTGGTGATGGAGCATTGCCTCAGACACGGGCTGAAAGGTGGGCCTGGGCTTCTGGTTTCAGGACGACCGCTGTGTGCAGAGCAGCCCCTGGCCCCGAGAAGCACGCTCCATAGCGCTGCGCTGTCCAAAGAAAAGGGCAAAGACAGAAACAGCCTTTAATTTTCCACTGCCACATTTAAGGTTTAAAAAGACGAAATTAATATTACTGAGTTTTACCAAACAGTATGTTCGAAATATCATTTTGACTCATAATCATTACTTTGAGACTTTATTACCGACCTTTTAACATCCTTTTTTCATAACAAGGCTTAACCCACTATTTTATGCTTCCAGCAAATCTCAGGCCAGTTCTGTATTAGCACTGGCTACAGTGGAGCGCCCTGTGAGCAGCGTGTGTGGCTGGTCACTGCCTTGGACAGTGCAGCTCTAGAAGACAAGACAAACAGTAGACACAGAAACAGCCATCATTACAAAGTGCCATGAAGTCAAGGAAGCAAAGCAAGTTAAATGATGGAGAATTAAGGAAGGAAACTGAGCAGATGGCTAGGGGAAGTCTCCAGGGAGGTGAAATGCGAGCTGAGACCCCAGGAAAAGGAGCGGGCTGCAGATTTGGCGGGAGATCCTCGTGCTGCCTCAGGAAGGGGCACTCCAGGAAGCAGGCCTGCTGAGAGAGCAGAGCGGGCGGGGCGTGGGAAGGAGGCCGTCCTGCAGGTCCTCTCGGTTCACGGAATGAGTTAGCACTTAATGTGTTTGGAGGATTTGAGGGAGGATTTTGGTCCAAGTCTTAGAACAAAAGAAAAGAAAACCTTGGGTCAGGGTTAGGATTAGATTTTTAGGATTTGGGAGATTTCAGAGTTAGGGCAACCTACCCTGCATCTGCGAAAGAACTTCAGTGTGCCCAGAACGAATTGTAACCGTGGGAGCTGGGAGAGCGCTTAGGTTACTAGAGCCCTTCGGTGAGGGATGACAGTGAGGAGTCGAAGAAGTGAAGCATTGCTGTTCCCATCAGGAGGAAAAGCGGTGACGGAGTTCCCAGATGAGCGTAGAAGGCGCCTGTGCTCTTTCAGGGCAACAGAAGAAGGGCTTAGCAAGTGTGCTAGAAGCCCTGCTGTCAGGGAAGAGCTGTGTGCTCCTTGGCCGTCCCCAGTCCCTAGGACTGAGGCAGAAGGGCTCAGCAGTGCGGCTCTGCACTTTCACTTGGCTTTCGGGAGAAAGATTGTGGGCCCCTAAAGACATTTTGCAACATGTTCTTATGAATAACACTTTTGTTTTCCCTTTTTAGTTAAGAAGAGTTTTATTGGCCAAAATAAGTCTTTCTTTGGTCCTTTGGAGCTGGTGGAGAAACTTTGTCCAGAAGCCTCAGATATAGCTACTAGTGTCAGAAATCTGCCAGAACTAAAGTGAGTGAGAAGTAGTAATACCAATTTGATGTTTCTAAAAGAAAACTCCCTCATATTTACCCATTTCTCAATTCTTTGCTGATAAAACTTTTTCTAACTTGGAACAAACTGTAGCATGAACCGCACTCTACTTAAACTTTAATCACAGTCCTGCTACTTGTTATCCATACCTCTCTGAGATCTGCATCTCTCTGAGCCTCGGTTTCCTTTTCTTTCACACGAGCACAGTGATTCCTGCTTGCTGAACAGGTCAAATAGGTTGAAGAGCTATTACTAAAGAGCAGTCAGAGGAAAAGGCGTCATTAACACTCGATGAGTCTGGACACAGCTGGACAGTGTGAGTAATAGAGTTTAGGCCAGATCGTCAACTCCAGGTCAAGGGCATTGTGATAGGCTGGCCGGTGAGTTATTCACTATGTCTGGGTTTGTCCTGGGGCCATTCCGCATGTGCTCAGAATCAAAAGCTGGAGAGGACACAAATGTGGCATCTTCGTGGAATCTGACATTTCTGAGGGGCTCTAGGGATCCATAAGCTGATGTAAGAGTCCTCCAAAGAGCCTCCCATGGGGGACTTAATGTTTAGCGTTTGCTTAACAGTTCTGTGGAGCCAGCCTGTTGGTTTTAGACAGTAACAACTGCCCCTCTAAGGATCTGCTGTCAGGCACTGTACGGAGAGCCTTTCACTGACTCATCTGATCCCCTGCATAGGTCCTCTGCGAGCCCGGGGCACCCATTGGCAAGTGTGGAGACTAAGACTTAGAGGGATGGAGTGACTTCCCTGAGTTCTCTTGGCAGGAAGCATGGAGCCAGGAGAGTCGTGGATCTGTTGGGCCCCACGACCTCTAAATCTCGCTGACCTTCATCGTCGAGCTGTGTGTATTCCTGGCCTTTGGTCCCTGTCGCTATTGCAGTATTGTGGGCCTTCACCACAAAGCTTTTACACTTGGAGCCTCTCAGATATTTTTTCAGTGCCCTCTTCTCAGTTCTGGGGACTAAATTCAGCGTCTCCTAGGCACCCTACCACTAGCCGCACCCCCAGCAGAGAGCAAAAGTCTTACTGTACTGAGCACTAGCTCCCTACGTCAGGTCCACCACAGCACCACACTTCATTAATCCTCTGGTTGCTAACAGGTTAGAAGCTTCAGTGTTAGACATCCCCACCATGGCTGCCGAAGCGCTCGGACCCATGGGTCTCTGCTCTTGGTGCTGCTAGCAGGAGCCTGGGGGAGCTGAGGAGAGCTCTGAAATTTCTGTGATATTTTGAAAATACCGTGACTTATTAGGAGTTTTTGTGGGATTAGGTAATACAAGCCTATTTAAAGTGGTTTGAAACAGGATAAATTTTACATTCCTTGGAAGACTTTTCTAGAGTTTAATACTTCTGACAAAGTTTAAGACTGTTTCATAGCAAAACCTGTTGCCCAAATGGCTCACTTTTCCTGTCATGCTGTTGATTGAACAGAGCTTTGCAGAGTAGATAGCAACTGCAGACAGGCAAGACTTCTCTGTCTTTTGAAAATTAAAAACAATTTTTTCTCATTGCTTGATCTTTAATTAGGAAATAGAAACCAGCCAAAAACAAATTGGATTATATACTTCCTCCATTACCCTGTAATCAAGGAATACAGCTGCTTGGGAGGAAGAGCTCATCTCCAAAGCCCTGGGTTCAGACCCAGCAGACCCCAAAAAAGGGTGTGGGGAGAAGAAATATATTAAAATCTTAGTGTCCTTCTGGCTCCTTCTGGCATATTGTCAGTCAGACAGATGAGAAGGTCTATCTTATCCCCTGCCCCACGGTGTCACGCTGCACCCTGAGGTGAGGACAGCTTGGCCCTGCCCACCAGGACTGCAGCTGCACCCACCCTGACCCACACTCCCACTCCAGGCAGTCACTGCGATGGAGCATGTGACACAGCGCTGCACACTGTGGGGCCCACAGTCCCTGCCACCTGGGGCTAGCACCTGAGGCAGTCGAGCCAGGCTGTTCGGGCCAGCAGGACCACATCTGAGGATCCAAACTCAGAGAAAAGATTGATGACTCCCTGGCGCAACATTGTCATGACAGCAGCAGCTTAGGGCCAGCATCCACTCATGAGACACGGAGGCTGTGAGGAAGAAGTCCTCCTGTGCTGAGAGGTTTCCAGGTTCTGGAGACCTGGCAAGGGTTTGGCTCTCAGATAGGAGAGAAGAGTAAGAGTTCATTGTTTTCCAGAGGTGAGCCTGAACTGGAAAGTGCGTGTGTGGGTGTGGGAGGGGGGCGAGAAGGTGGACAGAATCCGAAAGAATTGGAGCTGAGTGGTTTGCAGGGCAGTACTTGTGGTGTTGGGCCAGGTGCAGGAATCGTCACCTACTCCAAAGCAACAACAAGTTCAGATTTCTAAAATGTGCATGCTGGGGCCAGGAGATGGCTCAGTGGAACAAGCGCTTGAAGGGCCTGAGTTCAGTCCCTGGTTCTGCCAGATACATAAGTGAGTTAAGTGTGCATACTGTTTTATAGCTTTTTCCATTTAATTTTAGCTTTTTTTTTTTTGGTGGAACCGGGGATTGAACTCAGACCCTTGTGCTTGCCAGGGAAGCACTTACTCTACTGAGCTATCTCCCTGGCCCCTAATTTTAGCTTTTAAACTTCTTTTCGTATGTGGGGCTGGTTCACCTGCCCTGGGGTGGGCCTGGTGCGGCATGTGGTGCCAGGGATCAAATCGTGGTCCCTGAGCTTGCCGGAGCTTGTCTAAGCAAACACTTTTGACTGCTGAGCTATCTCGCCAGCCCAATATTTTAAATTCATGTCAAGTAGTCACCCGCATCTTTTTTATTAGTATATATTCTTCTAGGGGATTTTTTCTTTGTTTTTTTTTTTTTTTTTTTTTTTTTTTTTTGGTGGAACTGGGGATTGAACTCAGGCCCTTGCGCTTGCCAGGGAAGCACTTATTCCACTGAGCTATCTCCCCGGCCCCTTTTCTTTGTTTTTGAGATAGGGTCTCACTGTTAGTTCAGGCTGCCCTTGCACTCACTGTGTAGCTCAGGCTGGCCTCAGCCGCCCAAGTGCTGGGATTACGGGCCTGCACTATTAGTACTCAGTATGTGTCTGATACAGTAGCTGTACATGTGTGTAGCAGGCAGGCGTATCTGTAATACCGTGTGATGCTCAGCTGGGGTGACACCTGTGTCCATAGACTGGCAGTATTTCTTTGTGCATAGCATCTTTTTTTATCTTCCCCCTCTTTTCCCCGTACCAGGGATCTAACCCAGGGGTGCTTTACCACTAAGCTACACAGCCTTTCTTATTTTGAGACAGGGTCTTGCTGAGTTGCCAGATTTGCCCCAGACTTGGTGATGCTCAAGGCACTGGGGTCGCAGCCGTGCACGAGCACGCCTCCCGCTGCTCTCAGCCCGGCGCATTGTTAGAGCCTCATGTGGACTTTGCAGTGACCCTCAGACTCTCATTATGCCCTCACATCGATACGGACACCACCCCAAACATGATCCTATGTCCCCCCTAAGTTAGCACCGGAGTGCGCAGCGCTCGATATTGAACCATGGATTCTGTTGTCATCAAATTCTTGGCTAGAAAAGGTGTGCCACTTCATTCACTTCCTAAGCAGCACACAGCAGCCTTTATTTTTGCATCACGCCAACATTGCCTTTTTCTTTTTTTCTTTTTTTTTTTTTATCTTTCATTTATTTATTTGGTGCAGAGTCTTGCTATGCAACTCACATTTGTAGTGATCCTCCTGTCTCAGCCTCCCCAGCACTGGGATCGCAGGTGTGCACCACCATGCCCAGTTTCAGTGGCCAGCATGTTCCAGGGCTGTAGTACTGGGTATCAAACCAGGTCCTTGCAATTGCCAGGCAGGCACTTAGACCACTGAGCTATCTTCCCAGTGCATGCGTGTGTGTGTGTGTTTTGTTCAGGGTCTCATTACACAGCTCCAACTTGTAGTGATCCTCCTGTTTTCAGACTCCCCAGCTCTGGGATTACAGGTGCACACCATCACGCCTGGACTTGGTGGCCACTCAGCGCATACGGGTGGGGCTGGCGTGGCATGTGGTACCAGGGATTGAACCCTGGCCACTTAGTCTACTGAGCTATCTCAGCGGCCTGCACGCACACATGCGCGTGTGTGTGTGTCCAGCTCAGGATGGACCCTTGGTCCCTGTATCTCACCATTCATAAATACTATGTACTCTGTTTTTTATTTTTATGTTTTTGGTACAGGGTCTCACTACGCAGCTCAGACTCATTGTGGTCCCAGGGATTGAACCCTGGTCCCTTCCCCTTGCCTAAGCAGGCACTTAGGCCACTGAGCTATCTCAGGCCCAGCCCTGCATACCTTCTTATCCTACTTCTTTTTCCTTTACTGTGGTTTGGTATCATTTATTCTTGAAATTAGATTAACCCTTCTGAGGCTGGCTTCCAAACTCTAGAGGGCATCTGAGCCACATCTAGTGAGCTCTGTAGCCCTGTGAGCATCCTTTCATGCAGATTATTCACTGCAGCATTGCCTTTATTCCTGCTACTCGTGCAGTTTCTCTGCTGCGAACAGACTCTTTTTTCCTTAAAGTTTTAGTTCTATGGTTAGAAGCTTTCTCTTCTTGGGAACAGGGTGGGCCTTTTCAGAGCTGCAGGCTTGAGACCAGTGGTACAGAGGCATGAAGGTCTGCGTGCTGCAGCTGTGCTGCAAGATGCTAGGTGGTGGGGCTGGTGAGATGGCTGAGTGGTCTAAAGCACCTACTCAGAACAAGCTTAGCAAAGCACAGGGACCGCGGTTCAATCCCCCAGCACCACATGCCAGCCAGCCCCCGCCCCCTGGTGGGCTGAGCGGGCCACACACACACACACACACACACACACATAAATAAATAAAATTTTTAAAAAAAGATGCTAGGAGGTAAGGTTTGTGCCACGTGCAGTTTGCCACCATTGCAAACGCAGCCCAGCCTGAAATGCGCTTGAGGCCGGTGCCATAGGAGTCCCTGAGGCTTGGGTGCCCTGCGCACTGCGCTGTGCACACTGCACGGTGTCCGCAGCGAAAGAGCTGTCACACCATCTAGTGTTGTTTCCTGGCTCGCTGAGAGACCTTACTTACATGTGCATTGTGTGTGTTCTGCAAACCAGAATTTGGTGGCTTAAGATTTTTTCATTTTGTTGGAAAAAGAAGAAAAAGAACAGGTGCTTAGGGTGCAGAATACAGACAGACCCCAAAGTGTGATGCAGGTCCCTTCTCTGCTGTCCCTGTGGCACAAGCCGCACAGGGTTGTGTGAGCCTGAACATCCCTGACTGAATTGAGGTGCGGTTTTGTGTGTCTGTTGTCATTGTCACGCCACACAGCTTGTTCTCTATTTGATTTCCAGGACGGCGGTGGGGAGAGGCCGAGCTTGGCTCTATCTTGCCCTCATGCAAAAGAAGCTGGCAGATTATCTGAAAGTGCTGATAGACAATAAGCATCTCTTAAGGTATTGCAACCCCTGCCTCAGCTTTTCTTTGGCTTTGTAAACGATGGCACAATCCTATAGGTCGTTTTGAATTAACAGAAGAATGATGTTCACAGCTGTTATTGAAAGTATTGTTAATCTTTAGTATTCTGTGGCTTATCTATTGTTTGGGGGTTTTTTGTTTTGTTTTGTTTTGTATTTTTGTGTTTCAGGGAAGGGTCTACAGGGTGTTCAGGGTCTCATTACTAGATTGGACTCATAGTGATCCACCTGTTTACAGTCTCCCAAGAGCTGGGATTACAGGTGCATGCCACCACACCCAGTCTCAACTGCCATCTCAGCACACCCCTGGGGCCGGGCCAGTATGGCAAGCCCAGGGATCAAACCCCCAGACCCTGCACCTGCTTGCAGGTGCTTTAAGCTGCTGAGCTATTTGGGGTTTTGGGGTTTTTTTTGGGGGGGGGGATTCCAAGAAAATTGAATCTTTTGCACAAGAAACTTAAATAAAATCGTACTAAGATATACAAAAATGAAATTGTCCAAAACTTATTGTAAAGAAGAAAATCATTATGCTGAGCTATTTGGCTGGCCCTTATTTTATTGTTTTTCTTTGAAACAGGGTCTCACTATGCATCTCAAGTTGACCTTGTGGCTTAATTTTAAAATGACAGTGCTAAGGGCCAGTCTTGTAGATGGGGCATGGTGGTGCACACCTGTAAGCCCAGCTCTGGGGAGGCTGAAAGCAGGAGGATCATTATGAGTCCAAGCTGTGGGGTGAGACCCTGTACCAAAAAAATTAAAAATAAATAAATTGGCAGTGCTTTGTTTTCTGAACGCTGATATCTAAATATGATTATGAGTGAAGATTTAGATGAGTCTTCATCTTGGAAAATTTTTGAAGATAATGCTTCAAAAATATTATTACCTTCAATCCCCGGTACCACAAATAAATAAATAAATAAATAAATAAATAAATAAATCCCAAGAGTTGGTAACTGACAGACTATTTCATTAAGCTTCAGTGAAATTATTTTTTTGAAATTCTATTAGATTAGATGATAACAGAAAAAAAAATTCAGAACTAGGTGTAGTGGATAGCTGTCCTCGTTGGTGATTGTGTTTGTGGATGTTGTCCAGGCCAGCCAGGAACTTTCCATGTAGCATCCTGAGTGCTAGGATGGTAAGAGGCCCAGCTGCTGCAGTGGGCAGTTTTTAAATATTAAGTCCTGCTTTTTGTAAGAGAATATACCTGTATTAGCCAATTCAGGATTCCATATCCAGTCTGTAAAATTTATGCCTCTTAGCATCACAAATTTAAAGTGGCTCTCATAGAAATGTGTGACCAGTTTTTTCTGTGTGTCTGGGTTTTGTGGGGTTTTTTGGCAGAACCAGGGATTGAACTCAGGCCCTTGCATTTGCCAGGGAAGCGCTTATTCTACTGAGCCATCTCCCCGGCCCAGTTTTTTCTGTTTTTTAGGGGATTTTGGTTTTAGGTTTTCTTTTTAGTTTTTCTCAGGAGTGGGGTTTAAGTTCTGAGGTTGAACCCAGGGTCTTTGCACTGAGCTGCATTCCCAGCCCCTTTTTTTGAGGCAGGGTGTCATTAAGTCACCAAGTTGCCCAGGCTGGGCATAAACTTGTGACCCACCTGCCTCAGCCCCCTGTGAGCTGAAATTCAGGGAAGTGCTACACTCCCAGCTGGCGAGTGCTGACTTCGGTGCTGTGCGCTCAGAGAGAGTTGCAGGTTCTGCCTGAATGAGTGTGTGGTAGCAGGTTCTTTTTTGGTCCCTGGAGCACACAGCGGCTGAGGCCTTTGGCTTCCACAGACTGCTTAGTTGTTGTGACCAGAGGGAGCAGGGAGCAGGAGGATGAGGCGCACAGTGTATGCAGAGGTGAGGCCGTAGATCGGGGGACACAGGAGGAGGAGGAGCTCTGTCCTTGGCTGTGAGGCTTTTCTGTGAGTGCAGAATGGGGGCCCAGCATACTAGTGTCAGTAGAGCTGGGCGGGCGGGCAGGGCCTCAGGGGACAAGAGAGGCTGGAGCCCAGGACCTAGAGGAGGGGCTTTGGCCATGTGAACTAGTCCCTCCTGGGGCCTGGCAGAAAGGAGAGGGTGCAGACTGCCAGCAGCTTGTCACCATTAGAACACCTAGAGAGGCAACCTCGACCAAGAAAAGGGTTATTGTTGGCTCACAAGTTGCAGGGTTGCAGCTGGCCTGGAACCCCCTGGTGACCAGAGGCAAGAGGAAAGGGAGCCATAGGCCGATCGTGGGCACGTGCTGCAGAGGAGTCCCATCACTTGGGCTCCTGACGCGAGCTGCTGGCTCACACGCACAAGTTCAAGACCAGTAGGCAGCCGCGCCAGGCCCCACCTCAAATAAATGAAACTGTAGTGGAGAGCCTGGAACTTAACGCCCGATACAGTGGACAGAAGGGAGGGGACAGGGACATGCGGGAGCAGAGTCGCGGCTTCCCTGTGCAGTGGTCTCTTTCAGCGAGTTCTACGAGCCTGAGGCGCTGCTCATGGAAGAAGAAGGGTCAGTGCTCGTCGGGCTGCTGGTGGGACTCAATGTCCTGGATGCCAACCTCTGCCTGAAAGGAGAAGACTTGGATTCCCAGGTAAATAGGGATTCCACTCCAAGTGGGATGCATTAGACCAGGGATTCTATGCAGGGGTGCGGGGAGGTGGTGAACTGGGAAGGCTCCTGGGCGGGGCCCTTCAACAGAGGCCTGCAGTGTGTGCAGTTCGCTGCCCCCGAGCTTGGAGAGGCCCCTGCCGTCTGGAGCACTGCACCCAAACTGAGTCTGGGTTGAAGAGATCAGCCCAGCAGCAGTGCTGGGCCACCGCTGGGACAGTGGCAGTCCCAAGGGATTGCGGGAGGGGGAGGCAGGCTAGAGTCACAGTTCAGGTGGGGAGGGACCGCCCTCAGGGAGCTTTCTTTCTAAGGAACCAGTGGCCAGGCTGTGTGAGGGAACAGAGGCTAGGGCTCATTCAGGTCACCGGTAGCCGCGGTGTCTGTGCCGCATTTGGGAATGCAGTTGTGTTGGTGTTTGATGTGCACGCTAGGCAGCACTTCACCATTGAGCCGCAGCCACGGCGCATTCCCTACCCCTTTACAATTTTGAGACAAGGACTCAATAAATTGCCCAGATTGGCCCAGGACCTGTGATTTCTCCTGTCTCAGCTCCTGGGTAGCCAGGAGTACAGGATGGGCCCTGTACCATTTAATTTTTTAAGTGTATATTTTTTACATTTCAAAAAATCCATCATAAGGGTCAGGGAGATACCTCAGTAGAATAAGCGCTTACCTGTCAAGTGCAAGGTCATGAGTTCAATCCCCGGTACCGCTAAATAAATAAATAAATAAAT
>NW_004524605.1:1223757-1242311 GCF_000260255.1 Octodon degus | reverse complement strand
AAGCGCTTACCTGTCAAGTGCAAGGTCATGAGTTCAATCCCCGGTACCGCTAAATAAATAAATAAATAAATAAATAAATAAATAAATAAAGCTCTTCTAATGTCCTTAACTATTTGGGGGCTTGCTGGTTAGCTCAGTTATTTAAGCGGCTGCATGGGTAAACCCAGTCAAGCGCGGGGGACTGCATGCCACACCAGACCCCCCTTTCAGCAGCCTGAACCAGCCAAAAAAAGTCTTTCTCAACTTCAGGGCCGGCCAAATAGCTCAGCGGATTAAAGTGCCTGCAAGCAGGCACAGGGGCCAGGGGTTCGATCCCAGGCCTGCCTTGCTGGCCCCGCCCACCCACCCCAGCTCTTAGGAGGCTGTAAACAGGTGGATCACTATAAGTCTGATCTAGTAGTGAGACCCTGAACACCCTGTAGACCCTTCCCTAAAATAATATATATTTTTTTAAATTAGAAATCTATCATTAGTTTTGATATAGTATGGAATAGAATCTAGATTCACAAAAAATAAACCAATTTTCTCAGAATCATCTATTTAGTCCTTTTGTCACACATGCACTGTCCACAGCCTGCCAGGGTTGCTCCTGACCTGTGTTCCCACAGCCCTTCTTTGTCACTGGTACTTGTCACTCTGGCATCTGGCCTCTGCAGTGCTGCTACACCTCTTCTTAGGCTCTGGGGCTGTTTGTTCTGCCTGGGGGATTTGGGTGTCATTTGTCAAACTCCAAGATAGAAGTCCACTGAGATTATATAAATGATAGCTGTGTTGCACCCTAAGCTCTTACCAAAAGGCAGTGCTGGGTCTGTGTCACTGTTGGTGACTGAGGACACTCTTTTTCATGCTGAAGAAGTGTGCTCTTCTGTGTCCGTGTGCTTTCAGCAGAAGTGAACACACAGTGAGGGCAAATACCTTCTTTGACATCTTTTGGGATATGTCTCTTTTCAGGTGATAACTGGGTAAATTTGTGGATTCCCATTAAAATATCATCCAGGCATTCCTAGAACGAGCACAGCTTGCTCATCACGTACTGGTCATGCTATGATTACCTGGCATTTCTGCATCTCTGCCCAGACGTGAAACTGTCCCAGGTTTCCTTTACTGCCTCACCACCTTTCAGGGTCGGGATTATGTACATGAGACTCTTAATAAACAGAGGATATTGTTTCTTTCCTTGTTAGAACAGATTTTTTTTTTTCAAATTTTACTAGAACTTACTGTATGACCATGACAGCCTTATACCTTTTTTAGGCCTGCTACTTTTTTGATTACTTTAATTTGTTGGGTTGGGTTTTGTTTTGGTTTGGTTTTTTGCAGAACCAGGGATTGAACTCAGGCCCTTGCGCTTGCCAGGCAAGCACTTATTCTACTGAGCTATCTCCCTGGCCCCTTTGTTTTGTTTTGAGTCAGGCTAACCTTGAATTCGTCAGTTTGCTTTGAGTTTGCAGTGGTCCCCTTGCCTCAGCCCCCCCAAGTGCAGGGATTATAGGCATGTACCACCATGTCCATCTTCACTGTAATTTTCTGCTTATTTTTTGGTCAATGTATTGATTTTCCAACTCCTAGTATAATTTTTTAGTCATTTCTATTTCCTTGGAAATCATTTCATTCAGCTACTATAAACTAAAGTTATATGACACTGTTGTCATAGCTTTTTAAAATCTTACCACTCTTGTTTGTAATACTTGTATTTCTTGTACACTGCCCGTGCTTGTAGAGATTGATCCAGACTGTCTCTTCTGCCATAGTCACAGGGCACGGTGCACGCTTGGGCAGCATATGCGCCAAATACAGGAGCAGCTCCTGCTTTGCTTTCTTAGTAATCAGTACCTGCCTCAGGTATTAATTCTTCCCCTATTGTTTTTTCCCTATTGAATATATTTTTATTGTTATTATTTTTTATTACATAAGCAATGCATGTTTGTTAAACACCTAGGTGATAGAGGTGTGCACAGTGACAAATGAAGCCCAAGCTTCCTGTCCCCTTAACTTTTTCTTTCCTTTTCTTTAGAGCTGTTTCTTTCTTATTATTTAGGCTTTTGTTGAAAATAGAAGTGACTTTTTAAACTGCTCTTTAAAAAGTAAATAGTAGGCTGGTGAGATGGCTCAGTGGTCTAAAGCACCTACTTAGAACAAGCTAAGCTAAGCAAAACACAGGGACCGCAGTTCAATCCCCCAGCACCACATGCCAGCCAGCCCCGCCCCCTGGTGGGCAGAGCTGGCCACACACAAAAAATAAATAAATAAATAAATAAATAAATAAATAAATAAATATTAAAAAAAAAGTAAATAGTAATTAATGAATTTACTGTTACACTCAAAATGGTCTATGCTTGAAGTTAAATAAATAAATAAATAAATATTAAAAAAAAAGTAAATAGTAATTAATGAATTTACTGTTACACTCAAAATGGTCTATGCTTGAAGTTAAAATCTTTACTGGTGGAAATGCTGCTGCAAATCATGAATAATATTAGGAAAAATTGCAATTCCTTATTGGTTTGGTTTGTGGGTGTGGGTGTGGGTGTGTGTGTGTGGGTGTGTATTTGGTGCAAGGTCTCCCTCCCCAGCTTGGGACTGGGATTGCTGGTGTGTGCCGTGCGCCCAGGCTCAGTTTAGCGTTGCAGGGGCGGGGCTGGTGCCCCACGCGGTGCCTGTCCCTGTGCCTGCCTACACAGGCATTTAGTCTGCTGAGCTATCTGGCCTGCCCTTGTTTTGTTTTCTGAAGATGTTGAAGCTTCCTTCTGTACATACTCTGTGGGGAAATAGCCTCTTGATGGAGTTTTAATTTAGTCTGAACTCTTGCTAGCTTAGCATCAAATTCCAGCTGTAGTTTGATTATTTCATTTTCCTTTTTTTTTTTTTTCTATTTATATATTTGGAATAAGGTCTCACTACACAGCTTGGACTCATAGTAATCCTCCTGTTTTCTGCCTCGCCAGCACTGGGATTACAAGCATGCACCACCACTCCTGGACTTATTGGCCAGCTCAGTGCACCCTGGGAGCAGCCAGTGCTGCAGACAGGACCGGGGATTGAACCCTGGTCCCTGCAGTTGCCAGAGCAGGTGCTCAGTCTGAGCTATCTCGCCAGCCCTTACTTTCCCTTTTCTTGAGTTGCTAACTTTGCATTTAACTCTGAAATTTCTATTTCCTTTTTCTTTATTAGATCTTTGTGCTTTCCTTCATTTAGTTCAACCTTTTTTCTGCATCTCTTGATATAAAGTCTGTTTATTTCTGTCTTATGTTCCTCCTCTTTGATTTTCATTTCATGTGCAAGTTTGGTGATACTATTCTTATGTTCCTGTTCTTGAGATTTTAGCTTTGCCTTTGTCATTCAGCATTTCTTTTTAGTTGTTCAGTTTCACCTTTCAAATTGTGCTGATATTCAGTGGTCTGTTGTTTACCTTTTGTCATACCATGAAGAGCAGCACATTCTTTTCTAAATGAGATTTCCTTTGTTTGGATTACTTTCAGTAAACAGGTAGTCTCTTCCAGCTAAATTTCAGTATGCTGTTCTCTCCTCTGGTTTCCGTAGTTTTCTCTTGTATCTGTAAGAACTGCATTTAAAGTCTGTCAGTACTTAACACCGCTAATCTTCCTTGTACACCTTTCACTGCTTTGACCCATGCTTACACTACTGTTGTTCCTGGTTCCCGAAGGCCCCTCTCTGGGTACCTTCTTCCCCTCAGGGAAGATAGCGATTTTCGGCTTCCCTGCATTTGTACGTATATAGCTTCTGTTTGAAGCTGGTCCTTTTCTGGTTCTCTGTTGCTGTGTAAGAAATCAGCAGTCAGGGGCCGGGGAGCTGGCTCAGTGGAATAAGCGCTTCCCTGGCAAGTGCAAGGGCCTGCGCTCAATGCCCAGTTCTGCCAATAAAAAAAAGAAAGAAAGAAAAAAGAAATCAGCAGTCACCTGAACAGTGGCAGCCACCATGTCTCTTAACAGTTGGGTGGACTGAGTTCTGGGAAGGTGGCTGTCACAGTTCCAGCGTGCGGCTGGTCCCAGGCAGATGGTGATGAGGCCAGGGTCACTAAAGCTCTGCTGCACCTGTGCTCAGGGCTGAGCCCAGGCTCGGCCTGGGGGGCTTCTCAGCATCTCTGGCTCTGTGTGGCCCTCCCACAGGCTCTACCGCGTGTAACATCAAAGCACATGTCCCCAGAAAAAGAGCCAGGTGGAAGCCACAAGTCACATAGTATTGTCTCTTTTGCATTTATGTAACAAAACTAGAACTAAGGCCATCCAAGACAGGATTAAAAACAGATTGATTTTGTTGGTGGAAGATAGAGGTTGGAGAAAGTGCAGTCATGTCTTAAAGTGAAAATCGTCCCACAGCTTCGGTGTGCACACAGAGTTACTCTTATGAGGCCAGTGCTCTACGTACTGTTCTTTAACTTCAGATTGTGTCCTGGGCTTTTATTCATGTTCTTGTGCATCAGTCTGCCACATCCTTTGTTACGGTTCTGCGTAAGCGGCGTAACGTGAGTGTTTCAAATGTCCCTCGTACATGGACATTGCACGCTGTGCTCTGAGGTCTCAGATAGGACTGGTTTCTCCTACTCCCACGAGCTTTATTTCTTCAAGCCATCTCCCTTTGGAGCAGAGGAAACCCTTGATGCTGAGATGAGTGAGAAGTTTGTCTTCCCTGAGTCCTGCAGTGACAGAATTTTCCCTGGGAAACAAACTAGGTCATCTCCAAAATCTGAGTAAAGGAGGACTCGGACGTGTCACCACTTTAGTCTAAAGATCTAAGTTTCTCTCTTTAAATTAGTTTGTACCCAGAGAACGTTGTGGCTCGGTGTAAACAGTGTGCTCCTTTGGACACAGCACTGATATTGAGTACCTGAATTGTGAGGCTTGTAGAAAATGAGAAGTGTTGTCTTTTACTAAACCTGTTCATTTCATTTCTGTCAGGTTGGAGTAATTGATTTCTCCCTCTACCTTAAAGATGTGCAGGATCTTGGTGGTGGCAAAGAGTAAGTACTACACAGTATACTGTTGTTCTTTTCCATTTTAATGAAGTTGTGGCAAAGAATTTTTGCTTTCAGAACTCTCTGATATCTATTTCATATTTTAATTATGACTGTTATGCATATTAATATTGAGTGGCCTACGAGAGCTATGTAAAAGGTAGAACAAATGGAAAAAAGGAACTTCATAGAAAAATTGTGAATGCCTGTAAACTTAGCTTCTCAGGAGGCTGAGGGAAAAGGATTGTGAATGAGTTCAAGGCCATGCTGGATAGCCCAACGACTTGCCAAGGCCCTGTCTCAAAATATAAAGATAAAGAATAAATCCAGGGCTGGCGCTCAGCGGATAAAAGCGCCCGCTTAGGCAGACACAGGGACCAGGAGTTGGATCCCCAAGCCTGCTGTACCACGCCGGCCCCGCCCCGCCCCGCCCCGCCCCGCCCCCAGGATTTGCTGAGCCGGCATGCCTGTAATCCCAACTCTTGGGAGGCTGTACACAGAGGATCACTATGAGTCCGATCTATGCAGTGAGACCCCGTACACCCTGTTCTAAATTTAAAAAAAAAAAAAAAAGAATAAATCGGTCAACTACAGCATGAATTGGATAGGATGATCCCATTTCTGTAAATTGCAAATGTAAGGTTTACAAACTAGGGAGAAGCAGAGATGGTGGAGCATGCCCGAAATCCCAGCCCTGGAGAAGCTGAGGCAGGAGGATCGTCACGAGTTCAAGGCTAATCTAGGCTACATAGTGAGCTCAAGACCAGCCTGGACTACATAGTGAGGCTCTTGACGCAAAAAAGGAAAAGGAAAGAAGTTACAGGAAGGGCCTGCCTGGTAAATGTTAAAAGTCTGAACTCTGGCTTTTAGACTGTTCAGCTTTGTGTTTTGAAGTCTCTTGGTCCTCTCTGGAGTGAGTGGACCCCTTTCTTTCCATGCAGTAGTAAGGGCCAGAGGCCTCTTGCCAGTGGTTTGTGCAGCAGGCTGTGCTCCCTGTGTGTGCCCATAGTCCCCTCCTCATCCAGAACCTGTGCTCCAGGGCACCCCTTGGGTGCCACCACCAAGCCCCCAGCAGGCCAGCCTTGCACCCTGCCCACTGCAGGGTGCTCTGGACATTGCCAGGCAGTGAACACTGCTGCTCCTACCAGGCAGCCAAAAAATGGCTGAGTAGTTAATAGTCTTAACCGTGAACTTAAAAACTTTCTCCTTTTCTCTGCTGTTTTTATAAGGCAGGAAAGAATTACCGACGTCCTTGATCAAAAAAATTATGTGGAAGAGCTGAACCGGCACTTAAGGTGGGACTCACTCCTTTTGTGCAGCGCTGCTCAGTGTGTGCTCAGTGTGTGCTCAGTGTGTGCTCACCACTTTATTTTCTAGGACTTGTAGTTTTCACCTATTTATAACTCACTTTTTTCCAAACCAAGAAAAAAGGACTATGCTCATCCAGGCAAGCCTGGTATGTTACAGGCGGAAAAGTGGGGTTTCTTCTTGGGAGCCAGCTTTTAGGAACTCCCTGCTCCTCTGTGCAGGAATGTGGCACAGGCCGGCACCCAGCCTCCTAAGGTGGCAAGCAGGAAGCCACCGAGAAAGTCTGGCTGGCTCTTCCAGATCCGTGTGGTCATGAACAGAGGCAAATGCATTTTGGTTTTCTTCTCTTTCTTTCTTTTTATTTTAAGCTAGAAAGCCAGTGATGTGTCCCTTGGAGGTTTAGGTAGGGAAACGGGTGGATTCCTGGCCCAGTGATTTTGGAAGGCACATTGTTCCCTCTCTGAAGCCCCTTCTAGGAAGTATGTTAATTAGTGTGTTGCACATTAGCTCCCCTGGGAAGGCTTTGTGACCCCACAAGCCAGCAAAGCAAACAAGCTGGCATGTTTTTCCCAGTCCGCTTTAGGAGGGCTGGACGTGGTGGTGCAGGCTTGTAACCCCGCCCTCAGGCGAGGGGGTGGGTGGCTGCATGAGTCAGAAGCCAGCCTGGGCTGCATAGTGAGTTCAAGGTCAGCTTGGATCTCACAATGAGACCCTGTTTCAAAAAACAGCAAAAAAAAAAGCAAGTGTAGGAAAACACCACACCGAGTCTCACCTTAACTGTGATGGAGGCTGTGAATTTTGTGAAGAGCAATTACTGAGTCCTGCAAGACGCCTCTCTGCATCACCAAGGCCAGCGGGACTTCTCCGCCATCTGGTGAAGTGATGTGCACTCATGGGCATAGTCATGGTGGGCCACGCTGCATCACAGAGACAGGCTAGCCTCCGGCCAGCCCTTGCCTTTCCTGGGGCCAGAGCTGCCTGCAGGTCCTCGGCATTCTGCACTCTGGAAGTGAAGCTCATGTGGAAGGGGCTGCCTGCCTAGCACTTTGGGTTTTCCTTAATTGCTTGTTCACCCAGGTTTCCACTTCCTGAGGACCTGTCTTTTCCTGATAGTAGTTTACAACTTTTACAGGAAAAATATTATTTCTGCTTTTTTTTTTTTAATGTATTTAGTACAGGGTCTCACTACACACCTTAGACTCTTAGTGATCTTCCTGTTTTCAGCTTCCCGGGCACTGGGATTACAGGCGTGCACCGCCATGTCCAGACTTGGTGGCCAGTGCAGCTGTGGTGCCAGGGATTGAACCCCAATCCTTGTGCTTGCCTAGCCAGGCACTTAGTCTGCTGACCTATCCGACCAGCCCTGTTGCCGCTTTTAACATAAAATATTAAAGTAAATTAGTGATATTTTCTAAGCTATATAGTTGATGCTAAGTTGATAATTGGATGCTCTTAAAATATTTTCTTCCTTCCACATCTTTGGGGAGTTTTTTTCCCCCTTTTCCATTTTGCTTGTGGTTTTCTCCCACCTAGTTCCTGAGCCTTAATTCGTTGGCTCTCCTGGTTCATTTCCTACAGGCAAAGGGACTGTCTGATATGTTGCCTGAGTTACAGGCCCTGGGGCCAAGGTGTTGGGTTGGAATGCTCGCAACCCTTCACAAATACATGAACAGAAAAGAATTTAAAATGGGGGAGGAGATGAAATAAAAATTTAAAGTTTAAAGACTGAAGAGGATGCCAGGCATGGTGGCACATGCCTCTAATCCCAGCACTCAGACACCTGAGTTGGGGCGGTGGCCATGAATTGGAGACCAGGATAAACTAACTACACAGTGAGCTTAAGGCCAGTCCAACTGCACAGTGAGGCCCTGTGTCCCAAAAACAACCTAAAGAAGAGGCTGGGAGTGAGGTTCAGTGGTGCCCCAGCTGCTCAGAATGCTTGAAGTGTGGCGTTTAATCCCAGTACTACAAAAGAAAGGCTGCGGGGGCTGGTGAGATGGCTCAGTGGTCTAAAGCACCTACTTAGAACAAGCTAAGCTAAGCAAAGCACAGGGACCGCGGTTCAGTCCCCAGCACCACATGCCAGCCAGCCCCGCCCCCTGGTGGGCTGAGCTGGCCACACACAAAATAAACAAATAAATAAAAATTAAAAAAAAAAAGAAAGGCTGGGTATGATGGTGTACGCCTATAATCCCAGCAGTTGGAAGGCTGAGGCAGGAGAGTTGCAGCAAGTTCAAGGCCAGCCTGAATTGCAGAGACTATCTCAAAAACCAAAAAGACCGATGGGAGGGAGCTGCATGAGCCTGAGTAAGGGTTTCTTCGTCTGTGAAAACGTGAGCTTGAGGGTCTGCTGCCTGCGGCAGACGAGCCTCCGTGGTGGTGGGGCCGGCGCAGCGTGTGCACTCGGGGCCTTGCACTTGCCAGGTGGCACTCACGCCAGCGAGCTGTCTTCCAGCCCGAGCCAGCACCTAAAGTGGGCATGTGATCCGTGAAGTGAGGCCTGCATCAGCACAGGGCGTGTTTGTGAAGTCTTTGGTCTCCCTGTTCTTGATTTATTACACCAGTTCTTTACATTTCAATATAAAAGCACTTTTAAGGAGTATTTCAAAGCTGAAATACAAAGAGAATTTAAAAAAAGATCACCTCAGTGTGAGCTTTGAACAGGGTGGGGAAGGAAAGAATGGAGATGGGAAGGAGAAAAGAGGAGCCGTGTGCGGCCACACATTCCGTGCGTGCGATGACCACACTCGTCGTGGGTTCCTGAGTGGTATCAGTAACCTCCAAGACAGCGCCTTCGAGTCTGCTGTATAAACCAGTATCTTGTTCGGAATGCTGCTGAGTTGCATGATTCCCAACGCAGTTTGGCTCTCATCTGTGGGATTGAAGGGAAAATGTTTTCTTTCAAATTGGCTAAAATGGGATTGACTAACATATTTTAGGGATCAAATTTATTGTAAACTGAGCAAAATACATGTATACATGTATTTA
Source organism: Octodon degus (assembly GCF_000260255.1). Lineage (NCBI taxonomy): Eukaryota > Metazoa > Chordata > Mammalia > Rodentia > Octodontidae > Octodon > Octodon degus. Next base: position 1,233,043 of record NW_004524605.1, on the reverse strand, counting down.
AAGTTCTTATCTACTCTGAGTTAACTGTGTGTCGTTGCTTTGCTGTTTCATACCAGAAATATAGGAATCCCTCCTCTCATTGTTCACTGGCTATGGAAACAGCTTTTATAAGTCCAAGTTTGCCTAATATTTATGTTTTCTGTAGCTGCACAGTTGGGGATCTTCAGACCAAGATAGATGGCTTGGAAAAAATGAACTCAAAGCTTCAAGAAGAGGTTTGTAAATTGAAATTGTTAAGCAAAACCAAAGGCTCCAAGGGTAAGGCAATGGTGTAGTTGGTGATGTCACTGGAGCTGTTGGCTACCTGGAAGGTGACTCGGTGGCCTCGGCCAGCTGCGGGGTGAGATGCTGTAGCGGGCAGGAGCCTGTCTCGGGGACAGGTTCTGTCACCTCAGAGCTGCTGCTTGCTGGCACCGTCCAGCCCTGGTGCGTATGCGGCTGCTTTCTCTTGCTGCTTTCCTGGCAGTGCTCCACGCCTCTGCCACCCTGAACCAGGCTCTGTGGCAAGGCACCCACCTGCCCTTGTGTTCAGGCTGCTCAGGAGCACAGACCAGTCCCGCAGCATGCTCTCTCAGCAGGAAGAGTGAGGCCTGGAAGGAGGAGGGTCGAAGCCGAGGAAGACAGCTTGCTCCCAGCCGCCTGGCAGTCAGCTTGGGGAACATGGTCTGTTTGCTGTTAGTTGAAGGGGTCACTCAGCCTCTGGGGCTTTCCGCAGGCAGTGGTCCCTGGCTGCTCAAGCCCTCTGCTACTTTCATTATGAAGGACAAGAGCTTTGGGGGGGCTCAGGAAGGATCACTCCATTGCGTGGAGGTGAGAGACAGCCTGAGAGGTCAATCAAAAGCACACTTAATGTGACAACAGGCCCACTGAAGGCCACACTTAATACTGGCTTCTCTCCCGATGGGTGGCTTCCAGGGCAGCAGCTGAGGTTTGTGGTAGAAGATTCAGAGGCAGTTTCCAGAGGTGAGGGACTCACCAGAGAGAGGCATCCTGGAACTTAGCCTGCCAGGGTTCATGTTCACCTTGGTAGGGAGGCGGGTATTTGCCACCAAGGTGGCTGGTAACACACGCTTCATGGTGTTGTGAAATGCAGTCAGGTGCCTGGCCCCTGAGTGGGCACTGGGGGCAGTGGCTGATTACTCTCTCTCTTTGCTGGGGCCAGATAGCCCGCTTTGACTGTAGGTCTAGCTTCCCTGTGGGTTTTCTTTAGGCTAGTGATTGTGAGAGAAGTGCTCAGAGCAAGTGCTCCTCCTCGCTTGGCCTCCTTCCTGAGTCTTCAGGAGAGCAGCGGGCAGTCTGTGAGCACTTGGCCTGCTTCTTCCCTTTGGACAGTTAGCACCGCCTTTCAGGCAGCTGCTTAGAACCCTAAGTGGTTCTGGTGTGAGCACAAGGCCATTCTGATGGTTTAGGAACTGTTGCCACAGGGAGAGGCCTTGAGTGGCTCCAGGTCCCTCTGTCCACAGGGGATGAGCCAAGAGCTGGCCAGCCCTGAGGCAGAGGGCATTGTCTTGCTCCTCTCCAGCCTCCCCTTGTCTCTGCAGGCCATGTTCTGAGGCCGAAGACAGGGCGTCCCCAGGCCACACACAGTGGCCACTTAGTGGACAGGCCCCCGAGTGCGCGAGTGCCCAAGCTGCTCTGTGCTGTCCCTCAGGCACCGTGATAGCGCATACCGCTCGGCCCGCCTCTGGTGATCAGTGTTCTGTTCTCCTTCCCAGGGCCTTTCATTCTCGCTAGTGATAAAAATAATTCTCATCCAAAAACTAAAGAATAACAGATGGGGAAAAAATTATAAATGAGGGCCAGCAAGATAGCTCAGCAGACTAAAGCACCTGCTTAGGCAAGCACAGGGACTGTGGTTCGATCCCGGCACCACATGCTGCACCAGCCCCACCCCAGAGTAGGCTGAGCCTGCCAGAGTCCTGGGTGCAGTGGCGCACACCTGTGATCCCAGTGCTGGGGAGGCTGAGAGCAGGAGGAGCACCACCAGTCAGCTGCCTAGTGAGACTAACAAACAAATACATGAAAGAAAGGAAGGGGGGAGAGAGAGGGAGAGAGAGAGAGAGCGAGATTATAGATGAGCACATAGCGGATCACCTGCTTTTTCCCCCTATGGATATTGTTTACCAAATTTTTTTTTAATTATTTATTTATTTTTATTTATTACATTTATTTATTGTGTGTGTGTGGCCAGCTCAGCCCACCAGGGGGCGGGGCTGGCTGGCATGTGGTGCTGGGGGATCGAACCGCGGTCCCTGTGCTTTGCCAAGCTTGTTTCAAGTAGGTGCTTTAGACCACTGAGCCATCTCTCCAGCCCTTACCAAATTTTTTGTAAACATTTGTGTAATTATGTTTCTATTTTTTGCTTCCATTAGAATCTGTGGGACCATTTCTCTAATGATGGGCATTCAGGCAGTTTTTAGTTTTGGGTTTTAGTTTTTCTTCTTTTGAGACAAGGTCTCACTACGTAGTTCAAGCTGGCCTTGAACTTACTATGAGACCCAAGCTGTCTTCAAACCCAAGGCCGTCCTCCTGCCCCAGGCTCCTGAGCACTGGGCTGCAGGGGTTGACTATCATGCCTGGGTGTTTCTAACCTTTCTGTGTCCCTAAGTCACTGCATATATGAAGTAGTAACTACTGCTTTTGTAAATGGAAGAGATTCTAGGGAGAGCAGAGATGGCAGGTGGCAGCGTTGATGGGAGAGACGGGTTTTTTTTGTTTTGGGGGGTTTTATTTGGCAGAACCGGGGATTGAGCTCAGGCCCTTGCGCTTACCAGGGAAGCGCTTACTCCACTGAGCCATCTCCCTGGCCTCCCGCTTTTTTTTTTTTTTTTTTGGAGAGAAATTTTAGTGTATACAGTTTATCCAAAATAAGGAAACACTTATCAGACATGTAAAGTTACACCGTAAATCCTCACAATGTAGGGAGTTTGTATTTAATTTGAATGGCAAGAATTTTGATGTTGAGTAATATGAAAACCTTCCTTTATCAGCTTTCAGCTGCCACAGACCGGATTTGTTCACTTCAGGAAGAACAGCAGCAGTTACGAACACAAAACGAGTTGATTCGGGAGCGGAGTGAGAAGCGGGTGGAGGTGAGAGCGCAGGGCTACCCCTTCCGTTGCCTGCCTGCCCCGCAGTTGTGCTGTGTGGTATGGCCCCAGGGGGCAGGAGGCGTCCCCCAAGGTACCCGGGTCACCTCAGTCTGCCCTCCACTAGGAGTGCAGCGCAGACACTGTGTGGACCGTCTCGGGCCGTCACTTAGAGTGGTGAGGAGGGCTGCCCGTGTTCCGGGAGACGGTCACTTCGGGTGTCTCCAGGCACTGGGTCTTGGTACGGTGTGGGTCTCCAGAGCGGCCGTCACCCAGGGGCTTAGAGGGCCGTGGTAGACTCCTGAGGACTGGAGGCAGTCTTGAGTCACACACACTCAGTGCTAGGCACAAGCAGGGTCTGAGCACTGGCAGGAGGGTTGGGTGAGTGTTTTCTGATAGAAACTATTGTCCTGTTTTAAAGAAAATTAAATTGCTACACAAATCTTTTTCTTTCAAAAAAATCTACTGACGCGGGCCAACGATTTGGCTCAGCGGCACAGCGCCCTCCTGGCAAGTGCAGGGTCCTCAGCTTGATGCCTGGTACCCAAAACACGGTTGACTTGCACAGCACAGTGGTACACACCTGTAATCCCAGCACTCAGGAGGCTGAGGTAGGCAGGTGGAGGCTCACCCTAAGCTTGAGGCCAGTCTGAACTGCGTAGTGAGACCCTGTCTCAAAAACTAAAAATAAGCTGGCTTGCACGTGACCTTCACATCCAACTTACAGTCTCCTTAAAATCTTAATATAAAAAAGTCTTAAGGTCGGCGAGAGCTCAGCAGATTAAGCGTCAGTTTAGGCAAGCGTGGGGACCGACGTTCCATCTCTGGCAATGCAGGCCCCACTCCTTGGCACTCTGATAGCCACTGAGACCAGGCGTGTGGCACACGCCTATAATTCCAGCACTGGGGAGGCTGAGACAGGAGGATCATTGCACGTCCAGGCTGTGCAGTGAGACCCTGTAGCCCTGTACCAGCTACATTAAATAATAAAATCTTAAACTTCCCCTATTATGCTTGAAAGATAGGAGTCATACTTTTCTTTTTTTTTTTTTTTTGCAGAACTGGGGATTGAACTCAGGCCCCTGCACTTGCCAGGCAAGTGCTCATTCCACTGAGCCATCTCCCCGGCCCCTCATCATACCTTTTTAGAAGTGTTGCATCCTTTTCAGTGTTGTGGTGTAGCTAGTTTGCTGTCTGGAGGGGCCATATTGCTCCTGGCATTCTTGTCTTACACAGATAACCAAACAGGACACCAGAGTCGAGCTGGAGACCTACAGACAGAGCCGGCAGGGCCTGGACGAGATGTACAGCAATGTGTGGAAGCAACTGAAGGAGGAGAAGAAAGTGCGGCTGGTGCGTCCGGGGGGGTCCTCGCAGCCCCCTGAGCACGCGAGCTGCAGCCCAGCCAGCGGAAGCGGCCCCTTGACAGTCTGGGCTGCATTGTCACCCACTCGCGTTCTCATTCTGTGAACCTTTCTCAAAGCCGCTGGGACACTGAGTGTTTCTGCAGCACGCTGCTCTCAGTGCCTGCGCTAGCCTGTTCCTTTCTGCAGTCTGGGTCAGCAGCCCAGGTTCCTACGTGCAGCGTCCAGGTCTGCCCTCTTCCTGTGCTGCGTCCAGGGCTTGTGTCCTGCGTCACTGGGGACAGAGAGCCAGTCCGGAACGGTGGTCCTCGCTGCTCTGAACAGGACCGAGCACGGGAGGGGCCGAGCTGGGCAGGGCCAGGCACATCACTTAGGCTTGCACTCCCACACCCGATGCTGACGTGGCGCAGGGCTGGTGTCCCTGTGCCTGCCGCCATGAAGGGCAAACTCACTCCAGGGAGGCTGCGACTGCTCAGCCTCCCAGACCTGCCCCCAGCGCCACATGACCTCCAGTCAGAGCCCAGGCTGTGAGACCAGGTTAACACAGATCAGAACCCACTTTAATAGCACGTTCCTCTCAAATGTGCTCTGCAGGAACTAGAAAAAGAACTGGAATTACAAATCGGAATGAAAACTGAAATGGAAATCGCCATGAAGTTACTGGAAAAGGATACCCACGAGAAGCAGGACACGCTTGTTGCGCTGCGCCAACAGCTGGAAGAGGTCAAAGCGATCAATCTACAGATGTTCCACAAAGTCCAGGTGGGGCTGGGCTGCGTGCCATGTTGCAGCCTAGTGTACCACAGCTTTCCATGAGCCACCTCTGGCTTCCTGTTGGCCTCGTGCCGGAGGAGTCACCTAGTCCTGAGCCCACATGTGTAGTTGCCTTTTTTCTGTTGACCCTGGCATCAGTAGCTGAGAATGGGGGGTGGAGCGGCAGGCCTGGACCAGCTCGGTTTCCCCTGAGGCACAGCGCGGGGGCACAGTCAGGAGCTAGGCTGCCCAACTTCTGAATCTGCACCTGAGCTCTGCCTTCGCCGCCTGCTTGCTTCTGTTTCCGTGAGTGACGGGAGTGAGAAGGATTAAGGGTGGCGTTCAGTGCTGTCTCGCCACACTTTGCCACGAAGCTAGTCTGGCTGAGTTGGAAGCCACACGGCTGGCTGTTTGTCTGTCCTGTGTCATTTCAGAGTGGTCAGGGGAATGAGCTTAGAGAGACTCAGTTTGAAAAATAGCATCTGAAACATTACAAATCTTCTCAGAAGTTGCTCAGAAAAGCACCATTCAATGTCCTCAACGATTTTTTAAAGTTGTTTCGTATTATCTTGCTAAAGCAGACATAGTTCATGCCTATGGACAGGTTATAATGTGTGTCAGAAGTAATGTGACGGGCCAGGAAGATGGCTTAGTGGAGTTAAGTGCCTGCCTGGCAAGCACAAGGTCCTGAGTTCAGTCCCTGGTTCCACAAAAAAGAAAAAAGTAATGTGACAGTACTAAGAGAATAGCTAGTGCTCCCTAGATAGTGTGATAGCACGAAGATAATGGGACAGTTCTGAGTACAGCGTGACATTCCCAAGATGAGGTGAGTACCAAGATAGTGTGTGGCACTGCGCTGGTGAGGTGGTGCTGAGAAGCTGCAGTGCTGTGGTTGAGAGCTAGCACAGAGGCTGGGGAGATAACTCAGCGGCCCAGAGCCTGCCTGGCAAACACGGGCCTGCGTTCTGCTCTTGCCTACTCAGTGGGGCTTGGAGGACCTGGAAGGTGTGTTCTGCTGGTCTCGTAATGTGTGGTGCTAGCTTTGAGGCCCAGCGTCCCGGATAGCCCTGCTCCCGTGGACTGCGCGCTCTTCCTCTCAGGCCGAGTCCATCAGAGCCTCGCACAGAATGGAGATAACGGTTGATAGGCTTTTTCAGTTAACTGGCGCAGCAGAGAAACGGGCAGAAGAAAAAAGGGAAAGGGGCTTTATTTTCTTTGAGGACACGGAGAGAATTTGGGAAGATAAGGGATTCTCTGGATTGGAACAAAGGGAGGCTGAGGCTCTTATGGCCTTTGGGGGGCGGGGAGGGGCTTGGGGGGATGTTTAGATAGACCTGAGGAGCTGACGGGCCTCCCCTGAGGTGGCGGGAAGGGTGACAGGAGACTGCACCCTGGGCTGGGTTGGAGAAGAACAGGGGAGGTGGTCTTGGGAAGATGAGCTGTTGTTTTAAGGGCTTCAGCCATACTGGATGACCGCCATCATGATTTTGGCAATTTATACTGGGGCCAGAACCTATCAACAGTGCCTTGCATTAGCTCCCTTCCACCATCTATCTTTCGTTGGAGACCAACATTTTAAACTTTGCTTTTTGTTTGTTTGGGTTTTTGTGTTTTGTTTTGTTTTGTTTTGTTTTAATTTTATTTATTTATTTGGTACAGGCTGTCGCTGCGCAGCTCAGACTCATAGTAATCCTCCTGTCTCAGCCTTCCCACCACTGGTACACTACCATACCTGGTTTCGGTGGCCAGCTTGGCACAGGGCCAGCATGGCATGCAGTGCCAGGGACTGAACCCAGGTCCTCGCACTTGCGAAACAGGCACTTAGACCGCTGAGCTATCTCCCCAGCCCACTTTTTCTTTTTGAATACATGTTTTTTAATTTTTTTGTTGGCAATGATTGAACATATTTGTGGCTGTAGTGTGGCTTTCACTCTAGTTATGCCATGTATAATATCAGATCAGAGTAACTGGCAATCCAGAAAGTTTGTCTTTCAGTTTGTTTTTTGTTTGTTTGGGGCTTTTTTTATATTTTTAGGGAAGGGTGTTCAGGGTGTTCAGAGTCTCACTACTAGATCTGACTATAGTGATTCATCTGTTTACAGCCTCCCAAGAGCTGGGATTACAGGCGCACGCCACCATGCCCAGTCTCAATTGCTGTCTCAGTGCACCCTGGGGGGGGGGCAGCATGGTGGGCCCAGGGATTGAACCCCTGGCCCTTGCGCCTGCTTGCAGGTGCTTTAATCCACTGAGCTATTTGGCTGGCCTTTGTCTTTCAGTTTGTAATTGGCCTTCTGAAACATGTTCATTCTGATTCCATAGAGTCCTGATTTTACACAGATGGCACCCTGGCACCACCCCTTGGGTTCCTTGCTCTGCCCCCCCCCCCCAGCGCCACACTTTCTGTTTCCTGAGCAGGGCTCAGTCCTGGGTGCTTGTGAGCACTGGCCCTTCTGTTTCAGTCTTCTGCACCTGCACGGACACAGGTGGCTCCAGCCGAACTTCCCAGCGCCCCACCAGAACCCGGGCCTCCCCACGCTGCATCTGTCACCTGCTGCTCTCCTTTGCTTCTTCCTCCAGGGCCAGGTAGCTTGGAGATCTGTGCCCAGAGGCTGGGGAGAGCTCCCACAGGCCTCCGTGTTCTCCTCAGGCTGGGTAGTGAAGCCCTTCTTCATCAGTGGCCCTCTTTGTGATTTGTGTGCTCCTATGTTTATTCATTTATCTTCTGAGTTTCCTGTTGTCCTTGTGGTAAAAGTGATTCCACAGATAGTCTTAAATTCCAGCCACTTACAGGCTTGTGGGTTGTGTCTTCTCCCAGTCCGTCCTCTAGTAACCTCAGATCCTCATCTTTGTTTGGCCAGTTGTGTTGATTTTTCAGATATGGTCTACAGCCTGGGGTTTTGTTTCAGTTGCTTTCCTCGTGCCCAGGTGTCATGTTCTGTGTTAGTTTTACCTTGTGTATGCAGGGGTAAAGGTTTATATTTTCACTTTTCAAATTGCACTGCTGGGGTTGAGCCCACAGTTTGTGTTGGGCAGGTGCTGTACCCCTGAGCCGTACCCCATCCAGGTGGTGGACTTTTTTTGTTTGTTTGTTTGTTTGTTTGTTTGTTTGTATTTAGGACAGAGTGTTCAGGGTCTCACTATGAAGATCGGACTCATAGTGATCCTCCTGTTTACAGCCTCCCAAGTGCTGGGATTACAGGTGTGCTCCACCACGCCCAGTCTCAATGGCCACCTCAGTGTGCCCCGGGGGCGGGGCCAGCACAGCAGGCCAGGAGAGGAAGCCCCAGCCCCTGCATCTGCCGAAGCAGGCGAAGCAGGCGCTTGAGTCTGCTGAGCCTTTGGCCGGCCCTCAGGTGGCTGACCCTCAGTGCCACTGAAGCTAGGCCTTGCATGTGGGCTTACCTAGAGACCCAGTTTCATTTCTTTGGCAGGTAGCAAGTCACCACAGGCTAGCCTGTTCTTCCTCACTGACATGTGGGACTGCCTTGGTCATTTATGAAGGACCTAAAGGATCGAAGCTCTCTCTGCTCCTCTTCTGCTGATGGACCGTCACTGTAACAACTGTAGCTTCATGCTCATGTGGCAGGTTGTCGTAGGTTGCTAGGGAGCTGTGACGAGATCCTGCACATTGGGTACTTACAGGAAAGGCCCGAGATCACGGGCTCAGCAGAGCTGTTTCCTCTTCGGCTCTAGTGTCAGCCCCATGTTCTCCCCGGCCAGGTGGCTCTGTGCTCCCCATGTACACCTTGCCAGGTGAGTAATGTTCCATGCCAGCCACTCTCTTCCCACAGCATTCTCGGACTGACCAGCTCAGTTGGTGGAAGTGTGAGGTGGTGGCAGTGGGACTCCCTACCCGTGTCAGAAGTGAAGACTGTCTGGGTGCAGCGGCACACACTGGCAGTTCCAGCACTCGGGGGGCTAAGGCAGCAGGACGCCATGAGTTAGAAGCCAGCCTGGACAGCATAGTAAATCCTGTCTCAGAAAAACAGAAGGGCCGGGGAGATGGCTCAGTAGAATAAGCGCTTGCCTGGCAAGCGGAGGGCCTGAGTTCAATCCCCGGTTCCACCAAAAAAAAAAAAA
>NW_004524605.1:1222086-1223277 GCF_000260255.1 Octodon degus | reverse complement strand
TTTTTTTTTTTTTTGGTAGCACCAGAAATCAAACTCACAGCCTTGCACTTGCCAGGCAGGTGCATGCCCCTGAACCACTGAGCTATATCCCTGACCCCCATATAAAAACTGTTTACATTTAACACCCCAGAAGCTGCCATAGGAGGATGAATGTGTACCTTAGTGTTAGAATGCTTGCCTGATGTGTGAGGGCCCTGGGTTTGCACCCCAGGGCCCTAGGAGACATGCACACATATTTAAATGTGTAACATACACCCACACATGTGCACTAGACTGGCACTGGTGCTGAGCCACTAGAATGTTGACAAAGGCGTCTCGTCAGCAGGAAGCCCGTTTTCCACCACTCAGCATCTCCAAGGCGAGGCGCTTCTGAGTGATCCCTGGTGCGCGCTGCCTCTGCAGGGCAGTGGTGCGTCATATTTGAGCTACAACCTATGTAAAGTTGTGTATTTCCCATACAGTGAGATAGCACTTGTGGTTTTTTAACATAATTCATAGTGTCTTTCTTGCTGGTTTTTCTTGTTTTGGTTTTGTTTTTCTGAGGCAGCATCTTGCTATGTAGTTTAGGCTGGTCTAGAACTCACTATGTAGCACAAGCTGGCCTCAAAATTTCAGTGATCCTCCTGCCTCAGCCTCCCACCTGTTGGAATTACACACAAAGGCCAGAGAATTCAGCTTGGATGAATATCTTAGGAAGTCATTACAATTCCCCTCTGTGTTCAGCCTGTCTGTCCAGTTAAGGGTGTTCCTTGTGGACACAGTGCCCTTTCTGGTCACTCAGCCTCTGTTGCAGTTAGAAACCTAGATTGGGAACTCACACAGCACAGGGAACCCTGACACCACGTTTGTTCTCTGAGCCGCACTGGCAGGAGAGGCGGGCTACGCTGAGGCCGCTGGCGGGCTGTGGATGCAGCACAGTGCAGGAGGACGTGAGCAGAGTGCCTGCGTGTGCAGCAGCCATGGCCCCGGGCAGCTCCCTGCTCTGTCCCGCAGCAGTCAGGACACTCTGGAGTCAGAAGCGGAAGGGTGGCAGCTGTGCCTCGTCGTGCTGCTCAGCTTCCTGGAGGAGCAGCATGCAAACCCCTTTCCTTGCTTTTGTAGAGTGCAGAGAGCAGCTTACAGCAGAAGAATGAAGCCATCACGTCTTTTGAAGAAAAGACCAGTCAAGTTCTGTCCAGCATGAAACAGATG
>NW_004524605.1:1211103-1221076 GCF_000260255.1 Octodon degus | reverse complement strand
AAAAAACTGAACTGCAGACGTTTCAGGCTGTTTGTTACAAGACTGCTGATACAGTCAGTGGGAGGAAAACCCAGAACAATTAGGCATTGTATAGGAAACAACAACCCTTGGGCTTTACAGCTTACACAGTAATTAACTAGATAGATCATCAGTGTCAGTGTAACACCAAAAACTATCCAACTATTAGAAAACAGGGAGCCGGGAGTGATGGCACACATCTATAATCCCAGCATTCAGGAGGATTGCCATGAGTTCAAGGCCAGCTCCTCACTCATAGTGAGACCCTGTCGCAAAAAAAGAAGAAAACACAGGAGAAAATCTTGGTGACTTTGGGTCAGACAACAAGATAACAAAATCATCCATAGAGAAGGTAATAAGGCTTTATCACAGTCTTACAGCTGAGCATCATGGTGCCTGTCTCCAATTCTAGCACTTGGGAGGCCTACATAGTGAGTTTGAGGCCAGCCTAAATGAGCTACATAGGGAGAGTGTGTCACAAAGCAAATTTTACCTTTTTTTTGTGGGCTGGGAATCAAACCCAGGATGTCATGCAAGCTAAGCGAGTGGTCTGCCAACCACTGACCCACACAGCCAGAGTCCCAAAACTTGTAAACCTATGAGCTGAGTGCAGTGGTGCCCATAATCCCATTTGCTTAGGAGACTGAGGCAGGAGGATCGTATATTTCAGGCCAGCCTGGGCAACTTAGCAAGTGCTGCTCACAATAAAAGGATTTCTAAATGGGAGGGGGCTGCAGCCGAGCAGTAAGAGTGCCCCATGTTCCAACTCCAGTACCAGACAACCTGTTCTATGACAGCCATAGCTGAGAGAATAAAAAGTTAGGGATTTAGAGAAAATGTGCAGATCCGAGGTCTGACAGATGGTGCGACAGAGCTTGTATCCAGAAGAAACTCTCAGAACTGAACTCGAGCATTCCAGGTTTAGAGTGAACAACAGATTTGGCTGCGGAAGGGGGCCGTGTAGATGAGAAGAAAGCCGAGATTTCGGCTCGGGGCGCTGGAGCGCGGTGCGCCTGCCCTGCAGGGCAAGGCCCTCCTGCCCTCGCCGGCCCTCCCTGCACAGCCGGGCTACGTGCAGCTCCGGGCCCGCCAGCTGCCCGCCTCCGTGTTCCACACAGAGCAGGTGGGACGCGCACTGCTGCCGCCGGCGCAGGATGGTGCAGTCGTTGTGGAAGTGTCTTAGAAGGCTGAGCACTGCCTTCACCACACGGCCTACAGGGCCGCTTCTCTGCATTTGCCACCTGCACACACACACACACAAACAGGACGCAGATCCTTGTAGAAGTTCCATTCGTGACTACTGAAAGCCAGAGTTGGTGCCGGTGTCTTCAGGGGTGAGCAGGCGAGCTGTGACTGGCGCATCCGACCCAGCCAGGGACCTGGAGGAGCAAACTGCTGAGGCTCAGGAGCGCAGGCTGGTGCAGAAGCGCCATGCTGAAAATCAAGCCCATCTCCCAGGTTCTGTGGCTCGTGAGCTGAGGGGTGTCTCAAGCATGTTCATGGACTAAGGGAGACCCTCTGCACTGGGGTGTGGCTCAGTGGTGGAGCATTTGCCAAGCACACACCAAGCCAGAGATCCAATCCCCAGCACTGCAGAAAGAAGGAAAACACATGCACATGTATCAGTCTTAGTCGTTAAGAGCTGACCCTTCTCTCGCAGAGATGGGCGCCACGCATGCTCACCCCGTCGCCCACCTGCAGGTTACAGCACTCGGAGAGAGCGAGGCAGGGTGCGGAAGAGCGGAGCCACAAGCTGCAGCAAGAGCTCAGCGGGCGGGTCGGCGCCCTGCAGCAGCAGCTTTCGCAGCTGCAGGAGCAGTGGTAAGAAGGGAGGGGCCCAGTGGGCAGAAACCAAGCCTGCCGGCTGGAGGAGAGGGGGGTTCCCAGGAGGGGGACAGCTGGCCCCCCACCCTGCCCGCCGCTTCTGCCCTGGGGCCTCTGACTCAGAGCTGCGGGATTTCCTCGCCTTTGGCTGAGCTCCCAAGTCTGACCTTTCACTGCCTGAGAAAGGCTGTGGGTTTCCTGAAGACTTCGGATGACCTGTCAGATGGTTCCCCCATGTTTTGGGTTGTGAGTCCTCTGAAAAATCTCCCTTTGAGACTAATTCCAGTTCACTTTGGGAAAACAGTTCAAGTTTAGAGAAAGAGTTGAAGTCAGAAAAAGAGCAAAGACAAGCTCTTCAACGAGAATTACAACATGAGAAAGATGCTTCCTCTCTGCTCCGGACAGAACTTCAACAGGTAGAAGGACTAAAGAAGGTAAGCACAGGGGCTGGGGAGATGGTTCAGTGGAATGAATATGCGCTTCCCTGGCAAGTGCAAGGGGCTGAGTTCAATCCCCAGTTCTGAAGAAAAAAAAAAAAAAGGTAAGCACAAGTGAGGGTCAGGGAGGGCCGTGTCCTCAGAGGCTGCTGCCCAAGGCTACCTGTGTGGCTCCTCTAAGCGGCACCACCCAGCCAGGCCTTGGGGTCCATCCTCACACTAGGGACACCTGTCCTAGGAGAAGGCAGAGAGCCAGTAGGAGCCGCTTGGTGTCCAGAGGAACTTGGACGAAGTGCTGTGGAGACAGTGAAGTAGGAAAATGTCCTCGAGGTGCGCAGAGTGAGCAAGTGACACTAGGCAGAAGCTGGGATGAGGAGCAGGCCTAGGCCAGGAGAGGAATCGGCATGTCCTTGGGAAGCCCTGGAGGCCTGAGGCCTTCATCCTACCCAGTGTCCCCACTGTCCTCCAAAGGGCCCATGTTCCAGGTACACCCTAGGCCCTGTGGGCTTCAGGGAGAAGAGGAGGTAGGGTGCTGCCTGGCATCCCCTGCTCCTGGGGGAACAGGGAACTCTCCCTGCTCTGCACAGTGACCAGCTGGGGCCTTCCTCTTGGGGTGCTGCATAGAGGCCAGCCAGTGTAGGGCTCAGCTGGCAGAACAGGCAAAACACTGCTGTTGCTGTGGACAGGGCCCTGAGTCGCAGAAAAAAGGGCTCCTTACAGGCGGGTGAGCCTGTGGGTGAAGTCCTGCTCCTGGCTGTCCTTGTCCTCGACAAGCCCTTTCCGGAGCACAGCTTGGTCCTTGCTGCCTGGTGGGCCCAGCTGCTCACCACACTTGCTGCTGCAGTCTCTCTGAGAGCCACTGTGCTGCTCACCTCCCACTGCCCATTCCTCATAACCTAGAAAGATAGCATGCGGCCTGCTGTGGTGGCACACCCTTGTCATCCCAGCACTCAGGAGGCAGAAGGAGGAGGATCATGGTGAGTTCAAGACCAGCCGGGGCTACAAAGTGAACTCAAGGCCAGCCTGAGCTATATAATAAGACCCTGTCTCAAAAAAAGAAAAAAAAAAAACATTATTGCAAAACCACATTTTCCTTTTGTAAAAACGTTCTGAATTGCTTGTTGCCCTGATTACAAAAACTTTTTTAAAAAATGGTGTGCTGGCACACACTTGCCTGTTATTAATCCTAGGTCTTGGGGAGGCTGAAGCAGGATTGTGCCAAGTTCAGGCCAGCCTGGGCTCCACGTAGTGAGTACAAGGCCAGCCTGAACTGGAGGCCCTGTATCAAAAACAAACAAATGAAACTTGTGGTTCGGCACCAGATGTCTGGTTTGTCCCTTTCAGGAGCTGCGGGAGCTCCAGGAAGAGAAGACGGAGTTGCAGAAGGTCTGTGGTGAACAAGAACAAGCTCTGCAGGAAATGGGCCTGCACCTCAGCCAGTAAGCGTGGCTCCCCGTGCCCTTCAGGGCAAGCCCTGGTCTCCTGGGGAGCATCACGCTTGTCCCTGGCTGTGCTAGTACCAGGCGACATCCCTTGAGGCCACGGTGCTTCCTGACAAGGAAGGCGGCTGCTGTGGCCCGGCCAGCTCTGCCGCAGTGCTGCCACCTGCCTTTCTGGGGACTCGCCCTGGGCCCAGGCGTCTCCTGGCTGGGGCACTGCCGAGACCCTGCCCACCTCTCCCTACTTGTCTTGAGGGCTCCATGCCGTGTCCCAGTTTGGACAGGTTGCCCTGGTCACCTGCAGCAGATGGCCCTCATCTGTCTCTGTGACGATTGCATGTCACCTCCTCAGTATCCACACTGGGAAGAGGTCTTTACATGGGTTCGGCTGGCTCCTCAGCAGGGCAGGGCAGAGCAAAACGCTTGAGTCCAGGTGACAGGGAGCAGGGGCGCTGGTGACCTGAGGTACCTTCCGGGTCACCCCCAGCTTGGTGTCCTCAGTGAGCACACAGGGACATTCCTGATCTACGCCAGTGTGTGGTAGCCAGGTAGCTTTTTTTCAAGTCAGACTCTTCTGGTTCCAAGTGGTAGCAACTAACAAATGGCTTTAGAGAAAAGAAGCCACCAGCAGCCAGTCTGGCCTACAAACCAAGCTGCTACTAGGAAGCCCCTTCCACAAGGCCCCTAGAAACCGCAGGTGGCCTGGAGTCCTCCATGCATGACACAGCTCTGAGGCCACGGTGTGAACTGCCAGGAGTCCAGGACCGGGACCCAGAAAGTGACCTGGGCCAGCCAGGCAGCGAGTGCATACGCAAAGGCTGAGGCCCACCTGCTATGAGGACGGGGAGGCACAGGGAATCATGGGTCAAAGGTACAGGTGCCACCACACTTCCCCACCTGTGTCTGCAGAGCAGCGTAGGGCTGCCCACCAAGTGCCCACCTGGCTGGTAGCAATGCCAGGTGGCTGAGCAGGAGGGGGCTGCCACCCAGCACTCTTCTACCTGCAGTCTCATAAGCAGGGCTCCTGCACTGGGCTGCAGGCCCCAAAAAGGTGACAGTCTGACCTCTACACTCTCTCTTCACCATCAGTGACCTAGTATTGTCAGAGTGGCATCTCGGCCCCAGAAGCTGACAGGCCGGCAGCCACGAGATGTTCCGTTTCTGCTCAGTGTGTTTACAGAGGTCTGGGTCTCGGCTGCCATGGGCTGATCCCATCAGCCTGCTGACCTGGATCTATAGGACGAAGTGGAAGCGGGCAGGTCGGCGCCAAGCCCAGGATCCCTGGCCCGTGTGGCAGTGCCCTGCGTGTTGGCTCTTAGACGAATCTCGTGACAGTGTAGATGAATACCTGGTGATAAGAAAGGCTCCAGCTGTTAAGTTCACACTGCATCTCCTGTGGTTCCACCAGCAGCACCACACGGTTCGCTGTGGCTATTTGCATGGAGAATGAGCAGAGGTGGGGGGCGGTCTGCGGACGCGAGCACAGCCTGGCAGTGAGGGCAGGACCCAGCCTGCGACGCGGTTTCTGAGCCCGTGGGCTGAACAGGCTGTCCTGGCCGCTGCAGCCCTGGGCCCCCCATCCCTGGGAGGACTCACGAGCCTGTGCAAGAACAGTGACTCTGGGGTGATGCGGGTGGCGGTCATCCTCCCTGGCTCTGGCACCCTCGCAGAGCAGGACTGCCGCCAGCTGCTGGGCAGTTTTAAGCCCTTCTCACTGCTGTGAATTTTTTTTTTTTTTTTAGGTCCAAGCTGAAGATGGAAGATATAAAAGAAGTAAACAAGGCCCTGAAGGTATGCGATCCGCTGGTGTCAGTGCCCCCTGCAGCAGCACTGGGTGAGCCCTACGCCAGCCCGCGCCTGCCTCCAGGTCTCCCTGAGCCACTGAGTTGCTGAGGCTGGGCCTGAGCTTGCCGTCCTCCGGCCACCGCGGCTAAAGAGCACTGGGACTCCAGGGCCTCCCGGGCCTCCCAGCGGAGCTGCCTGTGTGCTCACAGTCCCCTCACTCGCTCGCTCGCTTGCAGCGGTGACAGCTCTGGGCCAGCTGGCAGCTGTCTGTGGCTGCTGTTAGTAGTTTGCAGATAGGCCCTGATGACAGGTGCCCTAGGGGAGGAAGGAAGAGACACAGAGAGGCCTGGGGACTTTGCAGATAGCACCAGGGAGACCTCCCTTCCAGCCAGGCGGCCCCGAGCAAGGTGCGTCACAACCTGGCCAGGGTGTGGAGCATCTGCAGAGGCCGAGGCCCTTTCCTTCCCCTTGGGGCAGAAGGCACCAGGCTGCCACCAGCAGCTGGATTCATTATCACTGGCTTCCTGGCTGGCCTCGTGTCCCCATGCTGCACGCAGTGCACAGACAGCGACAGCTGATGGCCTCGGAGGGAGGGCAAGGCTCTGAGCTCCTGAGCATGGACTCTCGGCACCTGGGCATGTGGCCTGAGCCCCAGAGGTCTGCTCCTGCAGCCATGTTCTGTCCAGATGCTAGGGGCTGGGAAAGCACACTGTGCCTTTGACCTCTCTGGACACCAACCCCAACCCTGCCCCTGTGCCCATATCCTGTGACCTGGGGCCGTGCAGCTAAGTGGCTCCCAGGGCTGTGTGACTGGCTTCTGTCTGTCTCCCAGATGGCCCTCCCTCCCTCCCCCTCCCTTCCTTCCTCCCTCCTTCCCTCCGTCCCTCCCTCCCCCTCCCTCCCTTTCTCCCTCCCTCCATCCCTCCCTCTTTTCCTCTCTCCCTCCCTCCAGCTGGCTCAGCCAGGCACGGGTTGTCCTTTCAGTTCAGTTTGGGCTGCAAGGGCCGACATCTTGGCCTGGAGAGCTCTTCCAAAAGGGCAACAGAAGGGCCGAGAGAGTCGGGGCAGGGCAGGTGCTGCCAGGTGTGGAAGCACCTTCCTCCCCGTCCTGCGTGGCCACCAAAGGAAGAGGAAAGGACAGGGAGCATGCAGAACAGCCGGTGCCCTAAGGGCATCTGTGGTGCTCTTCCTTCCTCAGGGCCACACTTGGCTGAAGGATGATGAAGCCACACACTGCAGGCAGTGTGAGAAGGAGTTCTCCATCTCACGGAGAAAGGTATGTGTGGCAGAGCCGCCACAGCCGCCACAGCGGGGGTTCCTTCTCAGGCCAGGTGCAAGGCCTCTCCCCATTCTGGGCTGCTGGGCTTTCTGGGGATGTGGGATACTTACCTTCGAAACTCCTGCTTCATGGGGAATCTGCGGGATAGCAGGTCACTCAAGTCGCTGGTGACTTGGGCAGGCCGTCTGCACGCACTGGGGTGGCCCATTCCAGGTTCCGGGAACAGATCAGATAGAAGGCCTCGCAGCCCTGGAGCCCGCCTGTCCTCCCTGAACAAAGCAGCTGGGGTGGAGAACGGAAGTGCTGAAGGGCTTGGACCTGGACGCACAGCCAGAGCCCGGGGGAGAGGGCCAAGGTGGCTGTGGCCCTGTGGGTGACACGAGCGTTCGTGTCGGGAAGGATGGGCTTGTACAGGTCACTAGCAGGGAGGGCGTCGGGCAGTGGGGGCCACTCCCACCCAGGGTCTGCCTTCCCTTTCCCTTAGCACCACTGCCGGAACTGTGGCCACATCTTCTGCAACAGCTGCTCCAGCAGCGAGCTGGCCCTGCCCTCCTACCCGAAGCCAGTGCGGGTGTGCGACAGCTGCCACACCCTCCTGCTGCAGCGCTGCTCCTCCACCACCTCCTGAGGCCACCCTCCCACCAGCGCTGCCTGTCCCGTGCCAAACTGGACCTCCCAGCTCACCAGGGTGTGCGTGGGGCTGGTTTCCAGACAGCCAAGTGGACTCAGCTCCTCCTGGTGCCCGACACCCTGGAAGCCCACCCAGCGGTGGAGCAGCCCCTCCTGTGGTTTGTAGGGAACCCGCCCTGCGGGCTGCACTGCCTCCTTGCTTGGGCACAGCACTGGCACTGGTCCAGATGTGACTTCATGGTTTTGCTACTATCACTTTTCACAGAATTACCCTATTTTGCAGCAGGTGAACTAGCATCGAGTCAGGTTTTCTCTTCCAGCCCGTGTCACAACTTGCACACTCAGCTTGCGGGTGCCTTGTATCTCAGAGGCAAGACTTGACCTTCCTTGTTTTTGAGCCCCTGCCCTGAGCCCTGAAATAAATGCCTTTATTTTTCACTTTGGCATGTGGCAAGCCCACTAAACTCCCAGTGTCTCCAGAGCTGGCTGTCGTAGGTGGGTAGCAGCTCAGGCCACGTGCCACCAAGTGAGCTGAAGTTCAAGTGACAGATGCGCCCCGACTAGACTAGGTTTGTTTCCAGATAAATTACATCCATCCACAGCCAGGGAGATAGCTCAGTAGAATAGGCGCTTGCCTGGCAAGCTCAAGGTCCTGAGTCCAATCCCTGGTACCATGGGGGGAAAAAAAAAAAACAGTCCACTCAGTACCCCACCTTAGCTTTCTTTCTAATAAATACTTTGCTTTCTTTAAAAATGCACTGAAGACCAGGTGTGGTGGCACATGCCTGAAGTCCCAGCACTCTGGAAGCTGAGGTGGGACGATTGCTGAGTTCATGGCTAGTCTGAACAGACCAGCCCGTCTCAAAAACACAAAGTTCCACTGTCCTTACTAGTTACGTTGTTTAATGTGGATACCGGGACCAAGGGGACCAGCATTTAGACGTCAGTGGCCAAGGTAACTTCCCCACCCAGAGCAAACACTGCACCCAGGTGCACTACTGCTGAATCCTGGCTTCCTAATCTGGGACACCACCCTCCAAAACCCCACCGATGGGAAGGCACCAAAGCTGCTCACTCCGGAGTGCAGGTGCCAGGGAGGTGGGCAGAGGTCAGGACAGGGGTCTGGAGCCAGTGCTACGCGTTCCAGGTGACATGGCTGGCTGAGACACAAGGATCCAAAGAACCATGGTGGTCCTGCATGCATGAGTCAAAGGGCAAATCTAGTTCTACTGTGGCCACTTTTCTTCCTGTAACAGGCCATGCTCTGATCATACTCACTTAAGGACCCTGGAGAACCCTCAACCAGGTCTGGGTTCTAAACTGACTCACCTGGACTGTAGGTGCACAGGACGGGCACAGCGCCCCTCCTCGCTTCTAGTTCTCAGCCTTGATCCTCACTGCCCAGCTAGGCTGAGGAGCTCCAGGACACTCAGACCTTCCCTGCAGTTGCAGGACTACACTCCTGGGATAGACAGGGCCAAGCAAGACCCATGGCACTCTGAGATCTTCCGCATACAGGGCTACTGCTGCACCTGCAAGTCAGCCACTGCACCACCATCCTACCTCAGACCTGGCCCAGGAGGTACTACGCATGGTGCTAGTGGCCACTCCCAGAGCGCAGCGTCCTGAAGGCCCACTCTGCATTCCAAGCCTACATTTTTCTCACTTGTGTGTTGTAGTGCTTTATGTAACAAAACTCTGCTAGTTCCACCTGGCAGAGCATTACTTCAGGAATTGATAGTCGGGTTTGTTCTACAATACTATTTGGTATTAGCAGTTAGAAAGGTCATGGGATTATACCATCCAGCAGACTTCATTGAGAGATGTAGCAAAAGCACCAAGCTCGGACCACCTAAGGACAGTGTAGCTCCTCAGAATGCCTAGCACGCATGAGGCTGTGGCTTCATACACCCTCCTTCCCAAAACATGCAATCAGGGCACCAGGCAGCGTCCAGCACCCTCACTAACTTGGCAGCCATGCAAGGCCTCTGGCACAGGCCACACTCTGCACAGCCAGGGAATCCAGGCCAGGCCCTGAGCAGCCCTTCCTGCAGTGGGGGCCCCAGAGCCAAGTTTACCTGCAGCTGACAAGGTGAAGACATCTGCAAAGATGTGGCCCTACGCCTGGGCAAGGACAGCAGCACGACACTAAAGCACAGGCAAGACAAAGTGCATTTTTAAAAGATTTATTTGACAAGTTTTACTTAGCGCAATACACCTAAAAGGAAATCACAATACAATGAGTTTTATATCAAGGCCTCAGAATTTCATACAAACGTCAAGACCAAATTCTAAGGTATTGGTATTGCGTCTCAAAAATTCCCCATTAACTTAAAAAAAAAAACTTACGTGCCTTACAGGTTATTAAATGAAACTAGAATTAACATGCCAAATATTTCTTTGAATTGTAGACACAGCTCCTAAATTGTACAAAACAGCATGTCTTTCAACATGCATCCAAACAGTGTTCCATGTAATGTAGAAGAGCAACATTTAACATAATTCAACTGCTTTAACCTAAATAACACTTACTGCTTAAGTACATCCTACAATATATAACT
>NW_004524605.1:1202778-1210923 GCF_000260255.1 Octodon degus | reverse complement strand
TTTTTTTTTTTTTTCTTTTAAAAAAAGTTGGCCAAGAGTCAGTGACCAGGGCCAGTTACAGTGCCCAGCCACCACTCACAGTGGACATGCCCGACACCCCTCCCATGCCATTCACACCCACAGATGCACGGCTTCCACTACTGTAGTAGCTGCTGTTCACTGCTCCTTGGCTACCTGCAAGAGATCAATGTGGTAAGTTAGGAGTAATGTCAGATAATCAGCCAAATAAAATACATTCCAAGAAGTTTAAAAGATATATGAGTACAAATGGCTGCTGTCCACCTGAAGAAGCATGTTTGGGAAAGGGGGATCCCGACTCCAAACAAGTCCCGATTAACCCTTTTCTCTCCAGTACCAACTTGCCAGACTCTTGTGCTAGCACTTAAACGGATTCTTCAGGATCAACGTGGAAAATTAAGTTTAAAGGAAAACTAGTGTTTTTCAAAAATTGCAAAATTACTTCGTTTTTAAAGCTAAGCAAGGCATTTTTTAAAAATTTACCATAACATTCACAACGTCCATCCAATGGCACATATGAATAGGGAGCACAGGGGAAGTCTCTTGCTTTTCCTATTCATGGTGGGCAACAGGTGAGCTGACAAAGGGGGGCTAACGGCCACTCACTGTGCCCACAGGCAGCCAAGGAGTGAAGTCGGAGCCACTGACTGCTAGAGATAGTGGTTTACAACATATCAGTATCTGCTATTGGGAATTTATATTTTTTGAGAAAATATTTACCTATGCAATGTTTGATTGAAAATCACTGGAGTTTTCCTGTAAAACTTGGTCTGCAAAAGGATTTTGTAGGGTAAGACTATCATACCAAAATCACCATTCTTTAGACCAATCGAAAAATAAAACCATCCCTAGGTTAACTGACTAGTGTTAAAATACGGTCCTCAACCCAACCACCATTCTATTGCTTAAAAATCTTCAAAAATCGATTTAATGTTAACCAAGGGGGGGGGGAAGAACTACTTTAATGTTTTAACAAATGAAGGCAGATGTTTTCTTGCTTGACAGTTTGCCAAAGTTCCAAAGGACTTTTTAATTCTTTAACACTTACTCCCCACCCTGTGATTGTTTAGGAAAGTTAAACTATCAAAGAACAAATAAAAGCATACATTTAAGTAACCCAATCTCATCAAAAGAATCCTGCATATTCCCAACTAAAGAAACCTACCTAAAACGTACTCCAAGTATGTAAGAACGCTCGCTTACCGTATCCACTCATGCTGCTCTGGCCACCATAGCCACCTCCGTAGCCACCACTCAGCTGCTGGCTGGCTGGGCCACCGTAACTGGACTGGTTTGCTGTCAAGTTAAGAGGACATTCACACCTCACTCCTCGTGTAGCGTGGTACCTGGTGGTACCTGGCTTGTAACTACGAGTGATTTCAGGTCTCAATCTACTACTTTAGCCCTCTGCCGCCTCCTGCCTATCGTCTATAACTAGACTAACACTTCTATTCATCTCATCTAGTCAGACATTTACGAACCAACTAGTTAACAATATACTTCAGCAGGACTAAATCCATGATTCCACAATAGAGGTCTTACAGATCTTAAACTGCTTGAATTTAGTGGAGCAGCCTCCTTGGTTTAATATATTAAGTTATGTCGATACGCAGGTTATCAACTCACACCTAATTATGCCCAGGTTATTATGCCCCTAAAGTTTTAAGCCTGTGTTTTTATTTTACATGTAAACTGTGTACTCAATTTAACTAGTTCCATTCTGTAGTCCCCTCCCCCAAATACTTAAATTTATCCTAACCAGTTAGTTTCTGTAACGATTTAAGTATTAACCGTACTAATGACAAAATTCATCCAAATTAAACTATTCTTTTTATCCTAACTTAAAATTGTTAAGCTAACTTAACATTATGCTAAGTTCATTAAATATGATTATCTTAACTTATAATCGACTTATACAGATAAAATGTTTTGGTTTTTAAAAAAACTAACGATATTTACACAAGCCCATGCCTCCCATCATTTGGCTACCATAAGCACCACCGCTTGCTCCTGCTGTAGAATTCAAGAAGAGTTCTACATATCTGTGTTCTGAAATGACAAAAAAGGCATACAAGGTTAGCTTTAAAAAAAAGACACTAAAGTGATATTTACACAAACCCATGCCTCCTAGCATTTGGCTACCGTAAGCACCACCGCTTGCTCCTGCTGTAGAATTCAAGAAGAGTTCTACATATCTGTGTTCTGAAATGACAAAAAAGAAAGTTTGAAAATGCATGTTGCTGAAATACATGGTAAGCACTTCACGAGTTCTTATACACGTTGATTTGTAAACTGCAAATACTTTTTGGTTAAAAAAATTATAAAAATTTCTAGCTGATCATTTATGAAAACTAGACATGAAAGAACTTCACAATACAATCACACGGTAAATCCCCTTTTGAGATAAGGTATCCCGATGTATATGTAGCCCAGGCTGACCTTAAACTACTAGCAAGCCTGGCCCAGCTTCCTGAAAGCTGGGATTCAGAGGTGTGTCACCACACCTAGCTCTTAGATACTAACTTTAAAAACCTACAGACTAAGCCCTATCAGTGGAATTCAAACTTCTCATGCATCCTTCAAGTGCTCTAAATCACACTTACGCATATTTGCTTTGTCTTTTGACATAGCTGCAACAGCATCTTCATGAGTTGCAAATTCAACATCTGCTTCACCAGTTACTCTCCCATCAGGACCAATCTCAATGTGTACTCTCACAGGGTTGAGTGGCGAAAAAAACTGAAACATGAGATATACCAAAAAACATTTATAGTGCTGGGACTGTTCCCTAGTCTCAGGCTTGCTAAGCAAGCACCCTACCAGTAAAGCTACACCCCAGCTAAATTTTCTAGCGTGATGTTCACTTAAGAGGGAGGAGGCTCAGTTTAACTTCCACACTGAAATGTACTGAGTGAAACCACCTTGCGCTTACATTATAAATATCATTCTCAGTAGCTCGGTAAGGTAATCCTCTCATGTGTACACAATGTCCCGTTGTGCTCTGGAAAGTAGATCCACCATCCCCATATCTGTGATCAGACATTCCTGAAAAACAGTAATTGAGGTCTAGATGAACAAAAGTGTAAGTATCCTTCAAATGGGAATTTTAATTCTTACCTTACCTCTTCCAAATCTATCTGACCCAAATCCATAGCCATCATTATAGCCGTTATAATCATCATAGCCTCCATAGCCTAAAAAGCAAAAAGTGCAATTAATGAAATGCCAATACCTAGAAAAAGGAAACAAACGGGTCCAGCCTTGTACAGTGTCACTCACCTCCGCCGTAAGCACCACGCCTCATCCTCTCAAAGCCAGCGCCTCTGCCAATGCTGTTATACCCTCTGCCAGCCCCAGGTCTGTCATAGGGACCTGGCCGCTGCATGGCCATAAGCTTTCGTGGTGGATCATAGTGAGTTCTAACTTCAGCCCGACTGCTCTTAAAGATCTCAATATACCTAAAGCATTGTCCAAGAGGAAGGGAGCGGGGAGGGGAGAGAAAACATTAGTTCACTTCATATAGGCACTCAGTGATACAAGAAAACAATCTAGTCATAGCCATGAAACTGACTAATATTTAAAAGCCAGATTTCTTATATTTGCATAGGCAATGACCAGAAATACACTCAACAGTAAAACAACTTAATGTAAGCTTTATAGGAAAATAGTCACTCCTCTGAGGCAGAGCCCCAACCTTAGGGGTATGGAGGAGCACTACACATAAACATAAACAGTTCAGGAGGGAAAGAATTCCACTCAACTTTCAACATTTCAACTCAAATCCATTGGCAGCATGTATAGCAAGTGGGCTCAAAAGCCAGCCTTCGCCAACAGTCCAGCCCACACTACACACTTCCTGTCGCCAAGAAAATACCCCAGCCTATGCTTTTAGTAAGTATCAGCATAGGTAAGCGCATGCTTCAATGAAAAATAGTCACAAACAAAGAGAAAACCTTTTGTGACAATTTCTTGAAAGCTATGCTTATTAATACATATGAGAATATTTATACAGCAAGAAAAAGTTTGTTGCATTTCAACTTTAAAAACAAGATCAGAAAGTATCACATTTTCTTATGGTAATATTAATTTACTATTGGGTGTTATTATAGCTAAAGCCAGGTTTGCATTAATTTTTAAAGCCATAGTCTCTCAACTCCATTGACTGGGGCTAATAAATTAAGAACCTAACAATATCCTAAAGTAAATCAAATTGGTGACAATTTTAAAACCTCAAATTTAGTTTGAATGTAATATGGGACTCAGACAGTTTGAAATTCTGGTAAAAGATCAATTAATGGGGACTAGGAAATGGACCGATTTCCTCCTCTTAAGCAGAGAGAATATGGATTTAACTGTTTACCATAAGAAAAGTGACAAATCCACCAGCCATCCATCCCCACCTGTGCCCTATTCTTTCCTTGTGTTTCTTTAGAGCCTTTTCAGCTATTTCCTGTGAAGCAAACTGCACGAAGGCCTCCCCCGTACTCCTCCCCTGGAAGTCCACCGGCAATGTTATCCCATTTGGCACGATTTCCAACCCTTCAACCCAAGGACAAATAACCCCAGTAGGGGGGCAATATTAACATCACAAGCCCAGAAATGATTCTTCTTATAGCTTTAAATAAACCAGAACTTTAACTTTAGGTGAATGGTATGCTTTCAACAAGTACTCTTTAAATATGCATTGCAATAATATGAAGTTCCACTATTAAAACTACAACACAATTCTTAACACATCCCATGGGGCAAAGTATGCATTATATTTTTAAAAACTGGCTGCTTCACACAGGGTGCATTAAGAATTCAACAGTTAACACTTATTTATGCAATTAATGTATTGTTGAAAAATTATGCAGTTTAATAGTTTCAAGCATTAAAACAGTTTTACTAAATTCAAGACACACCTTATACCTCATTTTATATTTCAATGCTTTAAGTTATTGGAACTTCAAGTTTTTAAAAAGTATACATTTACACATTTTATATAAAAATTCAAACAATAAATCACAACAATTATACAATCTAAAACTTGAACAAACTATCTACACAGTACAGTCATGCATTCTTATGGTCTAACAGTAGTATGATTCACTTCTGGAAATTCCGTTTATGAAAAATCCTTTCCGTGGATACATTCCCAAGCTTACAAAAAGGGCTTAAAGCACTTTCCTAGAAGATATGAAATTATGTTCATATTTAACGTTGACAAATAGCATTCAATTCTCACCAATTTAGATAAAACAACAGATTTTTAAAATTCTGACAAAATATTAGGACTTGATACATCATCTAAAAATTTTAATACATACTAAAGAAACCATGAAAGGATTTCTTAATTCCAGCTTATCATGTCAAGAGTATTTAATGGTACTTAAAATATTATGATTTAACATTCTGCTAAACATGCAATCTTATCAGCTCTTCAGCATAAAAACATTCAAATACTTTAGGCCCAGAACAATTTAAAAACACTATTATTTCAGATACTGACAAGCATCCCACCTACAGTTGCTAAATTCAATTCTCAGTTACCGCTTCGTACAGGCTGGCTAAGCTACCGTTTTTGGGGGGTGGGGGCCATATGAAGAATTACACCATTAGAAACATTAGCTCTGTGGCCTAAGTGTCCCGTAACAGACACCATTAAGAATTACAATCTAACTCATACTAACCTAAGGATAAAAGAGCTTACCTTTAACTTGAAGTACTCTGCCAAACAGCATGTAAGAAAAGTAAATTGCTGAGGATAGTCCTCAAAAGATCTACTCTAAGACACTAAACATAGACAAAATTAACATTTTGGAGGTACTTCTGATTTCCACCTTTAAGATGGGCTTAAGTTATTTGAAGGTCTCCAAAAAGACAACAAATTCATCAGCATATACTCAGCCTATTTAGTACCTAGGCTACTCAAATGTAACATCTACTCAAATCAAGTTGCCAGAAGCTAGCCAGAACTCACTGCTCAGCAACAAAACCACATACCTGAGAAAAACTGAACAATTTCTTCCTTGCTACATCCAAAGGGGAGTCCTCTAAGCCGTACAAAGCCATCATTGGCCGTGTCAGGACTATTTGGACCAGTATGCTTCAACACCCAATCCATTTCAACGTTGTTTGACTTGAATACTGAAAGAGGTGCTTAGAATTAGTCAATTTTGGAAAGTTTGAGAAAAAAGTTCAGATTTCCTGAGCTAGGAAGAGCTGCCATAAACTCCCTTAGGTGACCATTTCCATGCGGTCAAATACCTAAAATTCAGAAGGGGTAAGATCGCTACATGTTTAACGTTTTATATATTGTTACTAGGGCAACATAAATCAAACCTTCAACATATCTGTGTCCCATAGTTTCTCTGTCTTTTTTCAGGGCCAATTTGACTTCATCTTCTGATTCAAGTTCAACAAAAGCCTCGCCACTCGGTCTGCCTTCTCTGGTGTAGATGAAACGAATACCTTGAGCCCCATTTTGAATTTTGCAGTCTGGAAAGAAAACAACCGTTAATACAGAATTTAAAACCTAAAACCACTGGGGAGATAACTCAATGGCAAAAGCACCTGCCTGGCAGCAGCAGGTTTCTGAGTTCAATTCCCAGTATCAAAAAAACCCACAATGAAACCTAAAACCATCTCTGGGTAACACAAGTGTGAGTACTTTTACTGGACATGGTGATGCGTGCTTAATCCAGCACTTGGGAGGCTGAGGCTTTGGGCTAGTGAGTTCAAGGCCAGCTTCAACTAGAGACCCTATCTCAAAAAACAATACTGCACAAAACATTGCTAATAAAATATATGTCATTTGTAAAACTAAAACGACCAATATACTACCAGTTCTTAGCATCTCTGTTCTCACCACCAATCTTATTTGGCACACTGCCCCAGAAAACCCAGTATTTAAAGCTCTTTAATGAGGCGTGTCTCAGTACTGCTACTCAAGTTTCCATTGAATCTTTTTAAGCCTGCACTCTGCATCCACACTGGCCTTAACTTGTGAAGGGTACTCCTGCCTCAGCCTCTTGTGCGCTAGGCTTACAAGCTTATGCCCACATACCCAGCATAAATGCTTTTCCCTAGCATCTTGGGGTAAAACCACCTCTAGATCTCATGATTTTACAGTACTTTTAACAGTTTTGATCTGGGTAATTTTGCCTTACCAGGAGCCATATTACAGCACCTCTCCGAATACAAACCGCAGACTTAATACTCACCTTAGAGGGGATCAGTGTTACCAAGCTAAAGCGCTCCAAGTTGCACAGTTCAAGCCAAACCCAGTCTTGCCCCCTGCAAAAGTGGCTTCGTGTACTTAGTTCTTTTATTACAGGTCTTCCGTTACTGTAGCTAATTCAGAGTCTAACACAAGTGCCTTTCCTCTAACCTGTAATTTTCAAAATACAATTTTCTTCTGTCTACTCCTACACTAGTAATGGGACAAGAAAACTCCGGTTTCAGTTACTCAAGGAACTTACACGATAGAAAGAAAAAGAAAGAAAGAAAAAAAACAGGTGAGAAAGGCCTTATTTCTGTGTCCTCAAATGTGCCAGATCAAGAACTCAATGAACAGAAATTCAATTACCGAAGCTTGATTTTGAAAGCTGAAAGGGAAGTGACATTTTAACTTCTCGCGGCCTGCTGCCAAGTACTACCCTCAACAAACTATTTTATTCGGCAACGTTCTCAAAGATGGGAGGAACCTCCGTCGATCCCAGCCTGGGAGTCCTCTGAAAACGACATCCACGCAGCCGGCCGCTTTAACAAAGAGCCGCCAGGAGCCCGGAGGCGCGCGGCTCTCGCAGTTTCCATTGCGTAACCGGCTGCAGGGGCGCGAG
The DNA here is from genome assembly GCF_000260255.1 of Octodon degus. Taxonomy (NCBI): domain Eukaryota; kingdom Metazoa; phylum Chordata; class Mammalia; order Rodentia; family Octodontidae; genus Octodon; species Octodon degus. Next base: position 1,203,082 of record NW_004524605.1, on the reverse strand, counting down.
GGGGAGCGGCCCGCCCGCGCCCGACAGGGGGCGCCTCGCCTCGCCCGCCGCCCGCCGCCCGCCGCGGCCCCGCAGGGCGCCTCCCGCCCGCCGCACTCACCGGAGAAGAACCGCTGCACCTCGTCGGCCGAGCAGGACCAGGGCAAGCCCCGCACCTTCACCACGAACCCCTCTCCGCCTTCCGTGCCCAGCATCATGGTCTCCTGGGGGATCCCGGGTCCCAGCAGGCTGCAACGAGGGTGTAGCTAGCGGACCCGGAGCCGTTCGCGCGACAGCCCCGCCGTGGAGGCGCCCGCCGCCCCGA
>NW_004524605.1:1200274-1201717 GCF_000260255.1 Octodon degus | reverse complement strand
CGTCCGAGCGCGCCCCACCCCGGGCCGGCGCTCGGGTCCCGCGCCTCGGTGCCGCCGTGCTGCTGTCGCTGGACCCCGGGTGTCGCCGTGCAGCCCGCGCTGGCCTCGCACCGCGTCAGTCCTCCTGCCTCAGCCTCCAGTGCTGGGGTGCGGTGGCGGGCGGGGCAGGTGACAGGGACCAAGACCAGCCTGGCAACACAGTGATGACTCAGAGTAAATCCCAGCGCTGCAGGAGAATGAAGCAGAGAAGTCCCAAATTCCAGCCCTGCCAGCAATTTAGGGACTTAGTGGAACTGTCTCAAAATAATGAAGATAGTAATCTGAGAATGGACAAAGACCCTGGGTTTTAACCTCCAGTACCGCCCCAAAATTCGTATTTTCGCCTTTTAACAGCATGGCTGCACTCACATGTTTTTTCCTAATTCTTTTCTAAAAATTGGCCAATTCTTTTCCGTAAAGAGAGGAAGTTTGTTTTGTTTGAGTCAGGGCCTTTGTAGTTAGGCTGGCTCAGGTGAGGCTCAAATTAACGGTCTGCTGTGGCACAGGCCTGTAATCCTAGATACTCAGGAGGCTGATGCAGGAGGATCCCTGTGAGTTCAAGTGCACCCCGAACGACATTAGGAGACCCGCTGGATGAGAAGAAAGGACTGCCGGACTGCTGTGGCGCATCTACCTGTACGTTAGGCAGTCACTCCATTGCCTCGTACCTCCTCGCACAGACTCTGGGCTTGGTCCTTGGACCACAGCGGCTCGTCCTTGTGGCTTGCCGCCGGTGCCCTTGGCTCTCCCCAGGTGTGATGAAGCCCCCGCTTCAGCAGCTCCCTACACCTGTCTCCAAAAAGTGGTACTGCATCCTCATCCGTGTAATTCCCTGGATGTGGCCCCTGTGTTCTTTCCAAAGTCAAAATGGGGGGCCGGGGAGATAGCTCAGTAGAATCGCAAGGGCCAGAGTTCAATCCCTGGTTCTGCCAAAAGAAAAAAAAAGTCACAATGACCACAACCAGGGACCACAGTGTCTGTCTGGCAAGCTCTGAGTTTGATTCCCACTACCAAAAAAAAGAAAGAAAAAAAAAGAAAATGACCATGAAAGCTGGGTGTAAAACAAAAAGAAAGAAGAGAAAGCGAGGTGTAGTGGCACACAGCTATAATCCCAGCACTTGGGAATTTGAGGCAGGAGGATGTTAAAGAATTTAAGGTCAGCCCTAAAAGTACATAGTAAATGGAAAATCAGTCTGACTCGAAATCTTTTTAAATAACCATGGAAGGTAAATATTTTGAATCAATTCAAGACATTGAGACAGGCCAGGGGCTGGAGAGATGGCTCAGTGGTCTAAAGCACCTACTTAGAACAAGCTTAGCAAAGCATCGGGGACCGCAGTTCAATCCCCCAGCACCACATGCCAGCCAGCCCGCCCCCTGGTGGGCTGAGCTGGCCACACACAC
>NW_004524605.1:1189304-1199136 GCF_000260255.1 Octodon degus | reverse complement strand
CACCAGCCCCAACCCATCCTGTTTTAAGAGCTGGAGAATTGAACCTGGTCCCTGTGCTTTGCTAAGCTTGTTCTAAGTAGGTGCTTTAGACCACTGAGCCATCTCACCAGCCCCTCTGAGGTGTCTTGATTTGCAATTTTGTGTTGTTGTTTGTGGTAATGAAGAGCTACCCAGGGCCTCATGCATGCTAGCCAGTCACTCTGTTTTGTTCTGTTTTTTGAGACAGTGTCTCACAATGTGATTGAGGTTGGCTTTGAACTCACTACATAGCCCAAGGGAGCCCTTTTTTTTTTTTTTTTTTTTTTGGTAGCACTGGGGATTGAACTCAGGACCTTGTGTTTGTTGCTAGGCAAGCACTTATTCTACTGAGCTATCTTCCCAGCCCTCCAACACAGCCTCTTGGTGATCTTCCTGTCTCAGCCTTCCAAACACTGGGATTATAGGTGTGGGCCACCACATCTGGCTTTAGCCATATACTCTGCCACAAAACTATATGCCCAGGCTTCTCCTGGTAATGTCTTTATCTATTTTTTGGCAGTGGGAGCAGGGCCTTGCTATATACTTCAGGCTGACCTTGAACTCACTACGTAGCCCAGACTGGGTTCGACCTCATTCCTGGGTTCTTGCCTTGGGCTCTGAGTAGTGGGATTACTGGTGTGCGCCACCACACCCAGCCTGCCAAGTTTTTGTGAAGGTTAAGCTGGGCTCATAAAAGGATCCAAGCTGCTCTTCTGTTTTGTCCATGCGATTGGCACTTGTTTTATTGAATATTTGATAGCACTGACCAGTGAAACTACCCAGGCCTGCCTTTCATTTTGAGGAAGGTCCAAGTCCCAGCCTCAGGGACCACTTGGCCATGCACTGGCCCCCAGCGACCACAGTGAGAGAGCTGGCCCTGCAGAGCCAGGAGAGGCCAGTCAGGATCGTGGCTGGCCAGGGCTGGGGGGCTCCCCGAGCAGTTTGCTGCCAACACCCCCCTGCTGTGAACACAGCCTCCACAGGCCCTGGGCCATCAGTGGCAGCGAAGAAGACACTCCACTCGGGAAGAGACTGCGTCAAAGCTTTCATGATGGCTTCCTCCACGGGGCTCAAGGGGTTACTGGAGGAGCAGACTTGCGTAAAAAGCAAGCCTGAAGCCAGGCGGCATCACATACCTCTCCCACCATTTGGGAGGCTGAGGCAGGAGAACTGCCAAGTTCAAGGCCAGCCTGGGCTACACAGTGAGACTCAAAACCAAAACAAACAAAAACCAAGCTATGCATGGATTGGTGGGTTCTTGCATGAGTGCCCCCACTGTGCCCTGAAGCCAGGAGGTAACAGTAGATGCCAGGTGCTGGGCAGAGCTGGCTCAGGCAGGGCTGGGACTCTGTGGGCACCTCCAAGTCTGCTACAGAAGGGGAGCGGGAGAATGGAAAAAAAAATTGAGCAGTTACCCAGAGGCAGGGAAATTAAAGCCAGAGGACCCAACACCTTTAGAGAACAAGTGGGTCCTATTCACCCATCAGCAGGGGTGTGGGGGAGAGCTCCTTCGCAAATGGAAAAACGAGGGCTGAGGAGATGGCTCAGTGGAATAAGTGCTTTAAAAAAAAAAAAAAAAAAAAAGCAGCTTGGGGGCCGGGGAGATGGCTCAGTAGAATAAGCGCTTGCCTGGAAAGCCCAAGTGTCTGAGTTCAATCCCCGGTTCTGCCAAAAAAAAAAAAAAAAAAAAAAAGCTTGTGACAAATGGAAAAAAGAAAATAAAGCTGGGGGCCTGCCCATTAGCTCAGTTGTCTAAGGGCCTGCTTAAAAAAGCAGTGAGGCTCAAGCTGGGCTTGTTAGAACCCAGATACTCCAGCCAAAGCAGAAAGGCCCTGAAGGCATGCTCAGGCCTCCCCCACAAAGCCACCTTTGGGGATTAAACTCAGGCCAGGCAAGCGCTTATTCTACTGAGCCATCTCACCTTTGTCTCATTTGAGCTGTGCCTTATATATTTTACCCCGCACCAGCCTGCCATGGCTCAGTGGAATAATCGCTTCCCTGGCAAGTGCAAGGGTCTGAGTTCAATTCCCAGTTCCATCAAAAAAATAAGAAAAACTTGATTTGAGGGCAAGGACTCGCTGTGTAGCTCAGGCTGGCTTTGAACTCACACAAATCTCCTGCCTCAGTCTCTGTAGCGCAGGGATCTCAAAGCACCACACCTGGCTTAAAAAGAAGAAGAAGAAGAAAAAAAAAAAAAAAAACCAACCAACCAAACAACAAAAAAAAAAAAAACCAGCATGTAGACAAATTAGATTTAACAGTTTTGGGGGTTGTTTTGTTGTTGTTTGGTTGTTTTTGTTTGGTTTGGTTTTTTCCAGAACCGGGATTGAACTCAGGCCCTTGCGCTTGCCAGGGAAGCGCTTATTCCACTGAGCCATCTCCCCGGCCTTAACGGAGTTTTTGAGCGAAGAATGATTCACGAAGAAGAAAGAGTGCTTAAGACGGGAAGACTCGCAGCCTCCACCCGCGGCGAGAGGCGTCCGGCTCTGGTTCCGACTCCGGCTCCGGCCGCGGCGGTCTGCAGGAGCACCCGAGACCGCGGCCGCTGCGCGGGGCACCCCGAGACCGCGGCGGTCTGCAGGAGCACCCCGAAACCGCGGGCCGCCTTCCGCGGCTGTGCTGCTCCGGGCCGGCCGGCCGCGCTCTCGGGCCCAGCTAGGCTCGCACCAGGTCAGAGATTTGATTTCCCCCGGAACTTGTTCTATTTCTCTTTTTTCTCCATTATTTTACTTTGTATTTTTTTAGTGCAGGGCCTCACACACGCTAGGCGAGCGCCTTACCATTCAGCGACGACCTGAGATGGGCTTCCTACTGGGTGGCACAGGCTGGCCTCACACCGTGAGCCTCCTGCTTCAGCCTCCCAGGACCTGGGATCACAGGCACGACGCGCCGCCGTACCTGGAGGAAAGCTGCTCCCGCTGGCCCGCTCCTGGGCTGTGTTCTGCGGTGTGCATCGTGCAATCATCTGCGAGGCGGGCTGGGGTGGGAAAAGCGTGCACTGCGCAGCAGCCACGTTGGCCTTGGAAACTTACATTCTCTATCCTTCCTTTTTTGTGGGGGGGCCTCAGCCTGCCATGGGGGTGCGCGGGCTGGGCGCTGCAGGTGGTGCCTGGGATTGAACCACGGTCCCGAAGCTTTCCTAAGCAGGCACTTTAGACCGCTGAGCTATCTTGCCAGCCCTGAAACAGGCTCTTGCTAAGTTGCTCAGTTACCCAGGCTGGCGTGAACTTGCGATCCTCCGTGGGTCTTTTTTTTTTTTAATGGAACTGGGGATTGAATCCAGACCTTTGCACGTGCCAGGCGGGCGCTCATTCTGCCATCGATCTCCCTGGCCCTGTCCATTCTGCTAGCTGTCTCCCTGGCCCGCCCTCCAAGGGTCTCCGTGAAGTCAGCACTGCACAGAAAGCCAAGCGGGGGCCGCGAGATCTCGCTCGGATCCGCGCGCCTGCGAGCACCGCGTTCCCAGACCGCAGCAGGCGCACTGCAGGCAGCAGCTGAGACTCCGTTCAAAACTCCGGGAGAAAGAGTCTGTGTGTTTTGGTCATGACGCAGTAACTGGTGTTTGAGCAGATGACACCCTGCGGGTAACTGATTACCGCATGGCGCCCTCGTTCTCAAGCATAATTATTCTTGTTTTTTGAGGCAGTGTCTTGCTATGTAGCTCAAAATATCCTCAGACAGCAATCCTTCTGCTTCAGGCTCTCTCGTGCTGAAATTACAGACCAGCACCACCATGCCTGGCTTAAGTACAATTTCTGTGTTCTTATGTATGAGTTAAAACTTTTCAATTAAAAATAAAGATTAATGGGCCAGGGAGATGGCTCAGTGGAATAAGCACTTCCCTGGCAAGTGCAAGGGCCTGAGTTCAATCCCGGGTTCTGAAAACTAAATAAATAAATAAGTAAATAAAGATTAAGAGCTAGGGTGTGGCTTAGCGGTACAGCTCCTGCCTGGCATGCACAAAGGCCTGGGTTTGAGCCCCAACACCATACACACACACACACACACACACACACACGTTAAGAAATTAAGAGGCAGGCGCGAAATTGTAATCCCAGCACTCAGGAGGCTGAGGCAGGAGGATCATTCCGAGTAGACCAGCCTGGGCTACTTAAAGTGAGCTCAGGGCTAGCCAGAACTGAATAGAAGACCCTGTCTCAAAAAGACAAAAATGAGGCTGGGGAGATGGCTCAGTAGAATAAGCACTTGCCTGGCAAGTGCAAGGTCCTGAGTTCAATCCCCAGTACTGCAAAAAAAAAAAAAAAGATGTGCTATGTACATGTAGCAGCTTTCCACAAAGAGCATAAACATTAAAAAATAACAAATGCTTTATACTACACACATGTACTGTACTAATACAATAAAAGCTTTTTTGTTGTTATTGAGACAAAATTTTGCTGCATAGTTCTGGCTGACCTCAAATTAGAAATGATCCTCCTGCCTCAGCCTCCTGAGTGCTGGGATTACAGGTATGCAACACCACACCCAGCTAGAATTGTAAGTTTTGTATGTGCACAGCTAAGAGCGCAGTTCAGCGCAGTCCAGCGGTGAGGCCCGGGCTCCAGCCCGCTGCTGCCGAAGCCACTTCTGTGCATGGGTGAAGAACCCGGAGGGAAGGCGACAGCACAGGCCTCGGGGTGCCCCGGGACAGCGGGCTCTAAGCACTCGCCGTGTGGCCCCGCTCCTAGGGCTCCCCGCGAAGCCCTGTGGTCCATTTTCTGCTACTAGGAAACACCTGAGACCGGGAGGCACGTAAAGGGAGACGATTTTTGGAACGCGGTCAGGACCTCTGAGCTTCGGGGAGAGCCAAGGGCAGCTCCGGGCGGCGGCGGCGAAGCGCGGGGCAGCGCTGCAGGCTCCCGCGGAGGGGCGGCCGGGCGGGCCACCGCGAGATGCGGCCTCGCGGCCCTGCTGCCTCCATGCGTGAGGGACGCCAGCAAAAATTTAAGACTTCTTTTTTTTTTTTTTTTTAATTTATTTTGTTTATTTAGTGTGTGTGTGTGTGTGTGTGTGTGTGTGTGTGTGTGTGTGTGTGTGGCCAGCTCAGCCCACCAGGGGGCGGGGCTGGCTGGCATGTGGTGCTGGGGGATTGAACCGCGGTCCCTGCGCCTCGCCAAGCTTGCTCCAAGTAGGTGCCCCAGACCACTGAGCCATCCCGCCAGCCCCCCAAAATTTAAGACTTCTTGAAAGCATGTGGTAATATTTAATCATTCCCCAGTTCCAAAAAAAAAAATCAATCATATGTCCCATTGACAACTATATCTATTAATCTGAGCAACAGATTTGACGATAAAAATAGATAATATATCAATCACTGTTAATCAGCTATTCTTCTTTGTTTATTTTGGCGGAACCAGGGGTTGAACTCAGGCCCTTGCACTTACCAGGCAAGCACTTATTCTACTGAGCCATCTCCCCGGCCCCTAATCAGCTATTCTTGTTTTGAAAATCTGTAATGTATTGTTATATGTTATCCTGTTTCTGTCTTTGCTTTTGTTTTTCTTGCTCTTGTTTTTACTCTTCAAAATAAAAGAAAATTATAAGGAATTTTTTTTTTTTTTTTTTGCTCCTTGAATGCCTTCAGGGCCCTTTGGCATGGCGAACTACAGCAAACTGAGGCTGCCAGCATTGTGGAAGGAGCCACTTAAAGAACTGAGCCAGGGCTGGGCCCCCTAAAAGAAAATTATAATAAAAAAAAATTTAAAAAGAGGAAAGTTCCACACAGCTGTGGTGTGGATCATAAATGGCCCCGAGGTCCTATGTGCTGCAGGCTGGGTCACCTGCCTGCGGAGCTAGACAAAGCAGGCGCTAGTGGGGAGACCCTGGGGCCTTCCTCTTCCTCTGCCTGCTTCCTGGCCGGAGGTTGGCAGGTTTGCCCTACCACGCGCTCCATCCCACCGTGCTCCTACTCACCGCGCGCCGAGCCCAGGGCCCAGGTGCCCGCTGCCACCCGAGCCAAAACAAGCCTCTCCGCAGGTGCTTAGCTCAGCAGCACAGCACGAGCTTGATTCCTGGCACCCCCCGCAAGAAAAGAATGAAAATAAGCCTTTTCGATTTGTAGGTTAATTATCTCTTTATAAATTGTCAAGGCAAGCCGGGTTCGGCGGCGCACACCTGTAACCCCAGCACTCAGGAGGCTGAGGCAGGAGCTTCACTGTGAATTTGAGGCCCGAGGCCTGCCTGGACTACAAAATGAGTAGTGAAACCCTCCCTCAAAAAAGAAAAAAAGGGGCCGGGTGACAGCTCAGTAGAATAAGCATCTGCTTGGTGAGCGCAGGGTCCTGAACTCAGTCCCCAGTACCACAAAAGAAAAAAAGAAAGAAAAGAAAAGAAAAAAGAAAAAAATATATTGTTATGGTGGGCCGGGGAGATAGCTCAGCAGTCTAAGTACCTGCCTGGCAAGCACAAGACCCAGGTTCAATCCCTGGTACCACATGCCAGCCTGTATCCCAGTGCAGGGGATGCTGAGACAGGAGAATCACTACAAGTCTGAGCTGTGTAGCAAGACTCTGTACCTAATTAATTACTTAAAAAAATGTCATGGCAAGGGAAAGCTAACATAGCAGTAAAAAGCTAGCATATCATGAGACTTTGTTTCATGCACACAATTACTGAAAACATTATAGAAAATTATCCAAAGCAAGCATTGTGCTATTGTGCTACACACTCTAATCCCAGACTCTGGGATGCTGAGGCTGAAGTTTGAAGAAGATTGCAAGTTTCAGCCCAAAATTGGCAATTAAGCAACTTAGCAAGATCTTGTCTCAAAAATTAAAAGTACTACTGGGTGTAGGGGAACACAAAAGTAACCCCAGTGCTCTAAGGCTGAGGCAGGAGGAGCACCGTGAGTTCAAGGCCAGCCTGGCTACATAGTGAGCCTGAACTATATACCAAAATTGTATCTTACAAAAAAAAAAAATTGTATCTTACAAATACTGAAATAAATAAAAAGTTTTTTTAAAAAAATAACCTGGCAAGCACTAAGTCCTGAATTTGATCCCTGGTACTAAAAAAAAAAGGTCCAGAGATGTAGCTCAGTGCAAAGGTCTTGAGTTCAATCTCCAGATAAATACACAGCCCTAGGGTTATAAGGTTCACATAGGGGCTGGTGAGATGGCTCAGTGGTCTAAAGCACCTACTTAGAACAAGTTTAGCAAAACACATGGACCGCGGATCAATCCCCCAGCACCACATGCCAGCCAGCCCCGCCCCCTGGTGGGCTGAGCTGGCCACACACACACGCACACACGCAAAAATAAATAAATAAAAATTTATAAAAGAAAAAAAGGTTCACATAAAATGCACATTTTTTTTTTTTAAAAGACAGGGACTCACTGTATGTAGTTCAGATTGGTCCTGAACTCATTGTATAGCCCAGGATGACATTAAGCAGATAGCAACCTTCCTTCCTCAGCCTCCCCAATGCTGAGATTAGAGGCAGCCAAAATGCCCACTTATTTTATTTATTTTTTATTTTATTTTATTTTTTTGGCGGAACCGGGGATTGAACACAGGCGCTTGCGTTTGCCAGGGAAATTTTATTTTAGATAGGGTCTTGCTGTGTATGGGTTAAGATTAAGATCACGGCTAGGGTTAGGGTCCTTGAACTCACTGTGTAGCCCAGGCAGGCCTCGAACTCATGGTGATCTTCCTGCCTCTGCCTCCTTGTGCTGGGATTACAGGTATGTGGTACCAGGGTGGTGTGTGCCACCATACATAGCACATTTGTGTTTAGCCTTGGGTCCCATCTTCAAGAAATCACACAATTCTGGCCCAAAGCATTTCAGATAAGGGATACTCAGCCTGTACTCTATTCCAGAAAGCCAGCTTTCCTCTGTCAGTGCGGACCCTTTTACTGGCCTTTTTGCTTTCATTTTTTAATTTATGTATTTGGTACAGGGTCTCACTACACAGCTCAGGCTCACAGTGATCCTCCTGTCTCAGCCTCCCCAGAGCTGGCATTACCGGTATGCAGCACTATGCCTGATCTCGGTGGCCAGCTTAGCGCCCCCAAGGGGTGGGGCCGGTGCAGCATGTGGTACCAGGGATTGAACCCTGGTCCCTGTGCTTGCCTAAGCAGGTGCTTAGTCCACTGAGCTCTCTTGCCGGCCTTACTGGTCTTTTTATAGACTTTGGTTTTTTGTTTTGTTTTTTGGCATCAGGGATCAAAGTTTGGAATTTGCATTTCCCCGGCAGGCACTAACGCTGCTCAGCTGTCTCCCAGCCCCCTTTTACAGTCGTGGGGGCCACCTGGTATCCATACTGGGGGGCAGACCCAGGGGCAGAACAGCTGGCCATAGGCAGAAGCCTCCATCTTACCACCGCTGCTTGCTGGGTGTACTGCTTTCTGATTCTGAGATTTGCCTCTAAAGGGGTTTTTATTGAAGAGTCTCTTGCCAGGCATGGTGGAGCATATCCATAATCCCAGCTACTTGGGAGGCTGAGACAGTAGGGTCGTGAGCTTGAGGCCCGGCTTGGCAACTTACTGAGAACTCATCTCAAAATAAAAATAAAAATAAAAAGGCCAGTGTGATGGTATATGCGTATGACCCCAGCACTCAGGAGGCCAGGGCAGGAGAATCACCATCAGTTTGAGGCCAGCATGGGCTACATAGTAAATTCAGGGCCAGCATGAACGACATAGCAGAATATTGTCAAGAACAAAAACAACTTTTTTAAAATTTTTCTGTCAGACAGACATTTATTGAATATCAGAATCTGAGGAGTGCCTAGACCAGCCCTGCTACCCCTCTGCGGAGAATCCATGATGTGAGCTCCTCCTTCGGGAGGGCTTTCCGGGAGGGTGATGGCTGCTCCATAGGAGCTGCTGGGGTGCACAAAACAGTCCAGAGTGGAGTGGTGCATCTCACAGGGGCATTTATTCATGCTGCAGAGTAAACAGCCTAAATTTACAGGCAGACTGAGGCTTCCTCTCATGGGTACTTGAGAGCTGGTTAATGGTGACCGTGAGTAAGCGCAGGACTTGAACCTTTTAAGGCTTTGCTTCTTATCAGCACTTCTGATTTTTTTATTATTATTTATTTATTTTGTGTGTGTGTGTGTGTGTGTGTGGCCAGCTCAGCCCACCAGGGGGCGCGCTGGCTGGCATGTGGTGCTGGGGGATTGAACCTGGTCCCTGTGCTTTGCCGAGCTTGTTCCAAGTAGGTGCTTTAGACCACTGAGCCATCTCACCAGCCCGCTTAGCTTGTTCTAAGTAAGTGCTTTAGACCACTGAGCCATCTCACCAGCCCGTTATTTGTTATTGTTGTTCAAAAAATATTTATTTATAAACAATACAATGGGTTAGTTTATGTCGAGAAATGCAGCAATAAATACAGTTGAAGAAAGCAGAGCAGCTCTACAATGACACTCTGGAACAAAGATCCTGCAGTGACACCACACAGACCGAGGCGTCTGCAGGCCGTTTTTTGTACATGCTCCTTTAGAAATGCCCCTCTGAGAATATCTTGTCAGCTTAAGAGAATGAGTACACATACAATTACAAATGCACACTGATCAGGACTTTATTAAAAATTAGCAAACAATACTGTAGAAACATTGACATGCAAAATTCTAAAGTGCTGCATCTTAAGATTTAGTTAGCAAAGACCACACTTAGCAATAAACATGAGTTTAGTCTTCCATGTAGAAGCCAGATACACTAACCTGTAAAAAAATAAAATTTCCTATTGCTTGAAAATCCCAGTTTAGGGCTGGAGAGATGGCTCAGTGGTCTAAAGCACCTACTTAGAACAAGCTTAGCAAAACACAGGGACCGCGGTTCAATCCCCCAGCACCACATGCCAGCCAGCCC
>NW_004524605.1:1182086-1188374 GCF_000260255.1 Octodon degus | reverse complement strand
AAAAAAAAAAAAAAAAATTAAAAAATAGGGCCGGGGAGATTAAGTAGTTCCCTGGCAATCACAACAGCCTGAGTTCAGTCCCCAGTTCCGCCAAAAAAAAAAAAAAAAAAAAAAAAAATAGGTTTGTCAGTCTTCATTTTGGGGTAATAAAGACACCTCCTAGTTCCATAGGCTGTCATGCCTGCTTGGCTGGTGCATGTTTGTTCCCATTTGGAAACCAATTACACTTTGGGCAGCCTTTAACTTTCCTTCATCAAAATGTCTTGTTTACTTTTGTGCATACTTAACTCCAGTGTCAATGGTTATGTGGAATCCTTTTGCATTAGCCAGCCCTGCTAGAGCCACCAGCGAGGTCTGAACCTGGGTCGTTTCCATTCTCAAAAGATTGGGACCAGAGAGATGGCTCAGTGGAATAAGTGCTTCTGTGGCAAGTGCAAGGGCCTGAGTTCAATCCCTGATTCCGCAAAAAAAAAAAATAAAGTTTTTTGCCAGTACTGGAGATTAAAGCCAGGGCTTTGGGCATGTTAGGCAAGCACTGTGCCACTGGGGCACAAGCTCAGCCTTTGCCTCTGTGTGTTGTCTCTGTATTTCGTTCATTCAGTCCTGGAGTCTTGCCTTCTAGTGCTACCTGCATCCTAACTGCCTCTGCCTGAGGCGCCCCCAAAGCCGGGCCTGAGCCTGGACCTGGGACAGGTACTGTTCTGGAGGATCCAGAAAACAGCGGAAGTAGCGTGGAGGTGCGCATGGGCACTGCCCCCGCGGAGCAGGTGGCCCTGGTGGCACCAGGTCTCCTCAGTCCCAGGCTGTGCCCCTGGACTGAGTGAGTTCCTAAAGCCAGGGAAGAAGCTCTGCAGCGAAGAGGCAGGGAACCACAGTGGACACCAGAATGGGTCCTGACAACACCCACAGGCCTCTGCCTTTGCGGTGGCCAGACAGCTGGACCCACCACCACCACAGAGAGAACCAAGCCACCAGGGGCTCTGAGATCTCTGCTGACTGCTCTGCTAAATGCTGCCAGCGTCTTGGCGTTCTGGTGCCTTCTTGTGTGTTCCTTTATTCATTCCAGAAATACTTGGAGGGGGCCTAGGCAGGGCTATGCACCTCCGAAAGGTAGGAGAACAAAGTCCCTAGAGAGCTCACATTTTACCTAGGAAAGAGTGGAAATGCATCAAATACCAAGCACGCCAGCTGATGAGATCTGACAAAACTCATGCAGGGGACGAGGACACGCTGGGCTGGGCTGCTCAGGGCATGGGCACACGGCATCCTCTCAAAGTGCTGGGGAGCTGAGTGTGTGGTAGGGGCCTGGGAGGCTGAGGCAGGAGGATTACAAGTTGGAGCTCACCCTGGGCAACCTAGCAACTCAATGAGAAAATCTATCAAAAAAAAATTTAAAAACTTTTAAAAAGTATTAAATAAAGGCTGGTGAGATAGCTTATCAGTCTAAGCAAGGTCCTGAGTTCAATCCCTGGTACCGCAAAAAAAATAAAAAAATAAAAAAAATAAAGCGTTAAATAAATGGCTGGGGATTTAGCTCAGTGGCACAGCACCTGCCTGGCAAGCATGAGGTCATCAGTTCAATTCCTGATTTTTTTTTTAAAATGTGTTAAATAAAACTAGAGTGTAGAACATCTCACTGGTGGTGTGGATTTAAACATCTTTGCAAGTGAGTGAGTACAATCAGCAGGGTCTGAGGAGGTGCGGCTGTGAGCTCAGACAACTCCAGAGCTTTGGGTCTGGGCTGAGGTGCACAGGCCTCAAGGTGTGCACAGAGTCAAGGGTGCAGTCCTAGCACCCCAGAAGACTAGCACAAAGAAAGGAAAGGGCCTGGTGCTCTCAAAACCGTAGGAAGACAGTGTCCCAGGAGGAGGAGCCAGGAAACAATGGGGAGGAAGCCAAAGAACGAACTACAGGGAAGGCAGCTCAGGGGCCAGAAGCCTCCCTGGAAAGCAGCAGTGGGAAGGGAGCCTGAGCTCATCCAGGGAGGAGGAACTGGATGCAGAGTGTCTGGGCACTTCACGGCCTCTAGTTACAAAGGGGAGCTGAGGAATGAGGCAGTGGCTGGGAAGGAGGTGGGATGAAGATGGGAATTCTTCCTCCAAGATGGGAGGCCAACTGGGTCAGGAAAACAGAAGAACAACCTCATTAGGCCTTCAGCTAATCCTAGCAGGAGTGAGTTAAAAGCAGATTTTACTAGAACAATTCCCCTGGCAAGCTGATCAAGGATGGGAGTGAAGAAAGAGAACAAAGCCAGACAAGGGAGGCCACTAGGTGGGCTTGGGACTCCTACCAAGAGGTCAGGAAACAGCTGCCACACGGGACAGAGAAAGCTGAGCACATGAATGCTGAGCCCCTCCCTCCAAGCAGATGCAGGGTGCAAGGGGCTCACTAGCCTTGAGGTGGCACGTACTCATGCGGAGCACAGATAGGTAGAGACTGTCAAAACTGCACACTTCAGAGAAAGAAAGACCTGCATAGATACTTTAATACTAAATTTATGGGCTGGTGAGATGGCTCAGTGGTCTAAAGAACCTACTTAGAACAAGCTTAGCAAAGCACAGGGACCGCAGTTCAATCCCCCAGCACCACATGCCAGCCAGCCCCGTCCCCTGGTGGGCTGAGCTGGCCACACACACACACACACACACACACATAAATAAAAAGATTTTATTTAAAAAAATACTAAATTTATTAGGGTCAGGGAGATGGCTCAGTAGAATAAGCGCTTACCTGGCAAGCACAAGGGCCTGAGTTCAATCCCGGGTTCCACAAAAAACAAAAACAAAAACAAAAAACTAAATGTATTGAGATATCATGAGATCCATGCAAGTTAACTGTCCTCTCCAATGACAAGAGGTGCTCGGCAGAGGTCGTCAGCCGCAGCTTCATGAGGACGGCCAACTGCTGACAGGTCTGCACCTTTTAGGAGTAGACACTATTTACTCTAGCTGGAATGCATTATTCACTCTGGGGTTGTGATAGAGCACAACAGCTATCTCACCCCCCTTACTAAGCTAACCAAGAATAAGGCAACCCCTTGCAACTGCTACCCACCCTGAAGATAAAGCTCTAAAAAGTAGGCCAAGGACAGGCGCACTGACAGCACAGAAGGCCGCTGTTTGTGGAACACCAAGAGATGTTGGGGGGCCGGGGAGACAGCTCAGTAGAAGCAGCGCTTGCCTGGAAGCGCAGGGTCCTGAGTTCAATACCTGGTACCGCAGAGAGAGAGAGAGAGAGAGAGAGAGAGAGAGAGAGAGAGAGAGAGAGTAGGCAGAGGTGCCCAGGAGCCAGTGCAGTGAAGGCCAACTCCAGGCGGGAGGAAAGGTCTCTGACCCCCCACAGAAACAGCTAAAGACAAAGGCCCGCTCATCCTCTATCTTTCCCTAGTTCCCTTCCCTAATTCTTTATCACATAGCTACCCAACTTCTTGCCCATCCTTTTTCTCTTTACCAATAAGGTATCTTCCTTTCATTAAATTTTGGCGTTCTAATTTTTATTGGATGTGATTTTTTTTTTTTTTTTTTTGTATTTTAGGGATAGGTCTACAGGTGTTCAGGATCTTACTACAAGATCAGACTCGTAGTGATCCACCTGTTTACAGCCTCCCAAGAGCTGGGATTACAGGTGCATGTCACCAGGCCCAATCTGAATTGCTCAGGGTGCCCTGGGGGTGGGGCTGGCCTGGCAATCCTGGGGACAGAATTCTGGCCCCTGCACCTGCTTGCAGGCACTTTAATCCGCTGAACTATTTGGCCAGCCCCCTCCCTTTTTTTATACAGGGTGTTGCTACACATTTTTTTTTTTCCAGTACCTGGGATTTTTGAAAAGCTGTTCCCCATAGGGTTGGTGGCTGTAGGAGAGACTAGCCTTGGTCTTTTGATCCTCCTTTCTGCCCAGAGGCTTCTGGCCCCCTGGGGCAATGAGCTGGACAGGAAGGAGCTCAGGCCAAGGAGCACAATTCCAGAGCAGAAAGCTCAGAATCAGAGGCCTCAGAATATCACACTGCACAGTCACCAGCCCTCCTTCCTGCACAGACCTGTGCTGCAAAGCCGCAAATTCCTTCCTGGCGCCACTCTGGGGGCACGAACTCCTCTATACCCAGAACTATTATTGTTCAAGTAGTGTGGTCAAAGCAATATTCTCCAAACTTTAAGGATTTTTATTTTTATTTTTTTTTTTTGCGGTACCAGGGATTGAACTCAGGACCTTGCACTTGCCAAGCAAGCGCCTGTTCTACTGAGCTATCTCCCTGACCCCATGATTTTTTATTTAGCTAAAACATATTTTCTCCCCCCCCCCATTACTGGGAATTAAACTCAAGATCTCACTGAGCTACATCCCTAGTTCCCTCAACTTTTGTTGTTTTTGAGACAGGGTCTCAATGTGTATGTAGTCCAGGCTAAACGTGAACCCACTATGTAACTTACACTAGCCTTGAGCTTGAGCCAATCCTGCTTCGGTTTCCTGAGCAGTTTTTTTTTTAAACATTTATTTTTTTTTAACATTTATTTATTGTGTGTGGGGGGGTGGCCAGCTCAGCCCACCAGGGGGCGCGGCTGGCTGGCATGTGGTGCTGGGGGATCGAACCGCGGTCCCTGTGCTTTGCTTAGCTTAGTTTGTTCCAAGTAGGTGCTTTAGACCACTGAGCCATCTCTCCAGCCCCCTGAGCACTTTGATTACAGGTGTTGCTGGCTCCCAGCCCTTTGTAACATTTTGCAACAGGGCCTTGATAAGTGCCTCAAATTGCAGACCTCAAATTTTCCATCCTCCCGGGGCTGGGGAGATGGCTCGGTGGAATAAGCGCTTCCCTGGCGAGCCAAGGGCCTAAGTTCAGTCCCCGGTTCTGCCAAAAAGGAAAGAAAACTTTTCGCCCTCCTGTTGGGAGAACACCCGAGACTCTGTCACTGCAGATAATGAAGCACTCAGACACCAAGAAACCTCCACGTAGTAAGGTTTCACGTACTTTGCAGAGGCACGAGGACGCTAGCATGAGGCAGCACTCCCAGCACGGGAGGTCGCAGCGGGCTCTTTTTGTTTCCAACATAAGCAGCAGTTATCTCCCCACTGGCTGCGTGAAGGTTCACTCTGTCCCGACTGGCTAGTGTAGGCAGTGAAGGGCCGGCCGAGAAGGGGAAGGGGGATGGCAAGTCCCTGGCTGCGGGATAAATTATCTTTAGCTTTCAGCTGTGTTCCTGGAATCCAAACTGAACAAATATATCTTTTTAATCTCTTATTTATTTGGTACAGGGTCTTGCTACGCAGCTCCAACTTGTAGTGACCCTCCTCTCAGGCTCCCCAGCACTGGGATTATAGGCGCGGGCCACCCCGCGCGGACTCGGTGCCCAGCACCGGCCTGCCCACCGTGCCGGGGATCAAGCCTGGCCCTTGCGCTCGCCAGGCAGGTGCTTAAGCCTGTCGAGCTATCTCCAGCCCCGGAGCAAGTGTAGACTCAACAGGAATGCAGCGGGGGAAACCTAGAGCGAACTAGAGTTGGTAACTTGATAAAGAGCTCCTTGGAGTCAGCCTCAGCCTCCGGAGGGACTCAATTACAGGCGTGCGCCACACCAGGCATCTGCCTGTTTGCACAGGAAATTTTATTTCATCACTATCATAAGTATTTTTTCACTCCCCACCATTAATATTTTAAATGCTTAATACGTTTTAACATAAATACAAATTAACACAAAAGAGCCCTGCTCCGAAGAAATCTAGTGACATTTTGTGGTGTTGATTTAATACACATTATCACCTGACGGAGTGGTCCAGGAATCCCTCGTTTCCTCTGAAAGCAAGTCACACCTAGGAGGGCGCCACACCCTTTGCCGGCTACCCGCGTCCCCAAGGAGGGGCTCACTCCTCCGCGTCCAAGAGTTCCATTTTGCCGTTTCTGGCGCTAGAGCTTGAGCCGAGGGTCCCGTGCTCGCCAAGCAAGTGCTCTACCACGGGGCACACGCCACCCGCAAGCTTCCTCGATATACAGATGGGGTGTCTGTGTCAGGGTCTTGCGGCATCGAGCTCACCGCAACGCTCCTGCCTCAGCCTCCCGGGCAGCTAGGATTACAGGCGTCACCACACCACGCCGGCCTCGACCTCAAACTAAACCGTCCAGGGTGGTCTGAACTTCTGCCTTGCCCCCCAGAATGCTGAGATTACAAGGGTGCGCCACGCTGTCAGCTGGGCTCTACTCTCCCGAGGCCGGAGGCCCAAGCGCAGTCCTGAACCAGCCCTGGCCGCCAGCCCGCGCCCTCGTTACCGGAGCGCTCCGAACTTGGCGCCCAAGCCCAGGAC
>NW_004524605.1:1176579-1181504 GCF_000260255.1 Octodon degus | reverse complement strand
GCCTGCGGGCCCTCCGCCGCCCAGCGGCCGCCGCGGAACACCAGGGCCGCGTCGCCCAGGCGCATGCGCGGCGCGCCGTAGTCCAGGCCCAGCTCGGCCTGCCGCGTGCGGAGGTCCAGCAGGTAGAAGGTGGACATGGAGGAGAAGCGGCGCAGAGGGGGCCGCCGCGGCGAGAAGCGCCGCGAGACGTGGTCGGCGCAGAGCCGCCGCAGCTGCGCCCACAGGCGGCCGGCGGGGCCGAGAGCCAGGCAGGCGCAGGCCTCCAGGGTGCGGGGGCCAGGGCTCCGGAGCGACCAGGGCGAGCCAGGGGCGCTGCGGAGAGGGCGTGCGGTGAGCGCCGGCCGCGCTGAGAGCGCCGGCCGCGCTGGGGCCCTGCGACGCGGCTGCCCGCCTCGCTGAAGCCCCCGCCGTCCCCCCACGGTGGGAGTTGGACGTGTGACCCTCCAGCCTCAGCCTCCCCTGCCGCGGGCTACACGCGTGCGCCGGTGCAACCTGGCGCAACGATTACCGTTTTCACGCTCGGCCTTGGTTCCGAGTATGTGGGTGGTGGACTAGACCTTGTCCTCTGAACTGCCACGGGCAAGGGGAGCTTGGGTGGAGTACTGTGCTTTTTTTTTTTTTTTCCTGGGGTGGTGGCTAGAAATTAGGCTAGGCGGGCCTTGGGCAGAAAATTACCATCAGTCTCCAGGAAAGTGAAAGTAAGCCTGTTTTGTTTAAAATTGGCTGCCTCTAAGTACCTGGTGCAGGTAATTAAGAAGAAAAGGTTGTGGAAAACTGCTTAGCCCTTCCCAGGAGACTCATGCACCTCCTACAAGTCCTGTCAGAAAAGTGGAGTTGCCAGGGTACAGCTCTAGTTCAGACTCAGCAGTCACCCTTCCCAGACAGCTCGCCCCAGGGGGTGAGGGACCGCAGAGACGGACATGTACTTGGAGAGGAGAGCAGGGCTGCCAGGGGAGTGCAGGGACCGTGGGCCGAACGTGCCTCGTGGGGAAGAGCTTGGCTGGGGCTGGTCGAGCGAACAGCAGAAGAGGACGCTGGAAAGATGGACTAGAGCGCCCAAAGGTGTTGTAGGCTGCTCAACAGTTTGGGTTTCGTTCTATGGGCAGGGTCAGGCTTAGGTGTGCACCCTGCAGAGCGTCCTGTGGCACGTCTGGCATAACCACCCAGCTGCCTTCATGGGTTAGCCTTCAGATTGCACCTGCTCAATGCCAAGCCCTTGTCCTGGCAGGTGTCCCAGCACAGCCTGTGCCTGCCCTCAGGGTGCTCCAGCCCCCTGAGAAGATAGATGTGTGCACAGATCATAGTCCAGAGTGCTTATGGACATCTGGGCTAACGCCCTTGGCCTAGACCTAGGCTCACAGTTCAAGGTCACAGTGCTGCACACACCAGACAGGACTTTTGGCTGAAGCAGACTATCCCTTCAGGGACTGAAGTCCATATAACTAACACATGACTCCCAGTCTCCCTGTCTCTTCCTCAGTTAGTGTGAGAAAAGACCATGTTGTGATTTCAATTCCTCTTTGCCCCTGCAGGCAGACAAGAGGTAACTGGGGCAAAGTTTCTTGTGTTGTCCTTCCTTAATGTTATGCTCGGGGGGCCGGGGAGATGGCTCAGTGGAATAAGCACTTCCCTGGCAAGCGCAAGGGCCTGAGTTCAATCCCCAGTTCCACCAAAAAAAAAAAAGTAACATGCACTCCTTTCTCACAGAGATCTGGATAGAGGCTGGGTGATGCGTCTGGGTGATGCCTCCCCTTGACTGCTGCTGAAAGCCCACTTACCAGGGGGTTCCTCCCCACAACCCTTGTGGCATGCGGTGCCTCACCTGGAAGATGTGGTAGAGGTGCCACCCTGCTGTCCTAGGCCCAACCCCATCTCTGAATCTCTCAGCTCTTGTCTACCAGCTATGACTCACAATGCCTTCAGGCAGGGCCAATCCCAAATCAGAGGTGCTGACCTTGGGGAGCAGGGTGTGCTGGTAGACACCTATAAACTCAGCACTTGGAGGCGGAGGCAGGATCATTATGAGTTTGAGATCAGCCTATGCTACATACTGAGTTTAAGGCCAGGCCGAACTACATAGTGAGACCCTGCCTTAAACTAAAACCAATAAAAGACATCCTAGATTTCCCCTGGTTGACTTGTTTTTTTCAGTACTGGGGTTTGTACCCAGGGCCTTTGTACTAAGTTCCCAAGCCCTTTTTACATTTTTTAAAAATTATTTATTTATTTTTTGTGGAACCGGGTGTTGAACTCAGGCCCTTGTGCTTGCCAGGGAAGTGCTTACTCTACTGAGCCATCTCCCTGGTCCCCATTTTTTAAATTTTGAGGCAGTGTTTCACTGAGTCATTGTGTTGCTCAGGCTGGACTTGAACTTACCCCTGCTTCAGCCTCCCAGACAACTGAAATGACAGGCACATGCTTCAGCCCCTGGCCTGTTCAGTAAATTTGCTGAGTACTTGTTCTAGACATTCTAGGAGAGTGAAGTTGTGCCATCCTTAACTGTTGTTCTTGGGCTGGGGATGTAGCTCAGTGGCATAATGCCTGCCTGGCAAGTACAAGGTCATGAGTTTGATTCCCAGTACTTACCCCAAAACAAAAAATTGTTGTTCCTGACAAAGGAATGGAACTGAAGTGGTTGTGAGTCCAAAAATTTATTTTAGGGCAGTGGTGGCAAGCCTGTGGCATGTGTGCTGTGGGGCGCCACAGCCCTGTCTGTCGCATGTCAGCCAAGGTGTCCCGGCAGCTGACTGTCAGGCTGAATCGCAGTGTTGGCACTTGTGATGAATCAGCGGGTTGTGTTTTGCAGTGTGGGCATCAGTCTGCACGGTTCACCATCCCTGCCCTGGGAGATGGCTGTGGTTTAGATGTGGCTTGTCTGCCAGGCCTTGTGTTCGGGGTGCTCGGCCTCCTGTGTGGCAGTATCAGCTGTGGTAGAGCGAGCCTGCCTGCCTGTCCATCTTTCCCTCCCTTTCCTTCCCCTCCCCACTCCTTCACTTTGCTCTTATTTTCTTCTTTGGGGCTGGGTCTTATTCCTGTTAGGCAAATGCTCTACTGCTGAACTACATTCCCTGTCCCTAGTTCCCCAGACCAAAGGGGAAAAAAGGTGCCAGGGTTGCTGGAAGTGCCTTAGGAGGGCTCAGGCTGGTCCCAGGTTGGTTCTAGAGTGAGGGTTGTCATCTGAGTGTGTCCCTCCCTGCTCTGGCTGTCAGTTTCACCTTGCAGTCTCCCTCCACATGTGCTTCATGAGGAGATGCAGTGAGCAGAAAGACCTCCCTCGAGCCAGAAGATGCCAGCATCCTAGCCCTCCAAAACTGAGAGCTCAATAAACCCTCTTCTTTATAAAGTTCCCAGTCTCAAGCATTTTGTCATAGCAGTGGGAAACTGAGGTAGCCATACAGTCTCTCATGAAGCTGGTTTGGGTCATCATAGGCTGGTTCTCTGGAAATAGACCCCAAGGAGAGTGATGTGTGGAGAAATGCTCTCAGGAGGAGGAGGAGGATAGCAGAGCTGGGCAGGCAAAGACTAAAGCAAGCTCAGTGTGCTGCCAGGCGGAGTTAGCTTCCACGCTTCAGTCCAAGCCCATGGGGAGCCCGAGCAGCAGCTGCATTGCAGTTTGGCCTCCTAAGGAAGGGGCTTCCTTCCCCACATCCCAGTCACCATAGGCCAGTGGTGACGTAGCACACACCTGGGCTCCTGGGCTGGGTGCATTGCCAGACATACCTGCAGGGCTTAGCATGGGGCACCACCAGCATGACACACAGAGAACAGGTGGCAAAAAGGAGAGAGTCTTTTTTTTTGTGGAACTGGGGATTGAACTCAGGCTCTTGTGCTTGCCAGGGAAGTGCTAATTCTACTGAGCTATCTCCCCAGCCCCGTAGTATAATTATTTTAAGATTTATCCATGTCGTCACATTTATTTACAGTTCATTCCATTTTCTGAGTAAGTAGTAGCCTATTTTATCTGTGTATCCCACAGTTTGTTTTTCTATTTGCCTGTTGGTGGGAAGGTTGATTGCTTCAGTTTGAGAAAATTACAAATAAAGCTGCTTGAACTCATCTGCACAAGTCTTCGTGTGGACACATTTTTCATTTTCTTGAATTCCCAGGAGTGGACTGGCTGGTAATATGGTAGGTATATGTTACATTTTAATTTTATCATTTTCTTTTCAAGACAAGGCTATGTACTTCATGCTGGCTTTGGATTTACTGTGTAGCCCATGCTGGCCTTGAAATTACAGAAATGCTTCTTTCTCAGCCTCTAGAGTCCTGGGATTACAGGCATGTGCCACCACACCTGGCTCTACATTTTTATGAAGCTACCAAACTGTTAGGGTATTTCAGGGTGCTGGGGACTGAACCCAGGGCCTCCTGCTGTGAGGCAAGCACTGTACTGTCAGGGTTGTATCCCCAACATTGCTGTGGGTGATGTGGTCCTGGACGGGTTTGTAGGTTCTTGTGTGCAGCAAAGAATTGGACATGCATATGACGATAAGAAAGCAGCAAAGTTCATACAGGTGACAGTGCATGCAGAGCAGGCTGGCCCTGCAGAAAGGAAAGTGGCAGGAGTGCTAAAGGCTTTGAAATTAAGACTTTAAATGTGCCAGGTTGGGGCACCTCTTGCTGGGTTTTCAGAGCAGGACTGACAACATGGTTGACAGGTGCTGAGTCATGTCCCATAATTCACTCTGGCCTAACAATGCTGGAGGCTGGCACACATGTCCTGGTTTGGCACTTAAGAATTTTACAAGCAGGGTTCAGGACTCTTTGTCTCTGCCTCCAGGTGATAAGCCTTAAAGTTGGGGGGATCTTGGGGTGTTACCCAAATTGTAGTGGAGGTGAATGCGCCTCTAGCCCCAGTTGTAGTGTGTGTGTGTGTGTGTGTGTGTGTGTCTCTATCTATCTATCTATCTATATATATATATATA
>NW_004524605.1:1170945-1176026 GCF_000260255.1 Octodon degus | reverse complement strand
GTGTGTGTGGCCAGCTCAGCCCACCAGGGGGCGGGGCTGGCTGGCATGTGGTGCTGGGGGATTGAACCACGGTCCCTGTGTTTTGCTTGGCTTAGCTTGTTCTAAGTAGGTGCTTTAGACCACTGAGCCATCTCACCAGCCCTAAAGATGTATTTTCTCACCTGAGTTCCCCAGAGAAAAGAATGCATGCAGAACAGACAGCAGATGTGAGCATCTTTATTGTTCAGCCTTTAAATAGTAACTGTTACCAAGATTTACATGCTTATGTACTGATGTAACCATAACCTCCTCCTGAGTGCCAGGATTACAGGCATGCATCTCTAGGCCTGGCTTGCTTTGAGTTAACATTAGCATGTGCTGCCTACCCTGGATAAGTGTCATGACCAGGAAGAGTCACAACTGAGGAGTCCTGTGGTTTTGCTTTCAGAGCTGAGGAGAGAGCACTAGGAGTGCACCAGGCCTTGAACCCTGCTGGTAAAAGGTGGTTACAGAGTCCCAGACAGCTAGCTGGGAGCTCAGGGCAGCTGAGCACCTAGCTTCTCCTTCAGCCAGGGCACTGGAACCAGAGGGGCTTTCAGGAGAAAAACATTTTTGGTCTATTTATTTTTATGGTATTGGTTGATTGAATCTAGGACCTTCACACTAAGCTATAGGCCCTGTCCTTTGTTCCTTTGTTTATTATTTATTTATTTGTTTTGTCTTTTTGAGACAGGATATCCCTGTGTAGTTCAGACTGGGCTTGCACCCACTCTGTAGCCCAGGCTAGCCTCAAACTTGCAGCAATCTTCCTGCTTCAGCCTCTTGAGTGCTGGGATTGTAGCTGTGTGCCAACACTTCTAGCTTCGGGGCTGGAGAGATGGCTCAGTGGTCTAAAGCACCTACTTAGAACAAGCTCAGCAAAGCACAGGGACTGCCTATTTAAATGTTAATTTGATTTTTGGGTTTGTTTTATATGTAAATTTATGAAGTGTGGCTATATAGATCTGGGTGAACATACAATGCTTTTTTTTTTTTTTTTTGCGGAACCAGGGATTGAACTCAGGCCCTTGCGCTTGCCAGGCAAACGCTTATTCTACTGAGCCATCTCCCTGGCCCCCATACAATGCATTTTAACAAATATAGTAAGCTTGGGTGGTCAGTGTAGCCTAATTTTTTTTTGGTAGGACCATTGATTGAACTCAGGCCCTTGCGCTTGCCCGGCAAGCACTTATTCTACTGAGCCATCTCCCCAGCCCTTGTGTAGCCTCATTAATTCCTTTTTACCCAGGTGGCTGTTATCTTTCAGTGAAAGCCTGAGATATTTTGCAGAAAGCAGAAGTTTGTTCTGGGATTTCAATTTCAAAAATAGAATCTGGACAGTTGTCTTTTAATTATGAAAGCCTGGATTTTTAAAAAATCTTTATTTGGGGTTAATTTCAAACTCTGAAAAAAGTTATGAATATAAAATTTTATGAGGAACACCTATATTTCCATTACCCAGATGCCTGTTTATCAACACTGAACTTGTTTGCCTGATTTCCAACCATTTGTGTACGTCACAGCTGTTTGCCCCTAAATCTGTGTATTCTGTTACAAACCACATCATAGTTATCAACCTCATGAGCATAGAGTGCCCCAGTACTTTCATGAAATGTTGATACTGCAGTTTTGTGAATTTACCTAGAATGTCTTGTTGACCTGCTTGGAGGCCCCAAGAAGAATTTTGTGTGTAAGGTCCCCAGGTTAAAGAGCACAGGTGTGTAAGACATCAACGAAAACAGCAGGCAGCATGGAGCAGAGCAGAGAGCAAGAGCCACTTGTGTCATCGCATAATTCTCGCACAGGTTGTTACCTCATATTTACATTCTTACAGGCTAGCCTCACTGGTGCATGCTAAGTCGTGGTTACATAACTGTCTTCTGCTGGGTCCTTGCGCAAGACAGTGGGTCACATCCTCAGGGGTCCTTAGACACCCCTGAGCTTTGGAGTAGTCTGAGTGGTTCCCCACATGTTATTTATATCATTTTTTTTTTTGCCCTCTATTCCGTCTGGAGACAGATATTGTACTTAGCCTTCTAAACTGGGTAGTCAGTATAGTGACATATGTCTATAATCCCAGCACCTGGGAGGCTGAGATAGGAGAATCTCTGCAAGTTTGAGGCCAGCCTGGGCTACATAGGGAGCTCAAAGCCAGACTGAAGTATATAACAAGTCCGTGATTCAAAGCATCCCCCCAAAAGTACCATGTCTCTTATCAAAAATCCTCTTATATTTTTTTTCCAGTACTGTGGGTTGAACCCAGGACCTTTGTTTTGACCTACATACTAGACTGTTTTTTCTTTTTCTAAATTTTGAGACAGGCGCTGGGGAGATGGCTCAATAGAATAAGCGCTTCCCTGGCAAGCGCAAGGGTCTGAGTTTAATCCCTGGTTCTGCCTAAATAAATAAATAAATTTTGAGACAGAGTGTTTGCTGAGTCACTAAATTGCCTAGGCTGGTCTGAAATTTATGATACTGATTTACAACCCTAACTCCCTGATCTAATTTTTATAACAATAGTGGCAAAATATATTCCAATTCTGCTACCTACCTCATACCCGCCAATTGGCCCTCAGCATTCTACTATAAAGGCATATCCTTTCTCCCCAATTATAGATCTATTATTGATGTGAGCTTACTAGCTGTAGCTTTTCAGTGGTTTCTAACGTAATTATTTTGAGTCTCCAGTGGCTGGTGCTTACCCAGAAATGATGCGGTAGTGCTGGAGTATGGTTTAGGCACCAGACTCGAGAAGTGGCCTGGCTAGTGTCCTTTTGTAGGCCCAGTGAACAGTCCCAGAGGGGTAGAAGAGCAGCCAAAACAAGCAAACAGAGCACAGGGGAGACACAGAAGACACAGAAGACATCCTCCAGTGATGAGCCAGCAAGGGGTGCAGTGTGAGCAGACCTGTAAGTTTGAGGCCAGCCTGGGCTACATAGTGAGTTCAAAGCCAGGTTGAAGTACATAAACAAGTCCCTGATTCAAAACACCCCCCTCAAAAGTACCTTGTCTCTTAACAAAAATCCTCCTTACATTAATTTTTTCCAGTACTGTGGGTTGACCCCAGGACCTCCCACAATGAGCCAGCAAGGGGGGCAGTTCGTGAGCAGATCAGCCATGTCTTCCTAGAAAATCACTATATAACTGGAGAAGACTTTTCTTGAAAACCACCTAGGGTTCTAGATGTCAACAGAAAAAACAAGAAGTTGAGAGTGTTTATGACAAGCTGCTGAGTGCAGAGCAAAGCCACAGTTTGCCTGGAGCCCTTCACATCCACCTGCCTGGCCCAGGCAGTGTGCCAGGAGGACAGGCTGGGCTGCCCAGACTCTCGGCCTCCTTGCTGGGCCTGCCAGCACGTAGGCCCTGCCTTCCCACTGTACCATCTGTGGTCTGAAAGACAGTAGCAAGTACCCACAGGCTGTGGCGATGTGAAACTGGGACCTTCCTACCTGAGCATGTAAAGTGAGCAGCACTTTGGACAATGATCAGGCAATTTCTCTAAAAAGCTAAACATAAACTTAGCTTACAAATCAGCATTTCCATTCCTACCCAAGAGAATTGGAAGCATGTCCACACACATAGCTGTGTACATTCGTTTACAGGGCAATACATATAGCTCAAAAGTGGAATAATTGAAACGTCCTTCCCCTCTGATAGACAAAGTGTACATCCAGCTGTGTGTGGTGGTGAATACCTGTAATCCAAGCATGCTGGGAGGTTGAGGACAACTTAGCAAGACTATCTTTTTTTTTTTTTTTTTTTTTTTTTTTTGTGTGTGTGTGTGTGTGTGTGTGTGTGTGTGGCCAGCTCAGCCCACCAGGGGGTGGGGCTGGCATGTGGTGCTGCGGGATTGAACCGCGGTCCCTGTGATTTGCTAAGTTTGTTCTAAGTAGGTGCTTTAGACCATTGAGCCATCTCACCAGCTCCATAAATGTAGGCAAGTTCTTTTTTTTGTGTGTGGAACCGGGGATTGAACTCAGGTCTTTGAGCTTGCCAGGCAAGTGCTTATTCCACTGAGCTATCTCCCCGGCCCAAGACTATCTTAAAAATAAAAAAGGGATAGGGATATAGCTAAGGTTAAAGGCGATGGGCTCAATCCCCTGTGCCACAGAGCACTCTGTACATACAAAGAATAGAACATTATTCAACATTAGAAGGGTGAAGTGCTGGGCCGGCAAGATGGCCCAGTAGAATGAGTGCTTCCCTGGCAAGCGCAAGGGCCCGAGTTCAATTCCCAGTTCTGCCAAAAAATAAAAAAATAAATGGGTGAAGTGCTGATAGGTTTAGCTGCAGACACATTCAAAGTGAAAGATGTATACAAATGAGTGTACCTCTGGCAAGTCCTCAGTTACAAGGGAAGTTCCTCAGGCCTGCTGACCAGCTGAAATTGCTTGAAAAAAAATGCATAATTTTCAAATCTAGAGGGAGAGGAGACTGGAGAACTCTCCCAGTGGTGTGATCAGACAGCATTTCTAGAAAAACAGCAGCGCTGGGGCTGGTGAGATGGCTCAGTGGTCTAAAGCACCTACTTAGAACAAGCTTAGCAAGGCACAGGGACCAGGTTCAATCCCGCAGCACCACATGCCAGCCAGCCCGCCCCCTGGTGGGCTGAGCTGGCCACACACACATACGCATAAATAAAATTAAAAAAAAAAACAAACAGCAGCGCAGGGCTCAGGCAGATGGCACAGTAGAGTAATCATTTATCTGGCAAGTGCAAGGGCCTGAGTTCAATCCCCAGTTCCACCAAAAAAAAACAAAAAAACAAAGCAGTTGTGTGGTGGTAGAGAAGATATCTTGCTTGGCTAGAGCTTAATGGAGCACTGGGGCAGGTGGTTGCAGGCTAACTAGTTAATTGTTTACTGATTAGTTAGCCTCTGCAGCCAAGGAAAGCTGTTACTGGGAAGAAACCTCTGGAAGGTTTGCTATGTTGGCTTGGTGCCTGTGTCCAGTCCAAATCCAAGAGTTCTGCAAAACGTCATTTAACACCATTTATATGAAGATATCTGGAAAAAGGAATCTAAAGGGGGGCAGGAATCTCTCTGGTTGTTGGCGCTGGTTGG
>NW_004524605.1:1168371-1169640 GCF_000260255.1 Octodon degus | reverse complement strand
TGGCATGTGGTGCTGGGGGATTGAACCGTAGTCCCTGTGCTTTGCTAAGCTTGTTCTAAGTAGGTGCTTTAGACCACTGAGCCATCTCACCAGCCCCCAACCTGCATGTCTGTTACCTGTGAATGGCTAGACCTTGATAGTTCCCTACAATAGAATATTACTGTCCTATCTTACTTTTCTCATTGCCGAGACAAAATACCCAACATGCAAAGTTAAAGGAAGAGAGGTTTATTTGGCTTGAAGTTTGTAGAGGTTTCAGTGCATAGCTAGCTGGCTCTAGTCAGGGTGGCACAGCAGAAGGACATCATAGGAAAAATAGTTCGCAGGCAGTAGCAAGCAGGCAGCAGCAACCTTCTTTCTCTCCTGGCCTATCCAGCCTGCACACCCTTAGTGTGGATAACACTCACACCAGGGTGGGGCAGCCTTAGTCCTGCCCAGAACTGTGCCAAGTCAGTCAGTGGACTGGTTCAGTAACCGCAGCCCTTGCTCCCAGCTCACATGCTCTGCAGAGACCCCCACCCCACCCCATTGCCTCGTGAGGCTGTGGGGGACATCCTGACCCTTGCCATGACATGTACTCAAGCCGATGAAAAGCAACAACCTGGCAAATACTAAAGTATGGATGAAGACATAAAAGGCTGTGTTGATTCAGAGAAGCTTAGCAGACACTATATAGTAACCTCCTTTTATCCATAGGAGGGGCTGGGGATTTGGCTCAGCGGTAGAACGCTTGTCTGCCTAGCAAGCCAGGAGCCCTGGGTTTGGTCCTCGGCACCAAAAACAAAAAATAGACCTTTTATCCATAGGGAATATGTCCCAAGATGTTCCTCAGATGCCTGAAACCGAGCAGTAATACAATACTACCATACGCATTGATAAATTAGGCATAGTAAGAGATAATAATAAAATAGAAAAACTTTAACAACCTATATTAATCATTTTATTTACTTTTTTTTGGTACCAGGGATTGAATTTAGGACCTTGCATTTACCAGGCAGGCACTTAAGCCACTGAGCTATCTCCTCAGCCCCAAAATTAATTTAATTAGTTTATTTTTATTTATTTTTTTTTGTGGAACCAAGGATTGAACTCAGGCCCTTGTGCTTGCCAGGGAAGCGCTTATTCCACCGAGCCATCTCCCTGGCCCCTAGTTTATTTTGTTGTTACTCCTCTTGCTATATAGTTTGGACTCAATAGTGACCCTCTGGGCCGGGGAGATAGCTCAGTGGAATAAGCACTTGCCTGGCAAGCTCAAGGACCTGAGTTCAA
>NW_004524605.1:1165806-1167144 GCF_000260255.1 Octodon degus | reverse complement strand
TCTGTGTTCCTTCACTGTGATGGTGGTGACACGGTCCATGCTACACATTTTTCAATGTCATGGAATTGTAAATAAAGTTGATTATTTTTTCAAGAAGCTGAAGATGTAGGAGGTCCAAATCCAAAACAAGGGGCTGTGGTCACAGGAAGACAGGCTCTAGTGGAGTGTGAACTCGCTCTAGTGGAGTGTAAACTTCCACTAGAGAAGATGATTTTTACATTTATACATTTTTGTAGTGACTGAACCAGGGCCTTGAACATGCTTAGCAAGCAGTCTACCCTAAGCCACACCCCCGCTCCTTTTAATTTTTTTTTTTTTTTTTTTTTAATACCAGGGATGGAACTCAGGACCTTAAGCTTGCCAGGCAGGAGCTTTTTTCTGTCTTTTTGAAACTAGGTCTCGCTATGTAGTTCAGGCTGGCCTTGAGCTCTTTGTAGCCCAGGCTGCTTTTCTTTTCTTTTTTTTTTTAATGTATTTGGTACAGAGTCTGCAGGGTCTACAGGGTCTTACTACACAGATTGGATTTGTAGTGATCCTCCTGTTTTCAGCCTCCCAAGCCCTGGGATTACAAATGCACACGCTACGCTGTTTCAATCACAGTCTCAGCGCATGCCTCAGGGGCAGGGCACGGCATCGGCTGTTGAAGCTGGGCCACTGTGCTCTGCCTAAGCAGGTGCTGTAGTCCACTGAGCTATCTGGCTGGCCCTTGCTCTTGAACTTGAAATGATCCTCCTGAGTGCCAGGATTATAAATGTGTGCAACTATGGATTCTCAGTTTCCTCTTTGAAGAAAAGTGTAGTGAGAATCTCCATCTCCTGCCCTGCTCTGTCTGGGCCCCAAACTCTGGGTCAGTCCTGTTTGAATACCCTTCCTTCAAGGCGCTGGAGTTTAGCTCCAGCCACCCAGGCCAAAACCTCAGTGTAGGCTTCTGTTCCTCTCTTTCCCTCATAGATCCAAGAGACTGCATTTCAGCATAAACATTTTCTAGTTTTCTTTCTATAAACCCTGCCACTCCCTAGTCATGCCTTTTATTAATTGCAAGAAATGGCTTCCTACTGACAGAGCTCTTTCAGACCTCCTGGCTGTGTTAATTCACTCTTCCCTGAGCATGTGGCTCACAATCAAAATTTCAATCAACCACAGCCTGTCCCAGCACAGGGACAGCTTCCTGCATGGCACACCTCTTCCCTCACCTAAAGAAGCCTTCCTCCATCCCTCCAGATGCTGCCAGCGCCGTCCCCAGCCTTCCTTCCTTTTTTTTTTTGGTGGAACCCGGGATTGAACTCAGGTCCTGGCAAGCGCTTATTCTGATCTATCTCCTCAGCCCCCTTCCTTCTT
>NW_004524605.1:1163839-1165014 GCF_000260255.1 Octodon degus | reverse complement strand
ACCACTGAGCCATCTCACCAGCCCCAAAATGATATCCCTTTTTTTTTTTTTTTTGGCAGAACTGGGGATTGAACTCAGGCCCTTGAGCTTCCAGGGAAGCGCTTATTCCACTGAGCCATCTCCCCAGCTCCTTGCCTTGGCCTTTCAAGAAAGCTAGGACTACAGGCCTGATCCACCACGCCCCAGTGCAGAATTTTGTTTGCTTAATATCCAATTCCCTAGGTAAATATAGCAAAATTAGACAAGTTTAGGGGCTGAGACCTGTGCACATCACATACTCAAGGATCTCTTCCTCCCAGGCGGACCCCCCTCCAAGCATTAAAGCCTTTCGGACTTCAAATGTAGGAACAGAGAGCACAACCTCCTGAGGTTATGAAAATCCTGGCCCACTTCCACTTCCAGGTTCAGTGTACTGATAATGGAAAATGCGCTAAGAGCACGTTACAAAACAGGAGGCGGACTTGAAATCTTCCCTTTGCACTACACTACCCCTTCTCTCAGTCCTGTGCTCCCTGATCTTCGGGAGACAGCATCCCAGACCACACCATCCCGGCTCTGCTGTGCCGGGCTGACCTCCCGTCCCGCCATCTACTCCTCTGCCCTGCACCCCTTCTGCGCAGGAACCGGATCCGAAAAGTCGAGCTGCGCGCCCAGCACGGCAGCCGAGCGCCCGGGCGCGGGAACGCCAGTCCAGCTCGCTCCGCCCAGGACGCGCGCTCCCCGCGCCCCACCCCCTTGCCTTTTGGCCAACCAGCAGTCACTTCCTGCCTCAATTTCGACCAATCCTCACACTCCACGAAGAATAGCCCTAGGGGGCGTATGGGAAAGTGCGTGGAGCGATGGTCGCCACAACCAACCGACTCTCGAAGTTTGCGAGAGAGGGCTGAGCTTGGCGCCAGCCGGAGCTACTCAGGAACGAGGGGCGGACGCAGGGCTGGGCTTCGCGCGGTGGGTCGCTCGCGAGGCAGCGCTCGCCGAGGCCTCCGGTTCTGCGACACGTGACTGTCGGGCCACCTCCGCCGCTGTCTGCACTGCAGCGCCGGGCCAGGTGTGCGGGTGGGAGAAGGCGCGGCCGCCGCGGGTGGCCCAGGAGCTCGAGGTGAGACGAGAGGCGGCCTGCGCTCGGCCGCGGGGGACCCCAGGGGCCTGGGGGCGCGGCGCTGCGGGCCGGGCCG
>NW_004524605.1:1159084-1163643 GCF_000260255.1 Octodon degus | reverse complement strand
GGCAGGCCGCGCCGCCCGCCCGGGAGGCGTGGCGGGCGTCCGGGCCTCGCTTGACCTCTGGGGACGCGAACTGGTTCCCAGGATGCCGCTGCCAGGCTTTCGGGGCCTGCGGCGTGCGGGCCGCGCAGCCCCGAGGCGTGGCAGGGCTCGGGCCTGCTCCGGGCCTCCGCGCTGGAGCCCGGGAGAGGACGCGGGGGCCGGGGTTAGGGTTGGGCTTGGCGGCCCGCAGCCGGTACTGGGCCCCAGCGCGCCGAAGGGCGCGGAGAACGTTCTGGAGCGCGGCGGCCGCCTCGCGCGCCCCCACGCCTGCACCTGCTCGAGGCTAGGAGGCCGGACGGCGTCGGGGAGCCTCCCGGGGCAGGCCCGAGGCACCTGCGGTCGCAGCTCCGAGGTGGACGGTGCTTTGTGAACCTGGGCAGGTTCCTTTCTGGGCCTCAGCCCCTCATAATGTGATGATGGTGGGAATTACAACGCCTTCATCTACTGCGCCGATGTCCCAGTCTTGAGCTGGTTAGGTCCTGCTTCTCAGATCCACAAGTC
This sequence comes from Octodon degus, assembly GCF_000260255.1. Classification (NCBI taxonomy): domain Eukaryota; kingdom Metazoa; phylum Chordata; class Mammalia; order Rodentia; family Octodontidae; genus Octodon; species Octodon degus. Next base: position 1,163,103 of record NW_004524605.1, on the reverse strand, counting down.
ACACTGATGGCGGTGGGAGGGAAAAACTGGACTTGGTCAGTTAACTGCGACGGATGTGCTTCGGGGCCACTGAGCCGAAGAGCGAAAGCCCGGCAGACAGAAGTGAAGCAATTAAGTCTCTACCGCCAGTGTAGGAAGTGGAAGAGGTGCTTAATTTTTTAAAATAAAGTTTTGTTTCAAGAGGAAGAATTGCGTTGATCCTTACAATCTTTTTAGTCTTTTTCCAGTAATATTTGAGGGTCAGTTCCTTGCTGTAGTGGAGCTGGTGGTGCACGCTTGCAATCTCAGCGCTGGGGAGGCAGAGTCGAGGCCAGCCTGAACTGCACAGCAAGACCCTGTCTTTAATTAAAAAAGAAAAAATCCATGTTTTGTATCTGCTGTAATTAAACTTAGAGCAGAGGTAAAGAACTGTGTGGGAGTTCTGTTTTACACTAGACAGAGCACAGAAATAAGCCGGATAATTGGGTCATAGGAAGGCTCAGTGAAGAGAATGGAGGTATTGACCAGCAAAAATTTACTGACTTGTCTGAAAATGGATGTCGGCATCCCTTGTCCCTCTCCTTCCCACTATCTTGACTCAGCAGCTCAGTTAGCCGGTTATCTTCCAGGGCCCGCGAGGCCGGAACGCATTGACCGAAGTTGCTGGTGTTCTGGCAATCACACTGCTGCATCTTTTTAGTTAAGAGTTTGCCTTGCAGACGGTTTAAAGGATAAAGTGACAGTTGACACGTACAAATACAGGCTTCTGACAATTGTGGGCTCAGCATGCCCTGCAAACGCAGCTTATGGGCCCTTTGGAGCCAACCTTTTTAAATAGGAATGCTAGTCCCCAGTATGCCTCATCTTGAGGCACATTTGGAAGGGAAAGAACCTGGTGAATAGGAAAGTGTTTTGACAATTGCAGTGAACAGTGCAAATAGAATTGGCAGCTCATGTGTCTAGAAAGTTGGAAGTGCTTAAGCATTGTTTTAATCTATACAACTAACTTTAAAATTCAGCAAGTAAGTGCTGGGTGAATGCTTTATTATGGCAACAAAAGTACTTGTTTGTTTTGAGACAGGGCCTCACTATGTAGCAAAGGCTGGCTAGAACTTAGAGCGCTGGTACTTCTACCTCAGCCTCTCAAGTGCTGGGGTTACAGGTGTGCACCACCGTGCCTGGCTAACGAAAGTATTTTTATTTTAAAAAAATTTTTATTTATTTGTGTGTGTGTGTGTGTGTGTGTGGCCAGCTCAGTCCACCAGGGGGCGGGGCTGGCTGGCATGTGGTGCTGGGGGATTGAACCTCGGTCCCTGTGCTTTGCTAAGCTTGTTCTAAGTAGGTGCTTTAGACCACTGAGCCATCTCACCAGCCCCAACTAAAGTGTTTTTATTTATTTATTTTATTTATTTTTCACAACTGGGGATTGAACTCAGACCCTTGCGCTTGCCAGGGAAGCACTTATTCCACTGAGCCATCTCCCCGGCCCCACGAAAGTATTTTTAAATTAAGCTTAATTGAGAGTTTTAGGGACTGGGGAGATAGCTCAGCAGAATAAGTGCTTGCCTGGCAAGTGCAAGGTCCTGAGTTCAGTCCCTGGTACCACAAAAAAAAAAGTGTGTGTGTGGGGGGGATGGCCAGATAGTTCAGCAAATTAAAGTGCCTGTGTAGGTTGAGCACAGCAGCCCATATTCGATCCCCTGCGTACCCTGCATGCTGCGCTGGCCCTGCCCCTGGGGTGTGCTGAGTCTAGTCTGTAGTGAGACCCTGTACTAAATTTAAAAAATTTAAAAAAAAATCAAAAGTATAAATGTTTTGAACTATTTTTAAATGAATATATATTTCCAATAGAGAACATTTGACATTTTATGGATTTTCCTCCTTTTTTTTTTTGAGACTGGTTCTATCTATGTAGCGCAGGATGATCTCAAACTCCTAGCAGTCCTCCTGCCTCAGCTCCTGAGTGCTGGGATTAAACATGTGTGCAACCATGCCTGGCTCCCTTAAATCCTGCCCCCACCCCTGTACAGAGATTGAACTCGGGACCTTCTGCTTGCCAGGCAAGTGCTTATTCTACTGAGCTATCTCCCCGCCCCCTCAAGTGTTTTAACTTTACATGTACTCTGTTTAATAAATACCCAAGGGATAGATGCCATTGTCATCTTATATATAGATGAATAAATTAAGGCCTGGTATTTATAATTCTGCCAAGATAACAAGTTATTAAGTAACTGACCGAGGACTGTGACTTTAGTTTCTTCTGTACATGAACATATTTCAGATCATAAAATTTCAAAAACATATGTTAAAGAGGAGTGTAAGGTTCTTGTGAGGATTGGTAGGCCACCTCAGATATCTAAAATCCACAAAGTTTAAAATTTCTAAAGGGTCCACTAGATGGATGGATAGTTTACATGAAAGAAAGACTGCCTTATATTTTATTTTAAAATCAGCAGATTAAAGCGCCTGCTTAGGCAGAGCACAGTGGCCGGGGTTCTATCTCCTCTCCCCCCTCCCCATGCGAGCATGTGAGCCCGGCCCCTAGGGCATGCTGAGATTGAGACTGGGCGTGGTGGCGTGCACCTGTAATTCCACTGCTTGGGAGGCTGAAAACAGGAGGATGACTATGAGTCCAGGCTACATAGTGAGAACCTGTAAGCCCTGTACTAAATACAAAAATAAAATCACATTTTTTAATTTTTTGGTATTTTAGGGAATGGTCTACAGGGTGTTCAGGGTCTCAGTACTAGATGGAAGTCATAGTGATCCACCTGATTACAGCCTCCCAAGAGCTGGGATTACAGGTGTGCGCCACCATGCCCAGTCTCTCTCAACTACTGTCTCAGCATGCCTGGGACAAACCCCCGGCCCCAGCGCCCAGGCGCTTTAATCCACAGAGCTATTTGGCCGGCCCCACGGTTTTTTTAAATAACCAAAGACAGTAGACTATGATTTTGGTTTCTCTTTTCAGTTTTTTATCAATTAAGGAAGTTAGAGTAAAAATTTCTTAGCTTTTAAAAGTAGGAAATCTCAAAAGTTCAGAACCAAAGAATCTTAGAATTGAACCAAATACTTGGAGAACTGACAGTTCTTTACAAACTCTAACAAAATGGAATATGGGAGGTGGTACCAGTTACCCTGCACTGGGGAAGGAATCCAAGGACTTCACACTGAGCAATATCCCTAACCCCTTTAGATATTTATCTTGAGATAGGTTCTTGATAAGTTGCTAAGTTGCCTTGGCTTAGATCAGACTTGGAATCCTCCTGCCTCAGCTTCCCAGAGTGCTGTGTTTATAGGCATGTAACATTGTACCTGGCTCCACTTCGTTCTTTGGGGCTAGTCTTAACCCTGATAGCAAAAAGCAAGAATGTCTTCATAAGGCAGACCATCTCTTCTGAAAATAGATATGGAAATCTTCAATAAGATGGTAGCAACATACAGTACATTCACTAAAAAGAATTTATGTACCATGACCAGGTAGATTTACCTCAGAAATGCAAATTTGGCTCAAGATACAAAAATGAATGTAGGCTGGAGAGATAGCTCAGCAGAGTAAGGGCCTGCCTGGCAAGCACAAGGACAGGGGTTCAATTCCCAATACCACATGCTATTCTGAGCCGTCTAAGCCATTCATCCACAGAAACTGGGTGTGATTGCTCATGCCTGTAACCTCAATACTGGGGAGGCTGAGACGGGAGGATCACTATGAGTCTGAGCTGACCTGTGTAGCGAGACCCTATACCAAATAAGTAAATAAAAGATTTTTAAAAAGTGAATGTAGGGGTCAGGGAGATAGCTCAGTAGAATCAGTGCTTGGTTGGCAAGCACAGAGCCTGAGTTCAATCCCTGGTTCCAAAAAAAACAAAAACCAAAACCGTAATCTATCAATAAGGAATAAAAGCCACATGATCATCCCAATAACAAAGGTAGGGGAAGAGACTGTCATGTTAAATAGTAAACTAGGAATAGAAAGGAACTTTCCCAAAGGAAAAATAAAGACTCAGACAAAAAAAAAAAACAAACCCCAAAAAAACCCC
>NW_004524605.1:1153589-1158213 GCF_000260255.1 Octodon degus | reverse complement strand
TGGCCAGCTCAGCCCACCAGGGGGCAGGGCTGGCTGGCATGTGGTGCTGGGGGATTGAACCGCGGTCCCTGATGCTTTTGCTAAGCTTGTTCCAAGTAGGTGCTTTAGACCACTGAGCCATCTCTCCAGCCCCTGTTTGCCCATTCTTAAAGATGGTCTAAATAGTCTGGATTTGCTGAAATTTTAGAGTATGTTTGCTTTTATTAAACAGAATATTGGGTGACAACCCGAAGTATAAAGAGAAAAATAAAAGATAATAGGAAGCAGGGAGCTTGATCTTTTGCAAATGGGAAGGGGACCAGGAGAGAGGAAGAAGATGGAAGGGAAGTGAAAAGAATGAAGATGTGATGTGTATATGGCCCCGATGGATGTAATTGTGTGCTGCATACATGGACTCATACAGAATTCAGAGGCTTTAAAAATAGGATATTAGGTAGGGCCAGGGAGATAGCTCAGTGGTGTAAATGCCTGATTGGTAAACACCAGGTCGTGAGTTTGATCCTCGGTACAAAAAAAAAAAGTGTCAGGACAGAGGGTGTAGCTCAGTGATTCTTGTACCCACAGAGCCCTAGGTTTGACTTCTAGGGTTCCCTGCCCCCACTGAAAAAGGACATTCAGTTGAATTCTCATATACATTATTAAAAAACAATAGTAAAATAATAGGGTTTTTTTTGGGGGGGGTACTAGGGATCGAACTCAGGACCTTGTGCTTGCTAGTGGGTACTTTAAATTGAGAAGGTTTTTTTTTTTTTTTTGGCTCAGGCTGCCTTAAGGGCAGGTCTGGTAAGGCATGTGGAGCTGGGGATGGAACCATAGTCTCCTGCGCCTTGCTGGGTTTGCCCAGCCAGGTGCTTAAACAACTGAGCTAACCCGCAAGCCCAGTGGGTACTTTTTTTAAAAAAGATCTGCTTAGACCAGAGCTGTAATTAACAAAACAGTTTAGGAGAATTCATAGAAAAAAGTAATTGGTGATGGAGCAGGAAATAACATAAGTGTGGAAGTTACCATATTTTATACTGTTAAGGGAAGAGTTAAGAAATCACAATCTGGTTAGAAAAAAGCAAGTCTATTCTTGTGATGTAAAATCTCCAGGCATTGGTCTATTAGATCTTTCGGTCAAAAAATAAGGCTTGAAAGTTCATGCATGTGAGTTAGGGCCATTGCTCAGAGGTAGAACATTAGCTTCCTTACCTGTGCAAGGCCCAGGCTCCCTCAGAAGTGGATAGAGATTTACTTGCCTAGTTGTACCAGTTGCGTTTCAAAGAATAAAACGTTTGATTGTACCTTCCTAGTGTGCATGCCTGTAATACCAGTGCAAGGAGGCTGAGGTAGGAGGATTGCTGAGTTCAAGGATAGTGTAGATTTTTTTTTTTTTTTTTGCAGAACCAGGGAATTGAACTCAGGCCCTTGCGCTTGCCAGGGAAGCGCTTATTCCCCTGAGCCATCTCCCCGGCTCCAAGTGTAGATTTTTTAAAACCGAAAAATAAAGTACTGGGCTCCTGATAGATTTTTTTATTACCTTTCAGGACCTCACAGCAGTCTTTTGAAGCAGTAGTGCTGTTGTGCACATTTATTGTTTGTTTGTTTGTTTTTTGTGGAACTGGGGATTGAAGTCAGGCCCTTGTGCTTGCCAGGGAAGCGCTTATTCCACTGAGCCATTTCCGCAGCCCCTGTTGTGCACATTTATATGATAGGGAAAAATGGAGTTTTGGGAAGGAAAAAAGAGACCAAAGCTACCCTAGAGATTAAAATGAACTCAAGTTTCTCTGACTTGATGAGTTACTCTATTGCATATTGTGTTGACTGTGTATAAGGAATTTCCTGTTTTTTTTTTTTAAGTGAGACAGGGTCTCATTATGTAGTGCGAGCTAGCCTATGAACTTAGCCCTCCTGCCTCAGCCTCCCAAATGCTGTGATTACAAGTGTGCACTGCAGTGCCCAGCTAATGAATTTTCTGTTTTTGTCTTTTTGAGACAGGATCTCACTGCAGTTCAGGCTGGCCTTGAACTTACTTTGTAGCACAGGCTGGCCTGGAACTCACAGAAATCATTTTGCCTCAGACAAGTGTTGGGATTACAGGGGAATTCATTTTTTGAATAATTGGTCTTAAGATAGGAAACTTCCATTTCTAGTGTTTTATTTCATTACATTGGGTCTCACTACACAGTCTGGCCTCAAACTCCTGGACTGAAGCAGTCCTCCTGGTTTAGACCCCCAGGTAGTAGACAGATTCACTCTCCTGAAAGTGCAGTTGATTGAAATGAGTGGACCAGCTACTTCTCAGGATTTTTCTGACTCTTAGAACTCAAGAGCAAGGCTTTCTTGCTTTGTCTTTGATCAGTTGGGAGGCAAACCAGGAAACTGTCTTAAATGAGCTCTGTTCCCTTCGCTTTGTTCATTTGGCCACGTTCAATGTCTATAATCCCAGTGGATAACGATTCTTTGACTTGGCTACAGGTAGGAAATTATATTTGATTAAAAAAACAAAACTTGATTAAGACAGACTATCTCATCAGGCTCACATTTTGAGGAAGGGCTCTCAGGAATATGAACTTGGGACCTTGTGCTTGCCAGGCGGAACTGTGCCCCAGAGCTATCCCCTCGGCCCCTAGACTTTGATCAGATCTAAAGAATCATCTTCACTGATCTAGTAATACTTTGTTTTGATTTTACATTTTGAGGTAATTGTATCCTGCAAGAAGTGGCAAAAATAGTAAAAAGTGGGGCTGGTGAGATGGCTCAGTGGTCTAAAGCACCTACTTGGAACAAGATTAGCAAACACAGGGACCGCAGTTCAATCCCCCAGCACCACATGCCAGCCAGCCCCGCCCCCTGGTGGGCTCAGCTGGCCACACACACACACACACACACACACACAAATAAATAAATAAAATTAAAAAAAAAATAGTAAAAAGTCATCCCTTGTATCCATCAGCCAGCCTCCCTCGGTGGTGACATCTTCCATAACTGTCAGAGCCAGGCTCCTCGGAAGAGGTGTACAAAATGTATAGCCAACCTGGGCTACACAGTAAGTTCAAGGGCAGCCTGCGTTATGTAGTGAGAGCCTAAAAATAACTAATCGAATAAAACAAAACTTACAAATTAGAAGAGGGATGACCCTTCAGCCAGAAAAGGCCAGGCTGAGACCCCTGTCAGTGTCTCATTCTCCAAGCACCCACACTTCCATCTGATTTTTTTTTTGCAGAACTGGAGATTGAACTCAGCTGCTTGCTTGCGCTCGCCAGGGAAGCACTTACTCCACTGAGCCATCTCCCTAGCCCCAAGCACCCACACTCCCATCTACTCTTTATTGGGAGTAGGGGGTTGCCGGGAATTGAACTCAGAACCTTGCTGTTGCCTGGGATTATAGGCGTGCACTGTCTTAATTTGTAATGATGTAAGGCAGGAATGTTAAGTGGACATCTGAGACACCTGTAATCCCAGCACTCTGGAGGCTGCATACGAGACCCTGTCTGAAAAAGACCAAAAAAAAAAAAAAAAGAATGGCCTAACATTTGGATCCTAGGGCAGAGGCTTCTGTATGCTGTAGGGAGTTTTAGGTAACAGTGATGAAACTGTGCTTCTGATGGGAGGGAGTTAAAGAACGCCCTGAATTAAGTGCTCCCACAAAAGAAGACATGTCTGTGGGGCAGAAGATGAAGCTGAGGGGCATTGCCAAGGCAGCGTTCCAGAGCTGCGTGAGACATGTGGTTAAGGGGTCTCAAGGGTGAACTTCTACAGGAAGTGATTGGCTGGCTTAGCAGCGAAGTCTTTATTCTCCAACTTTTTCGGGAAGAAGGATTGTGCTGTTTGTTTTTTAAAAAGCATGGGGTCGGGGACATAGCTCAGTAGGGTCCTGAGTTCAATCCCCGGTACCGCCAAAAAAAAAAAAAAAAAAAAGCATGACTGCTTTGTTATTCAGTGAGTTGCTACACTTTTCCTTTTGCTCATTTTAGAAGCTGGTGTCAATAGGAAAGTGCCATCTGCTTGGGAGTCTAAATGTGAAAATGAAGACTTAACAATGGGAAAAAGTATAGATTCGTCTTAGACATTAAAAGATTTTAAGAATCATTTTTTCTTTAAAACAAAGTATGGGGGTTGGGGATATGGCTCAGATGACTCAGAATAAGCGCTTCCCTGGTAAGCGCAAGGGCCTGAGTTCAATCCCCCGTTCCACAGGGAAAAAAAAAACAAAACTAAAAATACAGAATTAGCAAGTAAGGTGCATCGTATTGGGAATTAGGAATCTTGGCTTCTGATCCTGATTCTGCCATTGGCTATGATTTTTTTTTTTTTTTTTGTAAGTCATTTTCTGAACTTAATTTTTTTCCTTAAAAAGAAGGATTAAAGTCAGACGCAGTGCCACACACCTGTATTCCTAGTACTGAGGAACCTGAAACAGGATTGCCTTGAATTCGAGGCCAATCTGGGTACATAGTGAGGTCAGGGCCAATCCTGAGTATGTAGTGAGTCCCTGTTTCAGAAGAAAAGACTATAGATTCTTTTTTTTTAAATTTAATTTAATTTTATTATTATTTTTTTAAATTTTTTTAATAACTTTATTTATTTAGTGTGTGTGTGGCCAGTTCAGCCCACCAGGGGGCGGGGCTGGCTGGCATGTGGT
>NW_004524605.1:1146658-1153224 GCF_000260255.1 Octodon degus | reverse complement strand
CTGGCATGTGGTGCTGGGGGATTGAACCACGGTCCCTGTGCTTTGCCAAGCTTGTTCCAAGTAGGTGCTTTAGACCACTGAGCCATCTCACCAGCCCTGGAATCATTTGTTGAAACAACTCCTTGACGTGTAGTTCAGGTTGAGCTGCGACTCCCTGTGTGTAGTCTAGGCTGGCCTTGGACCTGCAGCAGTCCTTTGCCTCAGCCTGTCAAGTGCTGGGGTTACGGGTATACGCCACTATGGACTTGGAATATTTTCTATATAAGCTTTATTTCCTGGACCAGTTAGAAATTTACAGAAAAATTGTAAAGGTAGTACAGAGGATTCCTATATATCCCACATAGTTTCCTTTGTTATTAACAGCTAATATAGTATGGTACATTTGTTATAATTTGTGAACCAGCTGGGTGTGGTGGCATACACCCAGTTCAGGTGGCTGAGGCAAAAGGATCTCTGAATTTGAGGCCAGCCTGAACTACTCAGTGAGACCTTGCTCAAAATACCCTGCCCCCAAATTGTGAACCAATGTTGATAATCAGTTGATAATGTAACTAACATCCATGCTGAATTCAGACAGCGCTGGTTTTTCTACTCCTTTTCTATACATTACATTTAGTTATATGTCTGCCTTCGCTCCTCTATGCTCTGACAATTTTTCAGACTTTTGCTTTTGATGAACTTGACTTTTTTTCAGTATGAAGGATTGATCCCAGGCCCTAATACAAAAATATGTCCCAGCCTCTTTTTATTTTTTAGGAGAGGGTCTCATTGTGTCATGATGTTGCTCAGGCTGGGCTTGAATTTGTATTCTTCCTGCCTCAACCAGGAATCCAGAGTGCTGGGATCATATATGTGGGCCACCATGCCTGGCTATGACTTTGACTTTTTTTTTTTGGCGGAACCAGTGATTGAACTCGGGCCCTTGCGCTTGCCAGGCAGGGCTAACTCTACAGAGCCATCTCCCTGTCCCCGACCTTAATGTTCCTGGGGAAGACTGAGAAGACAGTTCCACTACTGGGGTTTGTCTAGGGTTTTGTATTGTTTTCCTTACAGTAGGCTAAGGACACAGGGCTTTGAGTTTGAGGGTGAGACTGGCTTTGAACTCTCAACATGATCTGCTACTGTTGGTGTGGGCCATGGTCACCTGACTGGAGTTGGTCACGTGTGTGTTTTCTGCACTGCAGTCATTCCGTTGCCCCTCTCATACTGTATTTCTTGGAAGGTTGCCACTGTGCAGCCCACAGTGAGGACTGGGAGTATGTCATCCCTGTTGTAAAGGGAGTGCCTGTGCCTTGCTTTCCAGAGGGGTTTCTGACTCCTCCTTTTCTGTCTTTGTGTCTGCACAAACTCAGAGGTGTTTATTCTGTGCTTTGCCTTGTCCTGGAGCACTGCACCACAGTTCTGTTGGCTCAAGACTATTCCCAGCCTTGGATCAGGGTCAGTGGTCGGTCTCTTTCCCTCTCTCTCTCTCTTTTAGTTTGATGAAACTATTTTTTTTTTCATAATTTTATTGAGAAACAAATAGCAATGAGACAGTTTCAAATCAAATTGGAAGGACAGTTTCAATAATTAACACATTGCATACATTCTTCCTAGTGGTTAATTGCTGTGCAAGATGTGGACATGATACCCTATTTACAAACACCATTAGAACAAATCCCTCTGTACATTAAGAGAATATAATTGTATATCTATCCTAACCACTTTGAATACACAGATACAAAATGGACATTCATCTGTATCCCCTTTTTTTGTTCTCCCTCTCTCTTCCTCTCCTCCTCATCTCTCTCTGTTCCGTTGTTTTGTTTTTGAGGCATGTGGCACAGACTGACCTCGATCTTGTGGCGCTCCCCCATCTTGTCAGTCCTTGCTTGGGTTCCTTTGGAATGGGTGCTTAGTTCTGTTGAGCCCTTCCTTTCCTGTCCCACTGAGATGCCCCAGGCTTGCCTTGTAATTTCCTGTCCCAGTCCATATATCAGCCATTTCTTCAAGGGTCCTGCTTCAGTTTGGAGAATATTAAAACTAAGATTTTAGGAGCTGGTGTGTCCGTGACTCCTGGGTGTGGGGTGGGGAGCTGAGTGTTCCTAGTGTTCATTCCTGCGGGTCCTGAGTACACGTGTGTCTGTAGTGTGTGTCAAGGCTGATGTCCCCAGACCTGTCGTGGTGTGGGCTTCTCTGGCCTCCTTTTCACGCTGACCTGTAAAGCGCCTCTACCCACCACTCACTTCTTTAACATTCAGTTGCCTTGTACACATATAGCAGTATTGGAGTTGCTAGATCCATTGCTGCCATGTTGCTTTTCTCCCCCTTCAGGGAGGTTATGCAGAGGTTCTGTCTGTGCTACATAGTGTCCTTGGGTCACTTCATCTCCTATCAGTGATCTTATAGTTTTTGTATATACTAAAATTCATTCATTTGCTGTAAGAATTTATGGGCTTTGATGTACATAATGCCATGGGTCCACAATTACAGTTTTAACAATAGTTGCAGTATCTTAAAAATTGTAAAATACCCAGTACTTCACCTGTTCAACCTAACCCTGTTCCCAAAAGCCTGGCAGCTGATCTTTTTTACTGTCTATAGTTTTTCCTTATTCAGAATGTCATGTATTTGACGTGCACAGCATGTTATTTTTGCAGCTGGCTTTACACTGAGCAGTGTGCACTTACACTCACCCATGCCTGTTTCTGGCTTGGGTGCTCGAATCTTTGGGCTGCTGAACAGTGCCCTATTGTATGGGTGGGGTGGCTGGTCTGTTCCCCTGTTGAAGGGCCTTTTGGTGCTCTCAGGTTTGGGTGCTGATGATTGAGCCAAGGGTCTCATGGGCACGAGCACATCCTTTGTCACCACCTTGCCCCGAGCTTTATTTATTTATTTATTTTGGTATAGGGTCTCATTACACAGCTCAGACTTGTAGTGATCATTCTGTCTCAGCCTCCCCACACTGGGATTATAGGGGTCTGCCACCATGCCTGGTTTCAGGGCCAGCATGGCATTCAGTACTGGGGATCAAACTTGGTTCCTTGTGCTTGCCCAACAGGCGCTTAGGTCCCCACCGATCTATCTCCCCAGCCCCTGGATTTTCTTTTTTTCTTTGTGTGCTTTAAAATTGGTCTTTCGGGGCCGGTGAGATGGCTCAGTGGTCTAAAGCACCTACTTAGAACAAGCTTAGCAAAGCACAGGGACCGCGGTTCAATCTCCCAGCACCACATGCCAGCCAGCCCCGCCCCCTGGTGGGCTGAGCTGCTCCCCCCACATAAATAAATAAAATTAAAAAAAAAATAAAACGGGTCCTTCACTAGATATATTTTTTCAAAATGTTTATTTTTTTTATTATTAATTTTTTTGGCAGAACCGGGGATTAAACTCAGGCCCTTGTGCTTGCCAGGGAAGCACTTATTCTACTGAGCCATCTCTCCCCAACCCCTTAATGAATATTTTGGGACAAAAAGCTTCCTACAATATAGGAATTACAGGCGTCTGCCTCCATGCCTTAGTTCTCCTATGGCTTTGTTGTTGTTTCTTTTTTTGTTGTTGTTTCTTTTTGTACTGGGAATCAAACACAGGATCTTGCTCTTGCCAGGCTGGTGTAATGTCACTGAGCTGAGCTATATCCCCAGCCTCATCCGTGATATTCAGAAAGTATAGTAGTACAGCATCCTTTTTAGGTGCCTCCTCAGAGAATAAGAGTGCACCCTTTTAGACCCTGCTTGATAAAGTAGTCCAGTGGCGCTGTTAAATTTGTCGTTGAGACACTTCCAATATCTAGTCTTTAATCCATTGGTTTGTGCTTTAATTAGCAACAACAGCCTTAGCACATTGTATTTCACATGTTTTTGTGTATGTGATGCTGGGCCGCATATATTCCAGGCAAGTGCTCTACCTCCGACCCCAGCCCATTTTACGTTTAAAAAGTTGTAACTTAGTTTTAGGGAATCTTCTTTTTTTTTCTTTTTTTTGGCGGAACTGGGGATTGAACTCAGGCCCTTACATGTGCCAGGCAAGTGCTTATTCTACTGAGCTATCTCCCTGGCCCCAGTTTTAGGGAATCTCTTGAAGTTGTAATCGAACAAAGCAATATGGCTATGCCTTGTATTTCATTATGTATTATTTTATTTTGTGTATTATTGTGGGTGTTTTGTTTTTGAGGACAGCATCTTGCCATATAATTCAGGCTGGCCTCACTTGCAGCAGACCTCTTATCTCTGCTAGGATTACAAATGTGTGCGACCATCCCAGGCCTCAAAAGTTACATTCTTTTTTTTTTTTTTAATTTAAAAAAAAATTTTATTTATGTGTGTGTGTGGCCAGCTCAGCCCACCAGGGGGTGGGGCTGGCTGGCAAGTGGTGCTGGGGATTGAACCGTGGTCCCTGTGCTTTGCTAAGCTTGTTCTAAGTAGGTGCTTTAGACCACTGAGCCATCTCACCAGCTCCCCCAAAAGTTACATTCTTAATCATTCTTAAATGCACACTTCAGTGGAGTTAAGCATATCTCCATTATTGTGAAACAGATCTTCCGCAGAACTTTGCACTTTGCAGAACTGTGTACTCATTAGACAACAAATGCCTTCTACCCTCTACCCCAGTCTGTTAGCCATTTCACCTTCTGTGTTTCTGTATTTGACTGAAATGCCTCATATGGTATAGTCAGGTAGTATTTGACCTTTTGTAACTGCTTTGTTTTCCTTAGCATAGTGTCTTCAAGGATTATCCATGGGGCTGCATGTGACAGGATTTCCTTTAAGCTAGAACAGTAGTCCGTTGTATGTATCTGCCACATTTTGTTTTTCCGTCCACCCATTGGTGACCTGAGTTGCTTGGCCCCTCGGGCTGTTGCTGCGGTTAATGTGAGTGTGCAGGAATGTGTCTTCTACCTTAGAGACCCTGCTTTCAGTTATTTTGCCTACATACTCAGAAGTGGGTTCACTGTTTTCCATAGCAGTTACAATATTTTTTCACTATATCAAATTTATTCATTTCAAGCATCCATTTTGTAAAGTGCCTGCAAGCAGGCGCAGGGGCCGGGGCTCAATCCCTGGACCTGCCATGCTGGCCCTGCCCCCAAGGCATGCTGAGATGGCATTTGAGACTGGATGTGGTGGCACGCCTGTAATCCCTGCACTTGGAAGACTGTAAACAGGAGAATCACAAGTCCGATCTAGTAGTGAGACCTTGAATACCCTGTAGACCCTTCCCTAAAATACAGGGGAAAAAAAATCCACTTTGATGATGTTGAAAGTGTTTTTGTTTTTTTTGTTTTTTTTTGGCTGGTTCAGCCTGCCTTGAGGGCAGGGCTGGCAGGGCATGTGGTGCCAGGGATTGAACAACGCTCTCCTGCACCTGGCTAAGCTTGCCTAAGCAGGCAATTTAGACTACTGAGCTATCTTGCCAGCCCTGATGTGGAAAGTGTCTGAAATAACCACAATTAAGAGTGCCAGATTGTAAATCCTTTGAAGTTTGTGTTTATAATATCTCTCTTCCAAAGAGAGATAGTTAAAATATTTTACAGCCCCATCCACAGTATATCGGGTTTCTAAATTATTGTTCCTTTCAAGACTTGGTGACTGTGATGGTACAATATACATAAATACATTTTTTAGTATAACTTCATAATATCCCCCCCCCCATCCCTACACCCTGCAGTGGTAGGGATCAAACCTAGGACCGTGAGGCTGCTTAGGTACATGTTCTGCTACTGAGCTATTTCTTTGCTTTTGAGGCAGTTTTACTATGTAGTGCAGGCTGGCCTTAAAGTTCCTTATGCAGCCCCAGCTGGCCTTGAGCTCATGGAGATCCTCCTGTCTCAGCCACACAAGTGCTAGGATTGCAGATGTGGGCCACCAGGCAAGGCTCTAAAGACAAAAAGTTTTCAAGCTTCAAGTTTTTGTTTTGTTTTGTGGTGTTTTAGGGTCTTACTGTGTAATTCAAGCTGGCCTTAAATTCACTGTGTAGCTTGGCTGGCTTTGAATTTGCAGTGGTCTTCCTGCCTCAGTCTTTCAAGTGCTAGCATTACAGTTGTGTGCTGCCGTGCCTGACTTACATGCATTTTAGGATGTTTTGGGTTTTTGTGGCATATCTCCGTAGGAAAGTAGAATAATGAATCTTGGTGTACGCAAAGGAGGTGGGAGGTATCATGCCTGGGCTGAGTGAGCAATTCTTAGAGTACTGTGCAGAGCATTCCGAGGCAGAGGACTCCAATTGCTATCTAGAAGACAGGTTTTTGCAAGAAAAAGTATTGGGGTGACAAACCTGTTATTTGGCTATAAGACGGCTTCAGAGGGTTAAGTGATGAAATAGTGGTCATATAGACTTTTGGGACTCTGATGCCAGCAGTAGAGAAGAGGAAAGAGGAGGGATGATTGCATGGAAAGAGTTATTAACAAGGGCCACTCGAAGGAAGGGCTGCAAGGTCAGCCAACATTTTGGTCCTAGCCTTTCAAGGTCAGTGAAGACTCGGGACTTAGGAGAACCTATACTGTAACATCCTGTAACTCAGTTGTGCTCCAAATTTTCTGATCAAGGAGATTATGGAGCCACAGAGGAATGTGATCAATGATGTATAGTGT
>NW_004524605.1:1131332-1145973 GCF_000260255.1 Octodon degus | reverse complement strand
GGTCCCTGTGCTTTGCTAAGCTTGTTCTAATTAGGTGCTTTAGACCACTGAGCCATCTCCCCGGCCCCCACCTATAGTATTTAGATGCCAATAAAATATCCACCTCTGACAGGACTAAACAAAAAAAAGGGATACAAAGGAAAGATCAGTTTGTATTTATACAGTTGTTTTGTTTGTTTTTGGTCTTTTTTGATTTTACCGTATTTTTTTTGTTGAACTGTTTTTTAGGAGAGGTTTATTTTTTGTTTTTGGTGCCAAGGACCGAACCCAGGGCTTCCAGCTTGCCAGGCAAGCATTCTACCGCTGAGCCAAATCCCCAGCCCCACAGTTTGTATTTATATATACAAAATAGTTAAGATAGATATACAGCTACTTTTGCTTAATTCAGTAAGAA
The DNA here is from genome assembly GCF_000260255.1 of Octodon degus. NCBI lineage: Eukaryota > Metazoa > Chordata > Mammalia > Rodentia > Octodontidae > Octodon > Octodon degus. The sequence continues at coordinate 1,145,579 of NW_004524605.1, read as the reverse complement.
AGAGGTGTACTAATAGTGTTTGGACAGGATATTCTATCTGCATCTTGTACTATGGATAGCCACTAAGAAGATAACAGTGTACAATGTATTGATTATTGAAACTGTTCTATTAATCAGCTTTGAAAATGTCTCATTCATATTTGTTTTTCAATAAAATTTAAAAAAGGGCCACTCTGCCCTCGGTTAAGTGTGTGCACACATCTTGGAATCGTGTGTCTTCTTGTCTTTTCACCATCCTCCTGGGTTTGTTTGAGGTCTTGGGCCCTAAAAGGAAATCCATGACCTACCCAATCTTCTTGAGCACAAATGTGGCCCAGTTGTTGCTTTACATCTGTGGTCCTGGGAAAGGGTCTTCTCACTGCCCAGGCAGCTTCCTGTAGTATTTGAGGGGATGAGTGCTTAGCAGAGAGCAAAAGGTAGCTAGGCTTTGATTTAATATCTCTATTGGGGAGTCCTAAAACCCTACTTAGAAAATGGATTATCTGCTTGATGGATCAAGCAGCAGCACCTATATCCGTAAATCTTTAATGTGGAGTGAGGGATTTCCTTTGTGTCATATTGTAATCAGTACTCGGTATGAATTAGTGTGCGGTAGAGCCTTTGCTCACTGCAAAGTACATTACAGATACAAGAGGTGAGAATGCCCGAGTGTGCTGTAGCTGGGATGATGGTCTGTGTGCGAATCTTTATGTCCTTTTTTTGGTGGTGGTGTTTTTGAGACAGGGTCTCACTACTTCAGGCTGTGCACTTCAGGCTGGCCTTGAGCTTACTTTGTAGCCCAGGCTGGTCTTGATCTTGCAACAATTTTCCTGCTTCAGCCTCCTGAGTGCTGGGATTACAGGTATGCGCCACAGTGCCCGGCTCTTTATGTGTATGTTTGATAGTATGATGGAATCCTGGAACCACTGAACTCTATCTGCAGCACTTTTATTTCTTTTTGGCAGAACCGGAGATTGAACTCAGGCCCTTGCGCTTGCCAGGCAAGTGCTTATTCTACTAAGCCATCTCCCCAGCCCCAGCACTTTTATTTCTAAATCTTGAGACAGAGTCTTGCTTAGTTGCTCAGAATGGCTTCAGACTTACTGATCCTCCTGCTACAGCCTCCCGAGTAGCTGGAATTACAGGCATGCATGACGACTGCCTGCTTGGAATTGAATCTTTAACTGATTTTAGGAAAACCTTTAATCTTTTTGGGCTTACTTTTCTTATATGTATAATAGTTTCTTTTACCTGTTTGATTTGGAAACCTTAGTTTTGTTTATTTAGTTTATTTGATTAGTCAGTTGGTTTCAGACAGGGTCTCTTTACATAGTTCAGACTGCCCTTGAACTCACAAAGTACCCCAGCCTGGCCTTCAGCTCAGGGCAGTCTTTGTGCTTCAGCCTTCCAGGTGCTAGGATTACAGTATGTGCCATGCCTGGCTGAACACCTTAATTTTAAACTGATGTGGAGGATGTATGAAATTTTTTTTTTTAAATTTTATTTATGTGTGTGTGTGTGTGTGTGTGTGTGTGTGTGTGTGGCCAGCTCAGCCCACCAGGGGGCGGGGCTGGCTGGCATGTGGTGCTGGGGGACTGAACCGTGGTCCCTGTGCTTTGCTAAGCTTGTTCTAAGTAGGTGCTTTAGACCACTGAGCCATCTCACCAGTCCCGGATGTATGAAATTTTAAAAAGCACATTTACCTATTTTTGTAGATCATGGAAGGAAAGCGGCTACTGTGTATGTTATTGGTCCTTGGAACAGCTGCTGTCCAGGCTCATGATGGGCATGATGAAGATATGATTGACATTGAGGATGACCTTGATGATGTCATTGAAGAGGTAGAAGACTCAAAATCAAAACCAGATACCAACACACCTCCTTCATCTCCAAAGGTTTGATTTTAAAATTTTATTTATTTATTGGTGAATATAGGGCTTTCACACTGAGGTGTATCGCTATCTTTTTTTTTTTTTTTTAATTTTTTTTTTATTTTTCAACAAATAATACACTGCATATATTCTTCTTAGTGGTTAGCTATCTTTTTTTAAAAAAGCATTTTTTTGAGAATTGCCTGGACTGGGCTGAAGCTTGCAGTCCTCCTGATACACATGTGCCTACCACACCCAGCTCACCTTTTACCTCTTGAAATTGAAAAGATGCAGGATTACTGGTATAGCTCATCAACAAAGTGTTTGCCTGGCATGCACAAGGCTCGGGGTTCAGTCCTCAACATGGAATGATATGAAACTTTTAAACATTATTAAAATTATTATTATTATTTTGAGGCAATCTCACAGTAGTTTAGGCTGGGCGTAGTCTCACCATGTAACCTAGGCGGCCTTCAGACTTAAGACGACCCTCGTGCCTCAGCCTCCTGAGGGCTGGGATGGCAGGCATGCACCCCCATACCCAGTACTTGGATACTTCTCAATGGAAAATGAAGTTTGCTGAAATACTTAGTGATCTTTCAGGCAGCCTTTTGCATTCAAGGGACTACTATGAAAGTTTTGTGACAATTAGAGCCAAAAAAATTAGTTCTGAGGAATGTTGCTAAAAACACCTTTAACTTGCTTTTACGTTTAACACAGGTTACCTACAAAGCTCCAGTTCCAACAGGAGAGGTTTATTTTGCTGATTCCTTTGATAGAGGATCTCTGTCAGGGTATGTTTTTTTCTTTTCTTTTCCTTTTTTTTTTTAACTTTCTGCAAAGCTTTCTTCTGGAGGGGCTTAGTCCTTGGCAGCTGCCTTCCTCATGGCGGCCAGCACGTTGCTCAGCTCCTCACACTTCCTCTTGGGGAGGATGTGTGTCCCCACCCTTTCCTTGATGAACTTGAGGGCGGGGCGTATCCTTGGAGACCTTGAACAGCTCCATGACACACTGCTCGTAGGTGGCGAAGCCACACACCTCCCGGATCATGTCCGGCATGGACTTGGTGTGTTTGGTGAGGCGTCCGCGATGGTGGCAGTTTGCTCACATTCTTGGTCACCTTGTGGCCCTTCTTGAGGCCCATAGCCATGGGATAGCCAAGGGCCATGGCTACTCTTCTTCGATGGTTGCTGTGGCAGAAGGCAGGGTACATGTTTTCCTAGAGAGAAAAATCTTGAGGCAAACATTATGGGACTAAGATGGAACAGTGGAGCCCTTTCATTTAAAGATAGCATTTTAGGGGCTGGAGAGATGGCTCAGTGGTCTAAAGCACCTACTTGAAACAAGCTTGGCAAAGCACAGGGACCGCGGTTCGATCCCCAGCACCACATGCCAGCCAGACCCGCCCCCTGGTGGGCTGAGCTGGCCACACACACACACACAATAAATAAATGTAATAAATAAAAATAAATATTTAAAAAAAAAAAATAAAATAAAGATAGCATTTTATCTGGTGAAATGTGTGGCTTTTATTTCTGCAGTATTTATGTTCATTTAGGAAAACACAGTAGTCCTTTGCGACATGTGACTCGTTTCTGTGTCCTTCTCCTTCAGCCTAGATTTTGCTATTTTTTTTAAAAAATTTGTTTAAAAATTTATTTATTTGTGTGTGTGTGTGTGTGTGTGGCCAGCTCAGCCCACCAGGGGGCGGGCCTGGATGGCATGTGGTGCTGGGGGATTGAACCGCGGTCTCTGTGCTTTGCTAAGCTTGTTCTAAGTAGGTGCTTTAGACCACTGAGCCATCTCACCAGCCCCATAGATTTTGCTATTTTGAAAAATTTTTTCTCTTTAGTCCTTAAAAAAAAGTAGAATTACCTCCTGATGTTGGTATTTTTTTCTTATAGGTTTGTGAGTGGAATACAGTGAGCCACTGCTGCTTGTGACAGATTTGAACATTGAATGTAGAGTGGCAGACTAGACTAAGAAGCCAGGCTAGATCCTGCACTTTCCTGAGCATTTATACTGTTTCTTTTCACAGTTGAGCTGGCATTTGAATTTTAATTTTGGGGTTTGTCTTGGTCACAGGTGGATTCTATCCAAAGCCAAGAAAGAGGACACTGACGATGAGATTGCCAAGTATGACGGTGAGCAGCCCATGCCCATCTGCCCTCTTGTCTGCCACGAGTAGGGGCACTTGTCTCTGCCGTGTCACTAGAACTGCTTTAGCTGTGTGTGGTGCACCCTCCTGTAACCTCAGCCCTGGGGAGGCTGAGATCAGAGCATCACAGCTGAGCCCAGTCTGGGTAGTTTAGCAAGACTATCGAAAAGATGAAAGGGTCACCAGTGGTGCACACCTGAAATCCCCTCACTTGGGAGACTGAGGTGTGACTGCTACAAGTTCCAAGCTGGCCTGGATTATGTAGTGAGGTCAGAGCCAGCCTGAGTTACGTAGCAAGACCATTTCTCAAAAATCAAAACAGAAAAAGAAAAGGGCTGGGGATGTAGCTTAATGTGAAGTCCTGGGTTTGGTACTGGAGGGAACATTTAAAAGGAGGCCCAGGGCCAACTAGATAGTTCAGTGGACTAAAGTGCCTGTTTAGACAGAGTGCAGCAATCCCCAGCATGCCATGCTGGCCCTGCCCCTGGGGTGTGCTGAGATTGAGCCTGGGTGTGGTGGCATGAGCCTATAATCCCAGCACTTGGGAGGCTGAAGACAGGAGAATCATTGAGTCTGATCTACGTAGTGGGACCTTGAACACCCTGTAGACCTTGTACCAAAAAAAAAAAAAAAAGTCTGGGTTTAAGACTCCTTTGGGAAGGAAGGTGATTATATAGAGATCAACCTATTCAGTCACCTTGTGGTACTTCATATTCAAAATGCAGGGTCTTGAGGGCTGGCAAATAGCTCAGTGGATGAAAGTGCCTGCAAGCAGGTGCAGGGCCCAGGGATTCAATCCCAGGGCCTGCTGTGCCAGCCCTGCCCCCAGGGTATGTTGAGATGGCCATTGAGACTGGGCGAGGTTGCATGCACCTGTAATCCCAGCTTTTGGGAGGCTGTAAACAGAAGAAACACTACAAGTCCGGTCTCATAGTGAGACCCTGAATACCCTGTAGACCCTTCCTTAAAATACAGAAAGAAAAAATGCAGGGTCTTGAACCGGACATGTGGTACACACTTGTAATCCCAGTATTTGGGAGAGTAGGCTGGGCCCAGCCTCAACTGAATAGCAAGACCCTGTTTTTAAAAAAAGAAAGGGAAGGTCTTATGAGACCTTCTGTGTAAGGAGATAAAGAATGTACTGTATTTAAAGAAATACTATATCCTAGTTTTCAACTATATGTGTGCTTAATATGTTAAAAATTCCATCAGGATGGCAGAATTGGAGCTTAGTGTGTTACCATTTAGAAGATCTTCAGAGATACAGGGAAGGGATAGCGCCTTTCTGTGTTGTCTTGTAGGACAGTGGGAGGTAGATGAAATGAAGGAAACAAAGCTTCCAGGAGACAAAGGACTTGTGTTGATGTCTCGGGCCAAGCATCACGCCATCTCCGCTAAATTGAACAAGCCCTTCGGATTTGATACTAAACCTCTTATTGTTCAGTAAGTGAATGCTTATTTGAGAAAAGGTATCTCGAGCTAATCTTACAAAATCTCATTTTATTGAAAGAAGCAAATCATTACTTGAAAATTTTCAGATTATATAAGTTATAGTAGGGTTATTCAAGTGAATGCAAGCATCGCAAGGGTTTTTTTGGGCTAGCAAGATAGCTCACCGGACTAAAGCGCCTGCTTAAGCAAGCGCAGGGACCTCGGTTCAAACCCCAGCAGCACCACATGCTGCACCAGCCCCACTCCCTGGATGCACTGAGCCTGCAAGGCAACCAGATCTGGTTGTGGTGAAGTACACCTGTAATCCCAGCACTGGAGAGGCTGAAAACAGGAGGATCATCATGAGTCCAAGCGGTGTAGGGAGACCCTACAACAACCAAATATATTTTTTAAAAAAAAAGTTTTTCTGCTTTAGGGCTGGGGAGATAGCTTAGTGGCATAAGCACCTGCCTGTCAAGTTCAAGATTCTGAGTTTGATCCCCAGTACCAAAAAAAAAAAAGTTTTTACTTGCTCATTGGAATATTTTGAAACTGGTCATTTATCCTCCTGGTAGTGAATGAAAATCTGGGTTTTGCAAAAAATAATTCAATTAATATCTTTTGTGGACTCAGCTATCTAAAAGTAATAGTGTAATCATTCTTAAGATATGACCTCTGAGGGTTGGGGAGACGGCTCTGTAGAAAAGTGCTGGCCTGGCAAGCGCAGGGTCCCGAGTTCAGTCCCGGTACTGAAAAAAACAGATATAACCTGTCATAAAGCATGGCTGGGATGGGGAAACACTAGATTTGTTCTTCTAGAAGGCCACTGGATTTTCTGATTTTCTTTCTGAAATTAGGTATGAGGTTAATTTCCAAAATGGAATAGAGTGTGGCGGTGCCTATGTGAAGCTGCTTTCTGAGACACCAGAACTCAACTTGGTAGGTGCTGTGGACTTTTTTCTTTTCTTCTTTTTTCTTTCTTTTTTTTCCCAGACGTCTCCTACGCAGTTCAGGCTGGCCTTGGGCTCGCTCTGGGGCCCGGTTGGTCTGAGCGTGCCACAGTCCTCCTGCCTCAGCCTCTCGAGTGCTGGGATTGCAGGTGTGCACCACCACGCCTGGCACTTTTGTCTTCTTAATGTGGCTGGCCACTAATTTTTTTAAAGTAATGTTGGGCGGGGGGGATTGTAAGACCTATTTAAAAAAAAGGCCAATTCCCCTCCTGCTGAAAAACTTTTGGAATGTTAGCAATACTGCTTCTGATGCTAATTTTTATGTGAAAAATGACTTTCAAAGCTATTTTCAAATGTTTTTAACTTGTCCTTGATTTCTGTTCTTATGTAAGTTTTGGTTTTAGCTAGCTTATTTCTTTTCTTTTTCTTTCTTTCTTTTTTTTTTTTTTTTTTAAATGAAAGGCAGTAGCTAAGTTGAGTCCAGTGGTGCTCATTTGTAACCCCTGGACTCTGGGCGGCTGAAGCACGAGGGACCTCATGTTTGAGGCCAGCCTGGGCAACTTAGTGACTGAGCAAGAATGTCTCAGAATATAAAAGGACTGGGAATGTGGCTCAGTGCAAAGACCCTGGGTTTGATCCATAGTACTAGGAAGATAAAACTAAAGGAGTTAATTATGTGTGTGTATTCTTAAGCATATAAATGTATTAATTTTTTTATGATTACTGTTTTTTTTTACAGTGGTATCTAAAACTTTGACATAATTAGTTTTTCCTTTTAACTGTCATTAAAATTTTATAAGAGGAAGAGGTACTTTTAAAAGGCTGCTTTGGGCTAGGGAGATAGCTCAGTGGAATAAATGCTTGGCTGGCAAGCACAAGGGCCTGGGTTCTGTCCCTGGTATCGCATAAATAAATAAATAAATAAATAAATAAATAGCTGCTTTTGAGTACTTTTAACTAGAGCTACTTTTAAAAGTAATTCATCTTTGTTTTTGAAGGATCAGTTTCACGACAAGACCCCCTATACGATTATGTTTGGTCCAGATAAATGTGGAGAGGACTATAAGTTACACTTCATCTTTCGCCATAAAAACCCCAGGACGGGTGTATATGAAGAAAAGCATGCCAAGAGGCCGGATGCAGACCTAAAGACGTATTTTACTGATAAGAAGACCCATCTTTACACGTTAAGTAAGAAAAACCTGTTGTTGGGAGGAGGGTTAAAACACTATGAATTTATCATTTAATGTACAGATTCTTTTTTTTTTTTTTTTTTGGAACCGGGGATTGAACTCAGGCCCTTGCGCTTGCTAGGGAAGTGCTTACTCCACTGAGCCATCTCCCCGGCCCCATAAAGATTATTATATATCTTGACAGCACTAATATCTGCAAACAAGATGCAAAAAATGCCATGTGATGTGGTACATACATATAATCCTAGCTACACGGGAATCTAACAGGATCAGGAGTTAGAGACTGGCCTGAGGCTGAGGCAGGAGGATCACTTGAGTTTGAGGCCAGGCAGGGCTATGGAGTTAAAGGCCAGTCTGAAGTATACAGCAAGGCCTTGTCTAACAAACAAACAAACAAACAAAAACAAGTGGAAACTGGCCTGGGAAATTTAGTGAAAACCTATCTCAAAGCAAAGTTGTAAAAATGGGCAATAGCAGGCCACTTGGTGGGATGCATATAGAATGCACTGCTTAGCATGCTTGTGGCACTAGGTTCAAGCCCTGGCACTGCAAAATGAGCCTCACCTTCCCTGTCTCCGTGTGGGGTGAGCTTGTCGGCTCGAAAAGTACCCATTGAGTATGTTGGCTGACGACGGAGGTGCAGACAGACAGTAAGCTTTGGGAGGGATGGCACACCCATGCGGGAGCACTTGGCTGGACTGCAGGGAGCGCTGGTCCAGCCTGACACTGTGAGAACTCGGTCCCGTGAACAGCACTGCCACCAGGCCCCTGATTTGCTGTCTCCATCAGGTCTCTTGCTGCGAGAATGCAAAGCAGTGTGGTGTGCATAGAGGAATATGTATAGATTCCAGTTGTCTGAGCTGAGCCGTGGGGATGCCCCAACACCTAGTTTTGTTTCTTTTTGTTTGTTTTGTGGTACCAGAGATCGAACTCAGGCCCTTGTGCTTGCCAGGCAAGCACTTACTCCACTGAGCTATCTCCCCGGGCCCTCCCCATCTCTTTTTTTTTTTTTTATTTATTTATGTGTGTGTGTGTGTGTGTGTGTGTGTGTGTGGCCAGCTCAGCCCACCAGGGGGCGGGGCTGGCTGGCATGTGGTGCTGGGGGATTGAACCACGGTCCCTGTGCTTTGCTAAGCTTGTTCTAAGTAGGTGCTTTAGACCACTGAGCCATCTCACCAGCCCCGCTTTTGTTTTTTTAAAAGGCAAGTTTTTCTGTGGCTTTGTGATCATATATGGACTGGTGTTCTTCTAAGAATATAATAGCCAGAGGCTGGTGAGATGGCTCAGTGGTCTAAAGCACCTACTTAGAACAAACTTAACAAAGCACAGGGACCGCGGTTCAATCCTCCAGCACCACATGCCAGCCAGCCCCGCCCCCTGGTGGGCTGAGCTGGCCACACACACACACACAAATAAATAAATTAATTAAAAAAAGAATATAATAGCCTTTTTTCTTAATTATCAAAGCAATACATTTTATTTTATTTATTTATTTTTTTGGTGGAACTGCGAATTGAACTCAGGCCCTTGCACTTGCCAGGCAAGCACTTACTCTACTGAGCCATTTCCCCGGTCCCCCAGCAATACATTTTAAAGATACAGAAATCCAGAAGATAGAAATAAGCAGGAAGATAGATTTAAAATTTTCTGAAATAGCAACGTATGTTTCTTCCTAGGTGTATAAACAAAGACATGTAGCATTGTATAAAATGTTAAACATGTTGAACTTGCTTTCTCTGTGTGAAGGGTGGGAATGGTGCTGAGTTTGAAACTGTGGTCACTCTGCAATGGAGCTACATCTCGAGCCCTTTTTATTTTTTTTATTTTTTTGGCAGAACTGGGAATTGAACTCAGGCCCTTGAGCGCTTATTCTACTGAGCCATCTCCCCAGTACCCCCTTTTTATTTTTTATATTGGGATATGCTCATGCTGAGTTGATGGTCTGACCTGCAGCTTGCAATTCTTCTTCCTCCTAAGTAGCTGGGATGCTAGGCCTGCATCATATAGCTGGATTTAACTCAATTTTTTTTTTCCCCCCCTGTGGTACTGGGGATTGAACTCAGGACCTTGCACTTGCCAGGCAAGCACTTATTCTACTGAGCTATCTCCCTAGCCCCTTAACTCAATTCTTTTTTGCTTTTGTTTTTTGAGATAGGATCTCCCTGAAAGGGTCACTGTGTACCTCAGGCTGACCTCAAACTCATGGAGATCCTCCTGCCTTACCTTCCTAAGTGCTGGCTTTAACTTGCTTTCTTTCTTCTCTTTTTTTTTTTTTTTTCATTTAGTACAGGGTCTCACTACACAGATCGGACTTGTAGTGATCCTCCTGTTTTCAGCCTCCCAAGTGCTGGCATTATAGGCATGTGCCACCACACCCATTCCCAGTCACTGTCTCAGCACACCTTGGGGTTGGGACCTGGGACCAGCGTGGCATGCCGGGGATTGAGCCCTGGTTCTTCCACTATCTAAGCAGGTGCTTAATATGCTGAGCTGTCTGGCCAGCCCCTAAGTTGTTTTCTTAACTATACAAGTAGAGTGTGAGGATCTTTCTCAAACAGTATCTGTTTTATATTGTTAATACCTAGTACTGGGGAGACTGAGGCAGGAGGATTGAAAGTTCAAGGTCGGCCTGGGCTGACCTTGGGGAACTGTATGGTGAGTCCAGCTAATCTGGTCTATGCCATACATACAGTGAGACCCTGTATCAAAAAACAAAGGAACAGAAAAATATTGCCAGGCAAGGGCTTATCCTACTGAGCTATCTACGCGGCCCCTATGAACAGAAAAATATTGCTGACTGGTTGTGTACCAATTCATGCCAGATCAGTAATTACATTAGTTTATATAGGTTCTTGATGTGTTTTGGTGCCCATAAATGAGTTCTTTTGGTGTTAAAATTTTTATGTCATGTGTTATAAAATGCTTAGAAACCTGAGGAGATGTCATTTAGACTTTGCAGAGTTTAGCTGAGCTGAGCATTGTGGTTCACGCTTTTGCAGACTTTCCTTGTTTGTTTATTTAATGTATTTGGTACAGAGTCTCACTGTGCAGTTTGGACTCTAGTGATCCTCCTATTTTCAGGTCCCCAGCCCTGGGATTGCAGGTGTGCGCCACCATGCCTGGTTGCTTGGGGTTGGGGCCAGCACCAGGTGCCGGTGCTGAATGTGGTGCCAAGGATCTAAACCTAGTCCGTATGCCTGCCTAAGCAGGTGCTTAGTCCACTGCAGTATCTTGAGGGCCCAGACCTTCCTCATTTAATGACTGAGATATGCTTCCACAACCAGGATGTTAGATGCGTTGTTGCTAAAGAAAGAATTTTGTGTAGTATGTCTATTATAATATTGAGAACAAAGAAATGGTCAAAGAAAATTCCAGCTTGATGACTTTGCTTTTGTTTGCATAACTCTTCCATGCAGTCCTGTAACATGGCAGAACATGAAGCTATAGTATTGTATTACAGACAACAGCAAAAATTACAGTACTGTATAAAGGTATAGTGTACAAAAAAGATCCTGAGTGTCTTAGTTACCTTGTACTGGTTGCTGGAACAAAATACCTAACACCCCAAATTAAGGAAGGAAAGGTTTATTTTATTTAGCTCAGTTTATGGAGATTTTCAGTTCATAGTCCGTGGGCTCTAAGACAAATGACAGCTCATGGCGGCAGAAAACAATAAAGAGCAGAGGAGGAGCAGCAGCTGCAGCGTCCATCAAGCTTCTTTCTTCCTTGACTGGGACTTCTCCAAGGAAGCGGGGCAGGGTGGCCAGGCAGCCTTCCTCATCTCCTGTATATACACTTTTTTGTGCTAAGTCACTGTGGGGCGGCCCATGGCCCTAGGGTGGAACCAGTTGTGCCCCAGGTTGGCTCTGCCTGCCTGCAGGCATGGGGGGCATGCCCAGAACTGCTGGAGCAGATTCAGCTAAGTTGACACAATGTACCAACTACCACACTGAGGCTCTATAAACAGGGTGTGTAGGAAGAGGCAAGTTATGAGTCCCAACAGCTATTAGCCATGTGGGTTGTTAAATGAGGAGTATCTACAATCCCACTTTTGGTGGGGCGTGGGGATTGCAAGTTGAGACCAGTGTGGGCTGAGTAGTGAGACCCTCATTTGAAAGCTACCCTACAAAGAAAAGAGCCCCGTAGCTAGGACTGTTGGCTGTGTTCTGACCTCATGTCTTTCCTTTTGCTTTTTTATTTTGTTGTGACTAGAGGTTGGGAATGAGTCATTAATTAAATGTTTTAATTACACTTATCTTTTTTGCAGTCTTGAATCCAGATAATAGCTTTGAAATATTAGTTGACCAATCTGTTGTGAACAGCGGGAATTTGCTAAATGACATGACACCTCCTGTAAATCCTTCTCGAGAAATTGAAGACCCAGACGACCGGAAGCCTGAAGACTGGGATGAACGGCCTAAAATCCCAGATCCAGATGCTGTCAAGCCGGGTGACTGGTGAGTCCTGGTGGCCCACCAGGGAGGGCAGTGGGGCATTTGTGTCTCCACATTGCTTGGACAAATGAATGTTAGGGCCTGTGATCTGATAATTTAAACATTTTAGAGTGTAGTCAGTTTTTGTAGCTGAAAGGGGGCCACAGTGATGATCTAGATTGGCTCACTTTTATAAACCACAGAGGACTGACATTGACAGTGAGAGAGCCCTTGTGGCAGTCACTTAGCCTAGCCATATGATGTTTTGTAGTTGTTGTTTGGGAGAGGTTGAACCTACAGTCTTGGGTACACTGAGCATTGCTTTGTTGCTGAGTTAGCCCTTGGCCTCACTGGTGCTTTTGATCCACTTTTTTTTTTGTACCGGGAATCAAACTCAGAACCTTGCACATGCCAGGCAGGCACTTATGCTACTGAGCTATCTCCCTGTCCCTGCATCCACTTTTAAAGCTAAAGTCCTGGGGGCTGGTGAGATGGCTCAGTGGTCTAAAGCACCTACTTAGAACAAACTTAGCAAAGCAAAGGGACCGCGGTTCAATCCCCCAGCACCACATGCCAGCCGGCCCTGCCCCCTGGTGGGCTGAGCTGGCCCCACACACACACATACACACACACACACACACAAATAAATAAATAAAAAAAAAATTAAAAAAAAAATAAAGCTAAAGTCCTTAAATGTTAAAATTTTAATTTGAAAAACCATCTTTTTCCTCTTTAAATATTACAAGATTTCTGTTTTGTTAAATTTTAGTTAATTGCTTGCCTGGCAAGTACAAAGCCCTGAGTTCAATCCCCGGTTCAGCAAAAAATAAAAAAATACATATTTTTATTGATTTTATTGCTCTTTGAAAGTTACCTTATATGTTCCTGAACTTTTATGATGCGCCAGTATAAGTGCTGCTTAGAAGTACATATGATGAACATTAGATTTGGACTTAGCCTTGTTCATTGCTGTACTCCCGCACTGGCTGTTTCATTTTGGGAACTGAGATGGCGTGAGAGCTGTCATGGTGGCATACACCTGTAATCCCAGCACTGGGGAGGCTGGGTCAGGAAGGTCACTGCTAGCTCCAGCTGCTAGGCCAGCTGGTTATGCAGTGAGAATGTGTCCAGAAACAAAAGCTAAACAGGTGAATTCTCAACACACTTTTGGGGTTTTCACAGTTGAAACTAACCTGGTTGTAAAACAAGTGATCTGGGCTGGGCATCTTGGTTAGCGGTAGAGCACAGGGTAATCTCTAGTACCGAAAAACAAACTGACCGAGGATAGAAAGCTGTCTGTGATTAGCAACTGAAGTGGCACTTTCTTTCTTTCTTTTTTTAAATTTGTGTGTGTGTGTGTGTGTGTGTGTGTGTGGCCAGCTCAGCCCACCAGGGGGTGGGACTGGCTGGCATGTGGTGCTGGGGGATTGAACCGCAGTCCCTGTACTTTGCTAAGCTTGTTCTAAGTAGGTGCTTTAGACCACTGAGCCATAAAAGTGGCACTTTCTTAGAGCAGTTACACAGAACTTTGAAATCTCTCTCCTCTGTGTGTGTGTGTGTGTGTGTGTGTGTGTGTGTGTGTGTGCGTGTGTGTGTCTGTCTCACACACACACACACACACATTTATTTATTTATTTTTTTAATGTATTTGGTACAGTGTCTCACTGTGAAGCTCGGACTCATAGTGATCCTCCTGATTACAGCCTCCCCAGTGCTGAGAATACAGGCATATGCCACCACATCCAGGTTCGGTGGCTAACTCAGTATGCCCAGGCGATCAAACCCCAGGCCTGCATTTGCCTAAGCAGGCGCTTAGTTTGCTGGGCCATCCCACTGGCCCACACATTTATTTTAATGTTCCGATTTTACTTAGCAAGGTTTTTATGCAGAAAGTTAGTATGCTGCTACCATCTCTGGTGTTGTAACTATAGCCACGGTGGCTGACTCGCCACTTACCCACCACCTTGCCATGGCGGGAGTCTTGCACAGAAGCACAAAAACCTGACTCACTGTGACTTTGTTGAGGCATAGTCCCTAAACTTGGTGGGGGGTTACCCAGAGGGACTAAACGGAAGAACGTGGGGTGTCATGGCAGCTGTTCTGCTGGCTTGTGGGGTGTCCTGGGTCTGCATCATAGCTACGGTATTTGTTTTGTTTTTCTAAACAGCTTCCAAATCCAGCCAGTGAACTGTTCAACATTTGTAGGTTTTTGGGAGGCCTTAGTCTTTTTTT
>NW_004524605.1:1125374-1131164 GCF_000260255.1 Octodon degus | reverse complement strand
CAAGTGCTTATTCTACTGAGCCATCTCCCCGGCCCCTCTAGTCCTATTTTCATGTGTTCTCCTTCCTCCCTTGATTTCCTCCTGGTCATCAGTTTTCCGTGCCCTTGGTCCTCACTGACTCCTTTCCTTCCCGTTCTCCTCTCTGTCCTGTTCATCACTCTCTCTCTGCCGTCCTTGTCTTCGCCATCTCCTTCACCCCCTGCCCTCACTTCCTCTGTCGTCTCTGCGTGAGTATCCAGGGCTTCCCAGTCACTTAGTCTTGCACTAGTCACTCGGTGACTCTTCAGTGACCTCCCAGGTAAACAGATCCAGGCTTTTCAGATGTTCCAATGTTTCCAAAGGTTTCAAGGTACTATCTTTCCGTTTATTTACTGTACTTGGTTCAAGCTATTTCAATTTAAATAGCTTGTAGAGATTTGATGCTAAAATCGAGCATACATTTATTGAACTGAGAGACTGTTGAGGTTCACAGGCTCCTCTTTAAGCCCTCAATTTTTTTGCCATTTGATTTTTAGTTGGCTGAGACAAATGCTCTCTCTGAGGCTGGTCTGATTGCTCAGCCCTGGGGCAGCTGCCTCTTCATGGCTGTGCTGCCTTGAATCTCCTCTCTTCGTGCTTCCCCTCTGAGGCTAGGGCAGGGTGTTCGTGTGTTGTTGGCAGTGGGAGGGCGATCAGGGGGACCAAAGCGGCGAATGCACATTCTTACAGGTAGATATCTAGGAGTGTGGCTTTTTTTTTTTTTTGGCAGAACCAGGAATTGAACTCAGGCCCTTGTGCTTGCCAGGCAAGTGCTTATTCTACTGAGCCATCTCCCCGGCCCCTAGGAGTGCTTTTTACACACACATTTCATAGGTGCTCAGCGTACTTCCAGTGTTATGCAGTCATCACCGCTCTGTGTTCAGGGTAACTTCTTGTTTCATTGTCCCTTGCCCCACTACCTAGCAATCAGATTTGCTCTTGCTCTGGGTTTGCCATCTGGATGGTGTGTGTAATGTAATTAGTATAGTCTGGCCACTTGCATCTGATTTCTTTCAAGCCGTACAGCTTTCATGGTTTGTTGGGGTTAAAGCCTGTGTAAGCACTTCAGTTCTTATTTTATCTGGTTTTCCTTATTCTTTCCTTAGTTGGTGGGCATGTGGGTTGTCCTTTGGTTATGGGGAGTCACACTCCTGTGAACGTTAGTGTCCTGGGTTTTGCTCGGGTGTGTTTTCATTCTTTGTGGTATATACGTATAAGTGGGATTGCTTAGGTGATGAGCTACCACTCTTCCAATGCAGCTACCCCATTTATTCTTCCACCAACAATGGAAAGGGTTCTAGCTTCTGTGACCTCACCAACACACTTTTTTTTCCTTTTTAGGTCAATGTCTGTAGTAGATGATGGTTCCCTTTCTTACGTGGAGTTGGTACATGGACCCAACACATCTTAATGCAGTCTGCCATTTCCCCTCCTTTCTCCCTTCCCCTCCCTCCATCTTGTGATTCCCTTATTTGAAGAAGGTCCATCTCCCTCATTCCTGTTGTCTTCCATTTTGCTCTTTATATGTGACCTGGTTTTCTCATATAAGGAAAACCATGTGATGGTTAAGCTTGTGCCTGATGCTTTTTTTTAAAAAGAGCAGAATATATTTATTGGGGGAAAGAAAGCTTCTGTCTATGAGAGAGGAACAAAAGAAGACCCAAGCAGGTTTGCCCTGGAATCTCTTTTCCAGGGAATTTTTTTTTTTTCCTTCAGTACCAGGGATTGAACTCAGGACCTTGTACTTTCCAGGCAAGCACCTACTGAGCTATCTCCCTGACCCCATTTTCCAGGGATTTTTATTAGAGCAAAACCATGAGGTAAACCATGGGTCCAGGGTAGAAAATGTGGGAACTCGCACGTGAGGTGGGACAAAACTGTGGTCAGCCAGTAAGATTACGATCACAGTTGTTCAGGTAGAACTGATTAACTCCAGGACCAAACGGGGAAGTGAGTCATGTAGCAAGCAGGCATGAATACAGGTGTGTCTGACACTTAAAACTGTGGTCTCAGGGTGCATGTATTCACTTTCCTACAAGTCACTCATGTTTCTTTATGGCAGAGTAATACTGTACTGTGTGTCAACACCATAATTTTTGATCCATCTATTTGGTGATGGACATACAGGCTGTTTCCAGGATTTAAGTAGTTTGTACTGCTGTAAACATGGTTGTACACTTATCACTGTAAAGTGATGTCTGTTGTTCTTTGAGGAACATATCTAGAAGGGGAACCACTGGATCAGGTGGAACTTCCAGTTTGAGCTCTTTTTTTTTTTTGGTGGAACTGGGGATTGAACTCAGGCCCTTGTGCTTGCCAGGCAAGCGCTTATTCTACTGAGCCATCTCCCCAGCCCCCCAGTTTGAGCTTTTTGAGGAATCTCCCTTTCTTATTTCTGTAGTGCCTGTATTAGTTCATATTCCAACCAACTGTGTAGAAGCTTCCTTTTACCCCCTTCTGCTTGCCAGCATTGTTATTTGACTCCCTGATGAGTCAAATAACCTTCTTTCTTGGGTAAGATATGAACTCTTAGTGTTGTTTTAACTTGAATTTCTCTAATGGCCAAAAATATTGAACATTTTTTTCCTTTCTTCTGCCTGCCTGTCTTTTTGAGACAGGGTCTCGCTCTGCAGTTCAGGCTGACCTTGAAATCACTCTATAGCCCACAGGACTCACAGTGATCCTGCTGCCTCAGCCTTTGAGTTCTGGAATTACAAGCGTGTGCCCCCACGCCTGCCTGAACATTTTCTTTTTCTTTTTTTTGGCAGAACCAGGGATTGAATTCAGGCCCTTGTGCTTGCCAGGCAAGTGCTTATTCTACTGAGCTATCTCCCCAGCCCCTGAACATTTTCTTTATGTCTTGGCCTTTTACACTTCTGAGGGATGTCTGTCTTGGCCTTTTACACTTCTGAGGGATGTCTGTTTTACTTGCTCATTTTTTGACTTAGTCTTTTATTTTGGGTGGTCTGATTTTTGCTTGCTTTGTTTATGTATTAGTTTGAGAAATAGCTGGAATAATTTTTTTTTTTTTGAATGATTAAAGACTGCTTCATTGCTGGCAGTTAGTACAAATCAATAAGTACTGATCCCCGAAGAACTGAGTTATTCTGTCATTTTACTGATTCAGAGAACTGACTGGAACTGAACCATGTGATTGCTGGTTTGACTAAAGTCGTTCCTGGCTTCTTGGGAAATGAGGCACACTTGGCTCACCCACTGAAAGAATCACAATGGCTCTGTACAAGGGGGCATCAGCTGCCCCACCCTGTGGATGCACTGGAATTCCACTGTCCTTCTGAAGCAGCTTTTGTTTGTAGAGCTTCATTTTCAAACATCCTGCCTGAAGCAGTGCTAATGGTCCTTGGGTATTCTGTTGGAGAGGCAGCAGATTCTGTGACATCTTGCCCATTTTAGCCCTCCAAATGTGACATTGGATTGCCAGGAACCCAGGGTTGTTTTCTCTATTCTGTAGGTTGTCTTTTCATTCTGTAGTTCTTTGTAATTTGGTGATCCTACTTGTCGATTTTTTTTTTTTTTTTTTTTTTTTTTTTTTTTTCATAGGTACTGTTCTCTGTGTGGCCAGGTTCCTGTTCACCTGATTTCTGGCAAAAGGCCGGGAAGCTCAGGGTTCTGTTCAGAAAGCCCTTGGCTACACTTAGGACTTCAAGAGTTTTTCCCATTTTATTTTCCAGCAAATTGTTTCTGTTTTCATATTTAATTCTTTGATCCATCTTGAATTTAGTGCATGGGGAAAGAGAATGGTCTGTAAAGAGCCCTTCTTGGTCCTTGTCTCGATTCGTAAAATTGATACTTATAATCCCATGGGTAAGTTATTGGAATCCTGTCAAATTAATTCCATTCTACCACTTCCAGTGCAACCCCGCCTGAAGAAAAAGACACTAAAACATATTTATAGTTATGGGGATCCTGGGGGCTAAGTCTGGCCATGTGATGACTATCCAGAACAAAGGCCTCAGCCTAGGGCTGAACCTAGTTTTTATTCAGTCATGAAGGAGGAGTGGCTTGAGGATGAGTGACTGAGAATGGCAGGAAGTAGGTGAGGGCTGTGAGCTGGGCTAGGTAGGAGGCCTGCATTTACCTCTGCAGTATGTTGCGAGGAGGATATACAGAAAGAGTAATCTGCATTGCTCAGATGAGATGGTATCTAATGTTTTGGGGTAGGTGCTTCAGCTCTGATGTGTGATCTTTCAAGCCCCAGGAAGTCACAGCCTGCATCTCGAGACTCAGATCCCAGCCGACAGTGTGGAGCACTGGCTCTTCATCCCATCTCAACCTGGCACATATTAAAGAGTAGCAAATGTGGGTTATCGGGGAGTTATGCATGTCATCTTCAAAGACTACCACCAGCACCTCAGCTAGACAGATAGGTATTGCTTAAAACCAACTGAAGGGATAAGAAGTCCCAGCCAGCTCTGCACATATCAGTACATGGAAACAGGGTCAGGCTCAGCCAACGTGGAGACAGCTGCTCCTCTTTCAAGGAGAGTTGCCCAGGTGGTCCTCCTCAAGGATCTAAACTCACACTTCTGCCTGTGTATAGCCAGTTTTCCCAGCACCCTTTACTAAAGGGCCATATTTCCTCCAGTGTGTCAAATGCCAAAGAGTTAAATGTGTTTGTCTGTATTTTCTATTCCATTGATCCACATGTCTTTGTGTCCATACCATGCTGTTTTTATCACTGTAGCTTTGTAATACGACTTAAAGCCTGGGATTGTGGTGCCACCTGCCTTGCTCTTGTCACCCAGGAATGCTTTTGCTATTCTGGGTCTCTTCTGGTTTTATATGAATCTTAGTATTGTTTTCTCTTGAAGAATGGTGTTGGTATTTTGGGATTGTATTAACTCTGTGTGTCAGTTTTGAGAGTATAGCCATTTTGACTATATTGGTTCCTCTCCTCCCCTCCTTCCCCTCCCCTCTCCACCTCTCCCCTCCCCTCTCCTCTCCTCTCTTCTGTTTCTTATTTCCTCAGTCTTCCTCACTCCCTCTCCCTTTCTCTGACACAGGGTCTTACTATGCATATGTAGTGCAGGCAGGCCTCAAACTCACTGCTATTCTCCTGCCTCAGTCTCCCAAGTGCTAGGATTTCAGCTGTGTGATACTATGTCTGCCTATCTTTGTGTGTGTGTGTGTGTGTGTGTGTGTGTGTGTGTGTGTGTATTTGGTACAGGGTCTCACTATGCAACTTGGACGCTTAGTGATCCTCCTGCTCTCTCAGTCTCCCCAGTGCTGGGATTACAGGTGTGCACCACCATGCCTGGACTCGGTGGCTAGGCATTCTTTTTTTTTTTTTAGACAGGGTCTCACCAAGAAGCTCAGGCTGATTTTGAATTACCAGAGATCCTTGTGTGTCAGCTTCCTAAGTGCTGGGATTACAGGCATGTGCCACTATGCCCAGATCTTTCCATTTTCTAATGAATCTTTTCTTTCTGTGTCTGCCTGCCTGCCTGCCTTCCTGCCTGTCTCTCTGTCTGTCTCTGTCTCTCTGAGTCAGGGTTTCACTGTGCAGTGGCCTCAAAACTCAAGGCAATCCTCTTGCCTCTGCCTCTTAAGGGCTGGGATTACAGGATTGCACTTTCCTGCCTGGCACTTGGGGGCTGGCCTTGAATTTGGGATTCTCCTTCCTCAGCCTCCTGAGCAGCTGATTTACAAATGTGCACCATCATGCTGAGCTTTTTTTTTTCCCCGTCTTTTTGAGACAGGGTCTTGCTATGCAGTTCCAGCTGTCCTTGAGCTCACTTTTTATTTTTTTAT
>NW_004524605.1:1117011-1124629 GCF_000260255.1 Octodon degus | reverse complement strand
TTAAACAACTGAGCTAAGGCCAGGCCCCCTATAATTTATTTTTGAATTGTATTTCTTTATTGTGGATACTGGGCCCTTAATACATGATTCACTTTTTTTTCTTTAAGAGCCTTACTGTGCAGTTTAGGCTGGCCTTGAATTCAAAGCATGCCTCAACCTCCCAAGAGTTGGGATTATAGGTGTGCACTGCCATGCTGGTCACAGATACTTTATTTATTTTGGCGGAACCGGGAATTGAACTCGGGCCCTTGCGCTTGCCAGGGAAGCACTTATTCCACTGAGCCATCTCCCCGGCCCCATGGTTACAGATACTTTAGAAGAGGAATTACTTTCAATTTTGAAAGACCTAAGCTGCTTTAGTGTTGTACAGTGGGCCTATCCTGTGATTCTCCAGTCGGTGTTGATGTAACTGGCATTTTATTTTGTGTTTAAGGGATGAGGATGCTCCTGCCAAGGTTCCAGATGAAGAGGCCACAAAGCCGGAAGGCTGGTTAGATGATGAGCCCGAGTATGTGCCTGACCCAGATGCAGAGAAGCCGGAGGACTGGTGAGAGGCCTGGGCTTTACTCTTACATGACCTGGTTGTTTATTGTCGGGTTTTTTCTTCCAGTTTGGAAGCAGATACTTTATTAACTGACCATATCCTAAAAACACCATGGTAGATACCTTAGTTCATCCTTCTAATAAGCTTATTGATCTGGTCTTCCCTGTTTCCAGCATCTCCACCTTCCACAAAATGGGTGGTCTTTTTTTTTCATTCCACCGCGTGGAGATGATAACTTGAACTGCCACAGGAAGTTATTTGCTGCTTTGAAGCATTTTCCAACAGTGTAGATCTCACGAACCAGATCCTCCATGCAGATGATTCCATATTTACCAAGAGATCGAGCAGTCAATGAGTTATCCGTCAAGGCAATTCGCTTCTTCCTGATCTTGCTGTAGCCACGCTCGTATATTAGTTCGTTCACTGACTTCAGGTTTGGGTGCCCCATGCAGTACATGGCTGCACAATTCTCAGCATGCTAATTGAAGCCCAGTTGAGCTTAACGAAGGTACCATTGAAGGTTTGGCGAAGGCAGAGAAGCTGCAGCACCTTGTGGATCTTTGGGCTTGCACCTTTGATACCCCTGACCTGGATGACAAAGGCCAGTTTGGGCTCTGCAGGGACACAGAGGTTGCCAGCTTCTCTCGCCATCCTCGCCATTCAGATCTCAGTTCTTTACTCCTTATGACAGTGCCTGGCTTTTCCATAGATGAGTTGCCTTCTCGCCTTGCGAAGCGTCTTCTGGGCAAACTTTTTTTCTCCGGTACTTTATTGTCTTCAATTCTGTGAAATGTCTTTGCTTTTTCTTCAGGGTTTCTGGCACAGCAGGAACCTTCTTTTTCTGCTTATTTTCTTCTCTTCTACACCCTCCATGGTTCCAGCTGGAAAAGAACCATTACCTATTTTTTTATTAAAATAAATGTTAATTTTTAAATAGTCAAGAGCCCAAACTTAAAGGGAGTGCTCTACAAACGTAATTGCATTTCATCATGGGTTTTATAATGCGTCTATTTCAACAAGTGATTGTTACTGGAGACGAGAAGCAAGAAGATGGTGTTCTATAAGACTCAGAGAAAGCATCTCAGCTGGACCTGGGGGAGTGCTGGGCTGGGAATGAGTTCGTAATGCACCCTCCAGAACCTTTTTGTAATTTGTTGTGTGCTTCCCACAGGGATGAGGACATGGATGGGGAATGGGAGGCCCCTCAGATTGCCAACCCTAAGTGTGAGGCTGCTCCTGGCTGCGGGGTCTGGCAGCGACCTATGATTGATAACCCCAACTATAAGGGCAAGTGGAAGCCGCCTATGATTGACAACCCTAACTACCAGGTTTGTGCCTCTTGATAGTTGAGCTGCTTTCACTAATCTCTTGAGTCTGGACAGAAGTTTTGTCTGCAGCAAGGCTGCTGGGTTGATCACTATATTTACAGTGGAACTAAGAGCAAGAAGTAAGCTAAGTGTTGTAGTGCAGGCCTGTGATTCCAGCAAGCACTCTGGGATACTGAGGCCAGGTGATGTGCTTGGGAAATTTAGTGATTTACTGAGATACTGTCTCAAAAAAAAAAAAAAAAAAAAAGCTGAGAATGGTGGCTCATGCCTATTAATCCTAGCTAGCACTCAGGAAGCTGAGGCAGACAGATCATTGAGTTTGAGGCCAACCTGAACTAGGTATGAAGACCTCAAAACAATGAAATACAAGAGTTAGCAATATAGCTCAGCTGAATGCAACTGCTTCAGCCCTTAGTACCATCAACAGAAAAAGAGGGAGCACTTAGTGGGAAGAGGTACAGAGGCAGCCAGGTATGGCGGTGTGGGCCTGGCATCCCAGTGACATGGGAGGTCTAGAGAGGACTGTAAGTTGGAAGCCAGCCTGGGTGACTTAGTGAGACCCTGCCTCAAAATTTTGAAACAAAGAGGGCTGGAATTAGTGGAACAACATTGAACCAGCATATACATGGCCCTGAATTTAATCAACAGTGCCTTTCACAAGTGTTGTGACAGACCTAGAAAATGGAGAGACAAGCTTTCATAATTCTTTTGTAACTTATATTTAAAGACAAAAAAAGACATAAGGACAAGAGTGAAGGGCTGGTGAGACAGCTCAGTGGTCTAAAGTGCCTGCATAGGCAAGCAAAGGGACTGCAATTCAATCCCTGGCACAACATGCCACACCAGCCCCGTCAGTAGGGCGGGGTAAGCAAAAAAAAAAAGTGAAAAAAACTGAAGAAAAAAGGTGAGCTTGTGATTGGATACCTTCAGCCACAGGATCTGCATCTCAAGATTGACGGTCCCATGAGGTTGCAGGACTGGGATAGGTGTTGACACCTCCAGCTCGTGGTTAGCTCTTTTCTGGGTCTGTGCCTTCACCAGTGAAGCGACTGTGGCTCATGGGAGCTGATACAGACGCTTCTAGGGACCACGTGACTTCCTTACTGTGGAAGTGTTCAGCCTCAGGTCCCTGTCTCCCTGTTGTTTCTAAGCTAATGAAACTATAATCACTCATTTCTACTTGGTCAGAATTTAAAATGTAAGGTGTAGGGCTGTGGAAATGGCTCAGTGGCACAGTGCCTGCATGGCAAGCATGTGAGCTCCTGAGTCCCATTCCCTGTACCAAAAAAAAGGTGTAAGTTTGTCTATATACATCCGTTTCTGTTGTAAAACGTTTTAAGTTTTGTACTCAGACAAAATAAAAATTGCACTTAAACACTCGATGCTGAGGCACACTTAGGGATTTGAGGCTGGCCTGGGTTACATAATGAGACGTTATGTCAAGAACCAAAAAGGCGGGCTATGGTAGCACGTGTGTTGTCTTTTGGGAGGGATGGGGAGAAGAGGTTTATGTAGCTCGCAGTTTGTAGGGCTTTCATTCCATAATTAGCTCCAAGGCAGGGTAGCATGGCAGAGGGGCACTGTGTAAGAGAAGCAGTTGACAGTGGGCAGAAGGTAGCAAAGCAAACAAGAGGGTAGCACATGCTTCTAATCCCAGCGTTGGGGCAGCTGAGGCAGGAGGATCACTGTGAGTTTGAGAGCAGCCTAGGCTACATAGTGAGGGTTTTGGGGAGCAAGGGGGTGGATGCTGGGCATCAAATTCAGGACTTTGCACTTGCCAGGCAAGCACTTGTGCCAATGAGCTATATCCCTGGCCTCACATAGTGAGTTAAAGGCTGACCTGAACTACATAGTGAGACCCTCTTTTTCTCAAAAATAAATACCAAAAAAGGAAACAAAAATTACCCTTAAAAATATGGCCATTTAGCTCTTGTATTGGTGGCTGTTTAGGTGCATTGCCACTTTTGCTTTTAGCTTCAGTGTAGCAAGCCGTAATCCTCGTACCTTCTGAGCACACATAGTATTTTTTTGAGGCAGTTATCTAGCCCTGAATTGCTGGTTGGAGATCACATGTGTCTTATTTTAAGTCACCACCAAGAAAATCTGTAACTGAGGTAGGCTCCCACTCCCAGTAGCCATTGAGAAGCATGGAAACTCTTGGAAAGGCTGGGTAAATTGAAGGTGTAAGACTGGCACAAGGTCACAGATGCTACAAATTGAGAGTAGCTGGAATCCAAAAATCTGGGAGACAGGTTTGTTTGGTTTTCTTTTAGGCCACAAGACAAGTTTTAG
Source organism: Octodon degus (assembly GCF_000260255.1). Lineage (NCBI taxonomy): Eukaryota > Metazoa > Chordata > Mammalia > Rodentia > Octodontidae > Octodon > Octodon degus. Next base: position 1,120,465 of record NW_004524605.1, on the reverse strand, counting down.
TAAGTTTTAAAAAATTGAACTCATATTAATTTCATTTCCCAAAATAATGTTATGAAACTTGAAATCAGTAGTAGGAAGAACATAGGAAATTTCACATATAAATCAAAATTTAACAATAATCTCTTGAGCAACTAATGAAAGGATTAAAAATATCTTGTTTTTTTTTTTGGTAGGACAGTTCCAATAATTAACACATTGCATACATTCTTTTTTTTTTTATTTTAACATTTATTGTGGGGGGGGGCAGCTCAGCCCACCAGGGGGCGGGCTGGCTGGCATGTGGTGCTGGAGGATTGAACCGCAGTCCCTGTGCTTTGCCAAGCTTGTTCCAAGTAGGTGCTTTAGACCACTGAGCCATCTCTCCAGCCCCCATACATTCTTCCTAGTGGTTAACTGCTGTATAAGATGCAGACATGATAATCCTATTTACAAACACCATTAGAACAAATCCCTCTATTCATTAAGAGAATGTAACTATATATCTATCCTAACCATTTTGAATACACAGATACAAAATGGACATTCATCTGTATCCCCTTTTTTTGTTAAGTTCCGTTATTTGAATATTATAGGTGTGTTAACTCAGCAAAATATTCTAAAAAGAGTCCAGTAGTCCATAATAGTATTGGGTCTTCTGCTTCACTGGCAACGTCAGAAATTGTTCACCTGAGTCCCCTACAGCTCAACATAACACCATGGCTTTACTTCTTATACTTCGTTTTTATATTTTCCTGCTGAATGGTTAAGACCAAGGTAAAGCAGGACCTATGCAACAAGAGTTGTAGCTTTTGGGTCTGATAAGGTCAGTGAAATGCCCTCAGGATTTATCCTGAGATCCTGTACCTCAGATTGTAGAACCTTTGTCAGTGTCAGCCATGTGGATGAGTCATGGCCATTGCTTGGGCAGTTTGCTCTCTGTGAAAGCTTGAGAGAATGTTTTCTCTCCATGTGACTCTCCTTAGGCACTCTCTACATCATCGATCACTTTCCTCTTTGGCCCCATAATCTCCTTGATCAGAAAATTTGGGACACAACTGAGTTACAGGATGTTACAGTACAAGTTCTCATATGTCCTGATTCTTAATTGACCTTGGAAGGCTAGGGCCAAAATGTTGACTTTCCTTGCGGCCCTCCTTTTTCTCATCAAGTATTGATATATTGAACTTTAAGTCCCTACAGAATATGATGAAAAAACATTTAAAAATTAGAATATATGTTAAAAAATAGGCATAAAGAATTATATAATTCTTATGTTTACACATAAGTCCAAAAATCTAACCATATACAACCTTGAAGCAGGATAGTCCCACAACATTCCTTTTCCTGTCTCCTGCGACAGTATGGTTTTTTAAAAAATAGCTTTGAGGGGCTGGTGAGATGGCTCAGTGGTCTAAAGCACCTACTTAGAACAAGCTTGGCAAAGCACAGGGACCACGGTTCGATCCCCCAGCACCACATGCCAGCCAGCCCCGCCCCCTGGTGGGCTGAACTGGCCACACACACACACACACACTAAATAAATAAATGTTTTTAAAAAAAAAAAATAGCTTTGGGTATGGTGGCACACACCTGTGGTCCCAGCTGAGGCAGGAAGATTGCCATGAGTTCAAGCCCAGTGTGGACTACACAACGAGACCCTGTCTCAAAAAATGTTAAAAAGTAAAAAAGGAAAAGGCTTTTGATAAATTCAGTATCAACAGTGTCAGGCACAATTTATCATATAGTTTTTATTATCTGAAATAAATTTTGGATTTTTTTTTTTTTTAAAGGGAATCTGGAAGCCCAGGAAAATACCAAATCCAGGTTTCTTTGAAGATCTGCACCCTTTCAGGATGACTCCGTTTAGTGCTATTGGTTTGGAGCTGTGGTCCATGACTTCTGACATTTTTTTTGACAACTTCATCATTAGTAGTGAGCGAACAGTCATTGATGATTGGGCCAGTGATGGTTGGAGCCTAAAGAAAGCTGCTGATGGCGCTGCTGAGGTTTGTCCTTACTTGTTCCTTGTGTCTTTATATCCAGTAGAGGTCACTCATTGTTTTGTGAAGAGCTATTTATGATTTTTATTTTATTTTTTTGGTGGAACTGGGGATTGAACTCAGGCCCTTGCGCTTGCCAGGCAAGCACTTATTCTACTGAGCTATCTCCCCAGCCCCTATTTATTTATTTTTGTATCAGGGATCAAACTTGGGACCTTGCACTTACCAGGCAGGTGCTTATGCCACTGAATTATCTCCCCAGCCAAGAGATATCTTTTAGGGTTTATTTTTTTCCTTATTTGGGAGTATTGTCAGAGAAAGTATAACTGTCTACTGCCTACTAAAGAAAAAAATACTGGATTTTTGGATGATTTTATTAATCTAATGTAATGAGCTTAGAATTCCTATTAGCATTATGTTCAGGGTTGTTTAATGGATGTCAAAATTTACCATTTAGGGTTTGTTGAGTCTTGGCTTACTCCATGTACAGAATTTTCAAACATTCATGTGAGTGAGCTAAGTAGTAGAAGGCCAGGGACACTGAGATCAAGACATTCTTATTGTTCATGGTAACACATGCTTAGGAGGCGAAGCAGGAGGCTCAGGAGTGTGAGGCCAGCCTGGCTGAGTAGCTAGGCCCTGTCTCAAGGGGAGCTCTTCATAGGCTGGAGCTATAGCTTCCACTTCATGTCTGGGGTTAGAAGCCAACTTTCCATCCTTGCTGCTTGTTTTTCAGCCGGGCGTCGTGGGGCAGATGCTTGAGGCAGCTGAAGAGCGCCCGTGGCTCTGGGTGGTCTACATTTTGACTGTGGCTTTGCCTGTGTTCCTTGTAATCCTCTTCTGCTGTTCTGGAAAGGTAAGAGTTTTTTTGAAATTACTTTTAGAATGAACTCTTACATTGTTTAAAATAACTAAAATACTTTGCCTGAGGTTTTCTTTGTAACAGCTTGGTAACAACTGAGCCACATTTTGAATTGACTCAGAAACCCGTATTCACTCATTGTGTCCATGTGGGAGTAGGACTTTGGCCCTAACTGCCCGGATTATTTGGTCTGTACCATCACTTCCCTAAACATTTGGTGCAGTTTTTCTTAAAGGGAGAACAAACCAGCTTTTCCTCCTGCCATTGCTTTTTTTCTTTTTTTTTTTTTTTTGCAGAACCGGGGATTAAACTTAGGCCCTTGTGCCATTTCTGTTCTTATGCTTCATAATTTGATCTTCCATTTTTCATTCTTTGCTCCCCAGCTCTGCTAGTCTTCTCAGAGCAATACACATGTGGGCCCTGTTGTGAGTTTTCTTGTTTAGCTGTTGTATGTTCTCTACTTCTGTAATGGAGGATTATTCTTCACCTTGGATCCATAGCACTTCGTGACCACCTCTGAATCTCTGAAGTTCCTTTTTCAGTCTTATCTTTATCTCTGCCTAAGTGCAAGTGACAAAGCTAGAGCTGTACTTTCTTTTTTTTTTTTTTTTTT
>NW_004524605.1:1110093-1116911 GCF_000260255.1 Octodon degus | reverse complement strand
TGTGTGTGTGTGTGTGTGTGTGTGTGTGGCCAGCTCAGTCCACTAGGGGGCGCGGCTGGCTGGCATGTGGTGCTGGGGGAATTGAACCGTGGTCCCTGTGCTCTGCCAAGCTTGTTCTAAGTAGGTGCTTTAGACCACTGAGCCATCTCACCAGCCCCTAGAGCTGTACTTTCCTGCCTGATCTTTTTTGGTTCTTACCATTTTTTTCTAGCTTGGACCCCACACACACAAGAGAAAGCTCTTCAGGGTATAAACTGTATCCTCCTTGTGCTTGTATATGTACCCCTACGTGCAGCCTGCTGTAAGACTTTGTGCAGGCATTCAGTAATCACAGGATAACATAATACATAAAAATGTGAATAATAAAGTTGCTGGGCTTCGGGGGGAATATTTCAGAAGCAGTCTGGTGCTATGGAGTACAAGAAGACGGACGCTCCCCAGCCAGACGTGAAGGAGGAGGAAAAGGAGGAGGAGGAGGAGAAGGGAGAGGAGGAGCAAGAGGAGGGGGAGGAGAAGCCTGGTGAGTCAACCCTCCAGAATAAAGGAACACGTTCCAGCTAAGAATTTTAGATTTTAATTACCAAAAAGAAGTGTGTGAGGTTTTGCTCAGTTCAGCTTTTTAACTTCTGTATTAGAGGAAAAGCAGAAAAGTGATGCTGGAGAAGATGGTGGCACTGTTAGTCAAGAGGAGGAAGACAGCAGGAGCCCTAAAGCAGAGGTAACAGGCAAAAAGGTGTTCTTAATTGCAAGCAACTAAGTTGGAGTACACTTAAGGGTATATTTTTACAGGTAATTTATAATGGTCATGACTGTAAAAAGTTCATTTATTGTGGGGGTTTTTTGGTGAAAAGTTCATTTAGAGACAATTTTTGTTAAGAACTTCCTAGTTTTGTACCAGTCTTGTCTCATCTTCCTCTCTTGCTGGCCCCTCAAAAAGTATTTCTTGCAGAATTACTGCATCGTACACTATTGTCCCTGCTGTCCATGGATTTATCTATTTATTCATTTGACAAATACTGTATTTGTTGTATGCCTGCTGTGTGCCACACCTTGTTAGTGAACCAAAGGAACCCTGGAAACTCCTTGTAGTAGTACAGGAAAACGGAATAAGAAGTAGACATTGAGAAAGGAAAGAACACCTGGGCTGGGGAAAGGAGAAAAGGAATGGCACAGATACATGTAAGTGTGTGTGTGTACACAAGCTAGCTAAGATTACTGGACTACTAGTTTCTTTTAGTTTATTGAAAGGAAGTTATGTTGTTGGATCAAGTTTACATGTTTGTATCTGTTAATGGGAGCAACTACTTTGGCCAGCTCAGGATGCCTTCAGGGCAGGTCTGGTAAGGCTTGAGGATCTCGGGATCGAACCCCAGCATCCTGACTGCTTATTTAAGCAGTCACTTAAAGAACTGAGCTAATGGCCAGGCCCCCATTTAAACAACTGAGCTAATGGGTAGGTCCCCCAGAGCAACTCCTTTGAAGTTAACAATATGCAGTATAATAATTGTTAATTTTCTATCATCTCAATTTGAAATTCTGTATTTTTGTTTTTTTCTCTTTAAAATGAAAGAAGTAGACATTGAAAATATGTGACCCAATATATTAAATAAGCCACTGAAGGTCAGGCAGGAAAATAGTGGAAGTGCAATGCTAACTCACTGAGCCCAGCTCGGTTCATTCACGCTGCTAATCCCTGCGCTCTGGCAGGCTGAGGTAGCAGGATTGCAAGTTCAAGCCTAGCTTGAGTAACTTACTGAGACCCTGTCTCAAAATGGAACATGGAAGGTGCTGCAGATGCAAGTGGCCTCATAGGCCCCCATGTAGGTAAGCCCTTCCTCCTGATGATGTGGATAGCATGGTGGCCTTTATGAACAGGTGACAGGTTCTGTTTGTTGTGGCTGTTGTTTTCTCTAGGCTGGGAGAATGGAGGGGAGCAATAGTAGGCTTCTCTAAAGACCCAGGCAGTGCTGTGGCTCTGAGCAGGATGACAGGACTGAGAACTACCTGAGAGGTTCTGAGCCGGCCACGGTGGTGGCCAGACATGAGGGGCCTGAGGAGGCAGCTAGCGTTGTGTGTCTGTTTAAAGACAAAGCACCCTGGGTTGAGTCTGGTCCGTCACACAAACCTCTAGTTAGGGGGCCTTTTCCAGCCATATTGCTGTCTTCCTGTTGATAAAAATCAATGCTATTTCTGTTGTGTTCATATTTTTTTAGTGAATATGTTCTGTTCCAAATAGAGTGTAGGTCTTGAATGTAGGGACCCCATTTCACGTTTTTATTTATTTTTTTAATGTTGCTGGGGTAGAACCCAGTGCTTCATGAATGCCAGGCAAGGGCTCTACAAGTAAAAGGTTGCTCTACAGTTTGGTAAAGGGGCGATTTCAACATTCAGAAACTGACAGAGCAGAAACAGTACCAGTTTATAATCCACTTGGATTGTTTACAGTCTTCTGAATTCTAGATATCTTATCCTCACAATGGGGCTGATATGGGTCAGGCAAGTAGACTGTTTAGGATTAAGTCCGACAAAGTATGTGAGTTTTTTGTAAAACAAGAGAGACAAACACTGAAGTAGAATATTTGTAACTTCACTACTTTTGCTAACTTTTTTTTTTTTTTCCTTTATGGTGCTGGGGATCGAAGTCAGGACCTTGTGCTGGCCAGGCAGGCACTTACACTGCTGAGCTATCTCCCCGGCCCTGTAACTTTAGTACTTTTGGATAGTATTTCGTGGTCACGCAGTTTCTTCTAAGTTTTCTTCAGTTCATCTTTGTGTGTTATTCTTTACCTAGCTGATCTTGGGAGCTTGGTAAGTTTTTGTCTCTTGTTCAGTGTGCTCATTACAGTACATTTCTTTTCTTTTCGACCAATAGGAGGATGAAATTTTGAACAGATCACCAAGAAACAGAAAGCCGCGAAGAGAGTGAAACAGTCCTACGAACTTGATCTGTGATTGCTTCTCCCTCCCCTCCCCTTGCAAGTGTGGTCCTAGGAGAGGACCTGGCCTCTCTTAGGTTGGCACTCGAGACTTCCGACGTCACCACCAACGGGTTCCAGCTGAATACTAGTCTGTGTAACTTAAACATCTAGCAGTAAATAATTGCAATTGTGACATAAAGGAAGGACCGTGTTTCTGTAGAAGAGAAAACATTTAACATAATGGTTGTGAAATGTAACATGAAACAACTAACGTGTATTTTTTGTTATGTTTTGAAACACCTTTTTAAAATAGAATCATAAAACCTTGCCAGTCTAAAATTTTGGCTTAATATATTAATCTGTGCAGAAATAACACCAACATTTAGAAATACTAGGAGAATGAATTTGTTTTTGTAACTTTTTTAAGTTGATATTATAAAACACTCATGTCTCTGTCCCTTAAAATTGATAATCATGTTTAAAGTGCAGTCATTTGTGGTTATAATGTTATTTTTCTTGCTTCCATTATTCAACTTCTAAGGAAATTGAGAGATTCGGAAGCCCAAATTTATATGAGTTCTGTTTAAGTTGTATTAAAATTAGACATAGAAAAATACACCTTTTCACTTGATGTTGGTTAGACCATAAAGTACGTGTGTTCTGTAGCCCTTGGAACTGCTCAGTTTCCAGACAGCTTCGCAGTTAGTGGAGGAGGTGGCCTAATGCAGCACTCGGGCGTTCATACTTCACACCCAGGGAGGCTCTGGGCTTGGCCTTGGGAGCAGGTGGCTTTTTGAGGATTGCCGACAGAGTACATGAGCTCCAGAGCAGATGGCTCATCGCTTGTCCACTGTGTTGACACTGTTCTCCTTACCTGTTTCCCTGGTTCCCAGCTTTCTCCTCTGCTATGCATTGTCTTCACAGCGCAGCTTGCAGTCTCGTTGCTGAAAAATGAGTATACAGCCTGCATAGTGTTAAGCTTTATTGTGATTACATGTATATTTCTTTTCTTTGTTTTTTAAATAGACCCATACTTTTCCAGGGTCAAAGTACAGGATAGAATATAAACTTTGATATTTTTTCTTTCCATTTCTTTAATTCTGTAAAGACTTTAGAAGTCTAATCCAGAGGTGAGCCAATTCAGAATTGACTGTAATTGAACACAGGCTAAAAGTATTTATGGGAAGAGTGACATATAGCATGAATTATCTGATTTTTGTAGAATATTTTAAGGCTTTATTTGCTGTTCATGTAACAGTTGTGTCTTAAATTTACACAATAAAGCTGTCTTGTTAAATTTTTTTTAATGTGACTTGAATGTTTTTCAGAAGCATTTTTAGGTTTGCTTTTTCATGTGGAATGCAGATGGGTGCTATCACAGCCTCTTCCTCATCACTGTAGTGTAATAAGATCATTATTACACCATGCTGAAATGTATTCAGAAGCAGATGTTTCAGCTTTATTCTTTGTTCAGAGGTATTTCAAATGTACTGATGATGCTGTTCCTTGCACTGAATATATAGACACTCCATGGCGTTTATAGTGGGGAGATTTTGAGAAGAAGTATATTTGTAAAAGGTGAAGAATGTACCCATTTTGTTTTTTAAACACTGGCACAGTTAATTTTTTTTAGACAGTGAGAAGCATTTTTCTCACTGTTCAGTGCTTTATCTTTCTTGTTGTTCGGTGGTCACAGTGACCTTAGCTCTGTAGCAGACTTTCCCAAATGTATTCAGTGCAAATAAACAATTATTTAGCAAGACCTGAAAACGTCTGCAGGTTTCTCCTTGAAGCAAATGTGTGGGGATTGTCGCATTTCTGATAATCGGCCTTTTTCATTCTCCACTGACATTGTGTTTCATACCTGCTTTTTCTCTGCTGATATAAAATGACAGGTTAAAATCATTAGTGTTCATTGCCTTTGTGAGTTATTTGGTAGAATTCTTCAAATCAAAAACAACACCTTTGTTCTTTCTTTCCAGTGTTTAAAATGGGAGCTTCCTGGTTTAATGTGTGAAACATTTGCTAATAAGCGGCGATTTTCAGCTCTCTAATAGGCACCTATATTCAAATTTTACATGCAGGTTACTTGTCCCCACTGATTGTAAAATGCCCACTCTCAATCAGACGTGTCCTCTATAAAATCACATTTCAGATTGTCTCTTACTAAATGATGTTACATTAAAGCCCTGTGTTAAGTGTCTGCTTTTGACTGAATTTCTTCATAGTAACTTTTTACTGTTTGAATAGTGGCTTCATCTTCCTTTCATTGGCTACTCTGAGAGTTTACTAATATGCAGAAATCTATGAATGATGAAATTAGGTGAGTTTGATTTAAGTCTTGTATTAAGGTCTTGCCTCTGTTGAGTGATTTCTTTTGTATAATCGGGATAGTAGCTTAGAAAAGTAGGGCATGCTGCTAGTAATCTGTAGATGGTATTTAAAATTTACAGGAACCTTTTGTATAGGAAGACTATTTGGTTTTATTCAGAGCTGAGGTGCAGCTCAGTGGTAGAACACTTGGCTTGCATGTGTGAGGGTATGGATTTAATCCTAGCACTGCCCCCCAAAACAAAGAAAAGAGAGTTTAATTCTGGTGTGAATTTTGTTCAAAGAACAAACCGATTTTGGCTTTCCTGATCTCTAGGCACTTTTGCCTTCTAGAAGGCCCACCTCCTCCACTAAAAATAAAATTTGTATTTTCCCACTGCGATGATATAAAAGCATTCTACTCAGTGTTAGGTTTTTTCTGATTTTAAAATAAAACGTTTTCATAAGCCCTTCTAATGTAGAAAGCAAGGAGTGAGTAGCTGTGGTCTGGCGAGGTTGGCCCCGCACCACGCAGGGCAGCACACCTGCTCCGGCGGCCCCCCCCCCCCCCCCAGCTCCGTGCCCGGCTCCTCCCCGCCCGGCGAGGCTTACCTACACAGGTGGCAGCTGACGCCCCGGAGCCTGTGCCGCGGGAGGGAACGTCCGCCGAGGCCAAGCTGCGTGTAAGCCGCGAGGGAGAAGGGCACGGCGGCCGCTGGGCCGGCGCGGCCCCTTGGGGTTTTGTCAGCGCCGGGAGACCGGGTGCAGCCGCCCGCGGGTCGCCGGCCCTCCCCGGCCACTGGCGCCCCGCTTTCCTAACTCCGGAAGGGCCCTCCGCCGGGCGCAGAGGAAACTGGCCCCCTCGCGCAGAGCTCCTGTCAGTCACGGCTGGCCCCACCCCGGAGCTGAGGCCGCCCAGGGCTTCCCTTCGCTCGGCGCCTCCAGTTCCTTTTAAATACAGTACCTCTGCGCACTGCCTACGCGCGATCCCCCGCCCGCGGGCGGCCTATTCCTCGTCGTCTGGTTGGTTGGGGCTCCTGTCAGTCACTTGTGACTCGGGAGGTCGCCAGCCGTGCCCCGCCCCCTTCCGAGAGGCCTGAAAACAATTTTAAGATGGCGGCGGCGGCGGCGCGGAAAACAATGGGGCCGGGGTGGAGGGGAGAGGCCGAGGCCTGAGGCGGGCCGCGAGCGCCGGCACTAGTCGGGCCGAGCGGGCAGGAAGAAGACCCGCCGGCGCGCGCGACCCCGCCCCGCAGCGCGCGGGAGCATGCCGCGGCCGTGAGGCGGGCCGGGCCGCCGGAGAGAGGCAGCCCCCAGTGCCAGCCGGCCCCGGCCCGGCCGTGCCGCCCGCGGCCCATGGTGCTGCCCACCTGCCCCATGGCGGAGTTCGCGCTGCCGCGGCACAGCGCCGTCATGGAGCGCCTCCGCCGGCGCATCGAGCTGTGCCGGCGCCACCACAGCACCTGCGAGGCCCGCTACGAGGCCGTGTCGCCCGAGCGCCTGGAGCTCGAGCGCCAGCACACCTTCGCGCTGCACCAGCGCTGCATCCAGGCCAAGGCCAAGCGCGCCGGCAAGCACCGGCAGCCGCCC
>NW_004524605.1:1104771-1109798 GCF_000260255.1 Octodon degus | reverse complement strand
GAGCCGGCCGAGAGCTCATGTGGAAACAAGCCGGCCCTCGGCCGCTGCGCCCGAGCGCGAGGACGGGGCCCTGGAAGCCGCGCAAAGGCCGGCGCGGCTCCGGGTAGGAGGTCCTGAAATGCGTCTCCTCGGGTCCGGCCCGGCGGTGTTGTTGACAGTTTCAGATTAACTTAGGGGGCCTGTTTAAAATCTTTGATGACGTTAAATAGTTGTCCAAAAAGTGTGATACCCTTTGGGCTTCAGTAGTTATTACTGAAGTTTGCCAGTTTTTTTTTTTCGTCCTTGAAACCGACTACAAAGGAGACGTGTGTGTGACTGTGTTTGAGACAGGGTCTAGGCTGACCTCAAATTGGGCAGTCCTGCCTCAGCCTCCCCATTGCTGGTTTATAGGCGTGCACCATCACACACAAGGTGTGTATTTTTTTGTTGTTTTGTTTTGTTACTATAGTGTGGTGGTCTTGGTCATTTAGAGATGTTACTATGTCTACTGCTGTAATTTCTTCCGTGTGTGTGTGTTGAGACACGGTTTTGCTGTATAGTGCCCGGCTGTTTTTGAACTCGCTATGTAGCCTATGCTGGTTTCCACTCGTGGTTCCTATCTCAGCCTCCCAAGTGCGGGATTACAGGTGTGCGCCTCCGTGCTAGGTTGTCCATGTACTTTTAATTGATACCTTTAATTGTTGCTCCTCTGGGATTGTACTCTAAGGTAAGGAGGCCTTTGGCTTTTAGTCGCTTTCCCCTTTCCGTTCTGAATGCTAGGAACAGGGCTGGGGAGACAGCTCAGTAGAATAAGTGCTTGCCTGGCAAGCACAAGGGCCTGAGTTCAATCCTCGGTTCTGCCAAAACAAAACAGAGCAACAACAACAACAAAAAACCCTCAACTGAATTGTACAAACCCTTCTATTACTGCTAGGGTTGAAGTTCAGTTTCTTCCCAGCTCTCCATGACCAGTCTGACCTTAGCCCTCTTTGTGCGGCCCCCATAAGTCTTGTGCTCTTTTTGAGTTACTTTTTGCTAGACTGCTGGACTTGACTGAATACTTGGGTTCAATCCCAGGTTTTGATTTTACTGTATCGACTGGTTAGGTCTTCTCACCCTTATATTCCTGCCTGTAAACTAGTGTTTTGTAGCTTTTTATAAGGATTGTTGTAAAACTCAAATGAGTATAGATGTTGAAAGTATTTTTAAAAGGCTGCCTGCAGGACCCTTCTCAGCACCTTTCAGAATCCTCCCAGTCCCAGCTTATCTCCTTCCTCTGCTTTACATCTAATTTCTGACTACCCTAACCCACAACAGTCTCACTCTTCTGTGTCAAAATATTTATCAAACTTGGTGTCTGTGCTATTTATTTTAGTGCATAGTCACATATTCAGTCAAGCTTGCCAAATAGACTGTAAGCTCCTACAGGCAGACAGGGTTTGGGTTCAGAGTCCTGTACACATCTTGGGTCCTCCATGTGTTTGCTGAAAGATTTCTACTAAACTTGGTGGTGTTTTAACTCAGTATCCATCCTATACCCTAGCCTGAAAAAAGAAAATGGCTGAACTACATGATCCACTTTTGCTAAAACTGCTTTGGTTGTACTGGGATTGGACTTAGGATTGTCACACCAACCTATATCTCAAGCACTTTTGTTTTTTTTGTTTTGTTTGAGACAGGTCATTAATTTGCCCAGACTGTACTCACATTCACCATCACCCTGCCTCTGCCCCTTGAGTGCACCACCATGCCCTTTTTTTTTAAGAAAAGACTTGGTGGTTCTGGGTTTGAATGGAGGCCCTTGTGCAGAATATTAATTAAGCAAATGCTCTGCTTCAGAGCTCTACCCACTGTACCAAAGACCTCTAAAAGTAGTGAGTAGTCATTCCAATTAAAATGAATAATGAAAATTCATAAAAATGGTAATTTTACACATAAAATTGTCTTGAACACTCTCCAGAAAGTATATTAGTTGATGATTCTCCTTCTCTATAAAATTATGGTAAGAGTTTAGACCCTATTTGATTTTTTTTTAAAGAGCTGTATCATTGGAGAGAAATTGAGTGTATCCCCAATTTTTGAAGAGAAGTTTTTAATTTTGAGTATGTTAAGACTTGAATCTGTTTTTATTTGGGGTTTGTTTGAGATAGTGTCTCAGTATAGAGTACAGACTGGCCTTGAACTTATTGTGACCCCTCAGCCTCAACCTTCCAAATGTTGGGATAACAGTCCTGCACCACCATGTCTGGCCAGATTTAAATGTCTTGCAAGTAATTCCTCTGGGTGTCAGAGCCCAATCTGATGTGTCTTGGTGGGTGGCTTTTTTACTGTGTTAAACTTTGAGCCATGGATTTTGTGAGTGTAGAGTAAGCAGAACTTAGTCTCTTTAGGAAGAGAGATCCTTTTTACTTCAATTTTCAAGTGATTCTAGCTGACTGTTTGGCCTTGGAGCTCAGTCCAGAAGGTAAGCCTGTGAGGGGAGCAGTGGTGTGTTCCATTTTAATAGATCCTCCTAGTGGGAGAGTTCTCAGCTGCTGGATTCTGATTGGAGAGCGCAGTTGCAGAGAAAGGAGAACAGGAGGAACACTCCTTAGTCATCGTTATTTTTGGGAACTCTGTATGTGAATTTGAGCTCATTAATATCCTTTACAGAAGGAATACTGTTAGTTCATACTTTTTTTTTCCCCCTGCAAGTGTATTCCCCAACTGTTGCTGGAAGAGGAGAACTTATAAGTAGTTGTGATAGTTTTTTGGTTTTTGGCGGAACCAGGGACTGAACTCAGGCCCTTGCACTTGCGCAAGCACTTATTCTACTAAGCCATCTCCCCAGCCCCTTAGTTGTAATAGTTTACAGAGAAATGGAAGCAGCTTTCTCAACTTGTGTACCATTTCTCTTACATTTGTAAATAGTTTCAAACTTGGTGATAGCATAGGTATACCCTTCCTCTAGGTTCGCCTGTCACTTTTGGGTTCCATTTTCTTCCTCATTTGAGGATTTCCTCTCTGCCCTCCTTCCTTTTTTTCTCCACCTTCTTCTCTGAACCACCTGAAGATGTCTGCCTGCCTCCAGATAGCCCAGAAAGACACGTAAAATTTAATGATGATTTTGCAGACAAGTTTCTTTTATGAGAATTATGCCAATTACATCCAGGAGGTAGGTATTTCCAATCATAAAACAGATACTTTAATCATGTGGGGCTTTTAAAAACTGGACTTTAGGGTCCCATTTCCTCCTATAACATCTGGGATCTTGTCCTAGCAACCTTTTCTTTTTTGACTTCAGTATCTCCTTTCCCACAGTCACCCTTCAGCTTGAAAACATGAGCAAATACCCTGTGTATTGGTGAGCCCCTTCTTTTGTGTTTTCTTAGGCTCAAAATAGTATTCCATGTTCCTCCTTCCCTTTGCCCTTTCCCTTGAACTTCCCCTTTACTCATGAGCCTATTGTAATTCGCCTTTTCCCTCTTCTGTGCTTCTGAAAGTGAGCCCTAAAGGACACCAGGAATAAAACTGCTTCTCAGTCATCATCCTGCTTGACTTCCTCCTTTCTAAGACTCCTCTTAGTGCCTGCTGTTTTCCAGTATTCTTTCCTCAGTCTCCTCCTCATTTTCCCTTATTCGTGCAGCAAATACTTGAACACCTTCTATAGCCAGAGAGCCTTCAGAGCACTATGGATACAGCAGTGGGTAAAACAGATTAAAAGTCAAGGCTGGCCAGTTAGCTCAGTGGATTAAAGCAGGCTGTTTGGGGGCCAGGCAGATAGCTCAGTAGAATAAGTGCTTGCCTCGCTAAGCGCAGGGTCCTGAGTTCAATCCCTTGTGCCAAATAAATAAATTAATTAAATCATGGACTTAGTTTTATTTAAAAAAAAAAAAAAAAGCATGCTGTTTCGGTAGACGCAGGGACCAGATTGATCCTCTTGCATGCTATGTGGGCGTCACCCCAGGGGCATGCTGCTTTGGTGACAGACTGGGCTTGGTGACCCGTGCTTGTAATCCCAGCACTTGGGAGGCTGAAAACGGGAGGAACACTGAGTCTGATCTGTTTAGTGAGATGCTGTACTAATACTTAAAAAAAAAAAAAAGGAGAGATAGCTCAGTAGAATAAGTGCTTGCCTGGCAAGTGTAAGGGCCTGAGTTCAATCCCCAGTTCCGCTAAAAAAAAAAAAAAAAAAAAAAGAGAAAAGAAAATGTTGGGGATTCATAGAAAATGACATCCATCATTTTAAGTTTTTTTATGTAATGAAAAATGCTAAAAAAAAGAATTTAGTATCAGGAGTTGGCATGGTGGTTTGTGCCTGCAGGCATTTGCAGCATCCTGGGAGGCTATAGCTGGTCACAAGTTAAAGCCCCCGCTGAGCAACTGAGGGACTTACTTGGTCTCAATAAAAGAGGGCTGGAATATAGCTCAGAGGGAAGGAGGCCTGGTTCCTTCCCACCACCTCTCATTCTCTATGAATGCTTGCTTGCTCTCTCACACTGTGGTGGGATATAATCCTTGTGCAGATGTTGGGTAAGGGATGTCTCTTGGGTGAAGTTTGGAAGACTTTAACTTAGCTGACTCTTAAAACAGCCCTTAAGGTTTATCGAGACACTTTTTCCAAAGGGTGTGATGGAACCCTTTTATGATTATGATGAACTGTTGAAAAAGTTCTGGAGCTAAGGTTCCCCCTCCCCATTAGGGCTTGACAGGCAAGCAGGGGGCCTGGGGTGTATACACACACACACACACACACACACACACACACACGACTTTAAAGTGAAACAAATTAGGAAGACAGTGGGACAAACAAGTTTAAACAGTTTATTTAGGACATTTCTGAACCCTGTAACATGCTGATATTCAAGAGAATCTGAGCTCTTGTCAGGAGGCATCTAATGGGAATATTTTCCCTTGGGAAAATAAGCAGAATCACAAAATAAATTATGATAGTTTTGAATTTGACACTTAGCGTGCACAGCCTGGAAGCTAAAGCTGAGGAGTAAGGCACACTTGAGACCACCTGTTGGGGAGTTCCTGTGAACTCCCTAGTGTTACTGTGATACCTT
>NW_004524605.1:1099170-1103726 GCF_000260255.1 Octodon degus | reverse complement strand
AAAAAAAAAAAAAAAAAAAAAAATAGAGATTGCCAGAAGTTCAAGTTCAAGCGTAGCCTGGGATATGGTGTGAGTCCAGGCCAGCCTGACCTGTATACAGCAAGACTTTGTCTCACAAAAAGTCTCTTGCTATGTGGTTCAGACTGGTCTTCTACTTACTGTGTAGCCCAGGCTGTCCTGGAACTCTCAGTGATCTTCCTGCCTCAGCCTTTCAAGTGCTGGGTTTTTAGCTTTGTCTGTAACTTTTAAAGTTCATTACATTTTGTCCTGCTGGTTACACTACCATTTTTTAATTGGTATATAAACGTTTTCATCTTGAATTTTTTAAGCTTTTCAAATATAACACATACATATTGTCAATTAACTCTACTAAGTTACTATAATTGAATTGATTTTTAACACCTGCTCCCCATATTTTTTTAAGACAAAGTCTCACTATTTAGTTCAGGCTAGTCTTAAACTCACTATGGAACCCAGGCTGATCTTGAACTTGTGGTGTTCCTCCAGCTTCAGTCTCCCAAATGCTGAGATTTTTTGTTTGTTTTTGAGGTACTGGGATCAAACCAGAGGTGCTCTGCTACTGAGCTATATTATCAGTTCTTTAAAAAAATACATTTTCAACTTACAGTGAATGTAATCATTATGTAATAAATACATGTACTGATAAAAATTAAAAAAAAAATTTTCCCAGGATGAGAGTCTTCCTACACAGGCAAGACTTGAACTTGCAATCCTCTTTGCCTCCCATAGTGCTGGGATCACAGGCATGCACCAACATGCTTGGCTCATAATTCTGTATTAAATGAAATATATGAAATAATAGTTACTCTGTGTGTGTGTGTGTGTGTGTGTGTGTGTGTGCATGCGTGTGCACATGTGCACTAGGGTTCAAACTCGGGACCTTATGCTTACCAGGCAGGCACTTATGCTTCTGAGCTGTCTCCCTGGCTCTAAGATAATTGTTAGTAATACAGCTGGCTACATATAGTTAATGTGAATCAAATATTTTATTTATTTTGTTTATTTATTGGCATCAAGGATTGAACTCAGAATGTTGCAGGCACTTATGCCACTGAGCTCTCTCCCAGGCCCCAGAATCAACTATTTTATGTATAAGGTACAAGGTCTCCCTATGTTACGCAGTTCGGACTCATGCTGATTCTGTTTTCAGCCGTCCCAGTGCTAGGATCACAGGCTTGCACCACTATGCCGGCTCTCAGTGGCCAGCGCAGCACACCTGGGGGCAGCACCAGCATGGCATATGGTACCAGGGATCGAACCCTGGTCTCTGTGCTTGCCTAAGCAGGCACTTAGTCTGCTGAGAAATATCTCACTGGCCGCAGAATCAACTGTTGTAAAAGAAAGCTATTTGTAGTTGTAGATGATGTGACGTCCAAAGAGCTGTGTTAATATTTAAAAATAAAATGATTACTCTTGGGCTTGGTAGCACATGCCTATAATCCCAGTATTTGGGTGCCTGAAGCAAGAGGGTCAGTGCGAGTTCAAAGCTAGCTCGGGGTGAACAATGAGTTCCAGACCAACCTGAAGTATATACACCTTGCCTCAAAAAAAAAGTAGTAAAATGCGGCTTATGCGTATCTTTTTTTTTTTTTTTTCAGAACCAGGGATTGAACTCAGGCCCTTGTGCTTGCCAGGGAAGCGCTTTTCCACTGAGCCAAAGCCCCAGCCCTGAATATCTTAACTACATGCTTTATTCATCTAAAAGAACACCTTTCTTTAATAGAATCTTTTTTTTTTGGTCTTTTTGAGACAGAGGCTATGCTGTTCAGGCTGGCCTTGAGCTCACTCTGTAGCCAGGCTGGTCTCCAACTCGCTAGGATCCTCTTGCCTCTGCCTCCCTAGTGCTGGATTACAGGTATGCACTGCCATGCCTGACTTAATAGAAATTTTAAAATCATTCCTTTTTTGTTGTGAAAATATTGCCATTGAACTTAGCCCCATAACATATGCCTTATTTTAACAAATTATGTGAAACTTTTTATTGATTAGTATATTTATCTACGACGGAAATAATATAAAATTTAAAAATAAAAATATTTATTTTGATCATAAAACTTTGCTTTTAATAATAAATAAATAGGGCCGGGAAGATGGCTTAGTAGAATAAGCACTTTCCTGGCAAGCACAAGAGCCTGTGTTCAATCCCCGGTTACACAAAAATAAAGAAATAAATAGTAAATAAATAAAACTTTGCTTTTGAAGTTGATTTACATGAATAGATGTAGTAATTGCGTTATTCTGTATATTATGTTTCTTTTTTGTATTTGTATTTTGTGGGGGGTTTTGCATTTGTATTTTTACTGTGACTAGCACTGAAGTTGCAGTGACAGTGTTATGACTTTCTTATTTTAATAGCTATAGTAATTAAGTGTACAAGAGAAACATGCATTATAAATTTGTATAAGTAATTGTTAAGCAAATGTACAAATTTATTAGCTATGCCTTTATGAATGAGAGATGGATAAACTATCCTTCCCCTTGATTTGTTTATGAAATTATGGGTGAGGGACTGAGGAGATAGCTCGCTGGCATTAAGTGCCTGCCTGGCAAGTACCCAAAAAATAAAAGATAAATAAGATTTCACTTCTGCTTTGGGCCAGGGAGACAGCTCGGCGTCGGGTGCAAGCACAGAAGCACCACTGCCGCGCCGCTCGCTCCACTTACGCAGCTAGAATGTTCACAGTAGAGTGGGGGCTGCCAGCCTGTCGGTCTGTACTTGCCACTCCCACACAAGCCAGGAAGGAAGGTTTTGTGGGGTTTTTTCGTTGTTTTGTTCTTGAGTAGGGTCTTACTCTGTAGTTCAAGCTGGCCTTGAACTCTCAACATTCCTCCTGCTTCAGCCTCCATAGTGCTGGAATTACAGACATGTACCACTATGCCAGGCTTGGCAGTCCCCCCTCCCTTTTTTTGTTCCTGGAATCAAACTCACAACCTTGAATTTGCCAGGCAGGTCCTGTGCCACTGATCTGTACTCCTGGCCCATGGCAATTTATTTTTATTTATTCAATTTTTTTTTTGTATTTTAGGGAAGGGTCTACAGGGTGTTTAGGGTCTCATTACTAGATCTGATTCATAGTGATCTGCCTATTTACAGCCTTCAAAGAGCTGGGATTACAGGCACATGCCACCATGCCCAGTCTCAATCACCATCTCAGCGCACCCCAGGGGTGAGGCTGGCCTGGCAGGCCCAGAGATGGAATCCCCAGGCCCTCTGAGCTCTTTGGCCGGCCCTGGCAATTTATTTTTGATAACAAGGAGAAAGCCTTAATTCAGAGCTGGCACAGAGGAATGGCGGGGCCTCACATTGCTGCAAATTACCATCTCACTGTGCAGGAGTAAATGGGTCTTTTGTAATAAAAAGTGGAGAGCTGGTGCCATCTGACAGCAGGCGTCTGCAAGCGTGCCTCTTCCCTCCGTCTTCCCTTTGAAGTCAAGGGCCAACATCTGCATATTTATTTATTGCTTATGTCTCTAAAGGGGAAAAAAATGGTGTAATTTTTAAAGATCTGTTTTGCTCTGCTGGTAACACTAGGCACTGAAGAGAGAGGAGCTGGGAGCTCTTTACTGGACAGAGGTTCATTTCTGCAAAATGAAAGTTCTGCTGGTCAGTTGCACAATAGTATACCTAGAATTAGCACTACTGTATTATACATGTTATACCATGGGCCAGCATACAGCTCTGGACAGCTAGCCATGCTACCCCGCAAGATCATAAACTTTTCCTGTGATCACAGCACCTGGGAAGCTGAGGCAAGAGGCTTGCTGGGATATTGAGGACAGCCTGGGCTACATAGTGATACCCTGTCTCAAAAAAAAAAAAAAAATTAATATCCTGTGATTTTTTAGCCAAAGTTGTTAGGACTCAATAGTTTGGTGCCTGAGCATAGATGTGGCATACCACATAGGGAAGGCTGTGCGGTGGGATGGCAGGATACCACGTAGGGAAGGTAGTGTGGACTCCCCAACCTCTGTCCACCACACACAGCAGGTTGAGATCTGTGTATATCAGAGGCTGCACATACTGGGGACACTTGCCACCTGGCACCCTTGCAGTGACCATGGTAGATAGCTTTCCCACCTCCCTGCCCATGTGGGTGCCTGGGAAAACAGACATTTGCTATTAAGCAGAGAAGCACATTATCTTACTTAATGATTGAATTTGGGCTTCTTAGAAAAATCTTTATTTGGTATAGCGTCTCACTACGTAGCTCGTACTCAGTGATCCTCCTGCCTCAGCCACCCCTCCAGTGCTGGGATTACGTTCGCCACCATGTCTGGTTTTGTAGCTGGCACAGCATGCCTGGGATTCTGGGACCAGCATGGCATGGGGTACTGGGGGCTGAACCCAGGTCATCGCACTTCCCAGGCAGGCGCTAGACTGCCAGGCTGTCTCCCCAGCCCTTGCTGTCTTGTTTTTAAAAATAATTTAATGATAAAATGATGTGGGGCCGGGGAGATGGCTCAGTAGGATTAGCACTTGACGGGCAAACGCCAGGATCTGAGTTCAATCCCCAGTTCCACTAAAAAAAAAAAAA
>NW_004524605.1:1096477-1098565 GCF_000260255.1 Octodon degus | reverse complement strand
GTTTGCCAGGCAGGAGCTTACGCAGCTGAGTCATTTCCTAGGCCCTAGAATTATTTGATAATAGTCACCCAAAGAATCATATACAGAGTGCAGGAAATCTGTCCACCCACACTAAAGGCCAAAAAATGCAGCTGAGGACCTGGATCTCATGACAGTGTCCCTCATGAGTGCAGCTGAAGACCTGTAGTGCATCATAGTGCCCCTACAAGTCCAGCCAGAGGCCAGGAACCCACAATTCTCATACAGGCCTATTTCATGGATCTGCGCTGAGAGGACCCCACAGTCAGTGATGGAAGCTAGAAAGTCCGTGTCATCTGAATGAAGGATCTGTGCTGGCAAGGCTGAAGGCTCTGCACTGTATCCAGGAAGCTCAAAGTAAGGAACAGAGCTCTCCTAAGAGAACTGCAGCCATCCTCAGCGACAGTGAGGACCGAGCCCCTTCGATGATGAGAACAGCAAGTTCATCTGGAAAGCTAGCATGATACACTCCTCCAGGAGAGCCAGCAGCTCCCTAACAGCACCCTACAGCTCTTCTCCTCCAGTTCTTTTTATTTGCCAGCAACAATCCTCAGGTGCGCACCCCCCCAGCACCTCTCTGGTTCAGTTGAACTAGGTGCTACAAGTTGATCACCAGTTGCCAGTCCACCACAGAAGGTTAAAATATTTCTGTTCAGTTATTCCCCTCAGCACTGAGAATCAAACCAGAACCTTACATATGCTAGAGAGGTGTTTTGCCGCTCAACTACCCACCCCCCAGCCTGTTACTGATCACAGATTTTTTAAAACCTAGAGCCCAGAGAGCTGGGGACACTGCCTGGCAAACGCAGGGTTCTAAGTTCACCCCCCCCCCCACCCCTACAAAAACAAAACAAAAAAACTAGGGCACAGAAAGTATTCTACAAATGTTATGATGTTTGTGTCTAGTTGGCATCCCAAAGCCTCATGCAGTCATGGGGCAGCTTCTGGAGTTGTGATTGATTCCTGATCCAGTGCTGGGATTATGGGTGTGAGTGCCCTGGGGCAGACACTCTGCATTACAGTGTGAGGAGGGGAGGGAGGCAAGCTGGCTGCCTTAGCAGCTGCCTTTTTTCTGTCTTGCTCTTTGATCCACCACCATGAAAGGCTGCTCTCTGTCATGTGCAGCTCTGTCTTGGAGCCAGCTGAATATGGACTGAAATCTTCACAAACTGTGACCTAGGGCCAGGGAGACAGCTCAGTTGAATGAGTGCTTGCCTGGCAAACACAAGGGCCTGAATTCAATCCCCAGTTCTGCCAAAAAAGAAAGAGAAAGACAGACAAACACAATAATATGTTCATGTAACCATTAAAAAAACAAAACAAAACAAAACCTGTGACCTAAATAAACCTTTCCTTCCTTCATTTTCATTGTCAGGTATTTGTCTCAGCAACAAGAGAAGAGTGAGATAACAAATCACATACTTTAAATTCTCTAACAATATTATAAAGACTTCCTAATCAAGCATACCTTTGAAATTAGAAAGATTAGAATTATTTTAAGTTGAAGTCAAAGAAAGGTGTATATTATTTTCTGCCTAACATGAAACTAAGAAAAAATTTGGGGCCAGCTAGAAAGTTCAGCAGACTAAAGTGCCTGCAGGCGCGGAGATTAGGGTTTGATCCCCGGTGTGCCATACTTGCCCCGCCCCCTGGGGTGCACAGAGATACAGTAGAGACTGGGCATGGCATGAACCTATATGAACCTATAATCCCAGCATTTGGCAGGCTGAAATCAGGAGGATCACTCTGTCTAATCTGTGTAGTGAGACCCTGTATATCCTTTACTAAATATAAGAAGAAAAAAATTTTTTGATGTGTATCTCTTATCAAGTGCTACAGCAGTCCCACACAGTGGATATTATTTGCCCTGCTTTATATGTGTCTGAGCTAGGGTGCATAGGTTAACTTGCCAAGGTTGCCAGCCAGGTGAGTGGTAGAGCTAGGGTTAAGGCCAAAATCTGACGCGAAAGCTCTTACCTTTCCATTTAGCTGCTGCAAATGAGTCCATATATAAGAAAGAACTCACAGGGCTGGTGAGATGGCTCAGTGGTCTAAAGCACCTACTTAGAA
>NW_004524605.1:1080096-1095917 GCF_000260255.1 Octodon degus | reverse complement strand
TTTTTTTTTTTTTTGGTGGAACTGGGGATTGATCTCAGATCCTTGCGTTTGCCAGTCAAGCGTTTATCCTACTGAGCCATCTCCCCGGCCCCTCTTGGTTAACTTTTATTGCTGCTAAATGAGTCACAATTGACAGGAATGTCATTGCCCTTAATTGTCTTGGCACCCTTACATGGTGGTCTCAGTTCTGTGTTCCTGGTCTTGTTGTGCCACTGTACCCGTAGTGTTGCTTCTGGGAGCAGAGTGTGTTTCTCATCTCTTGATTTGGGACATGGCCATGTGACCTGCTTTGGCCAATGAAATCCTAATTTGAAAATTAGAATACAGTCTATTGTGTCTCTAGAACAAGAATTTTTAGAATTCAGAGAAGACAGTCTTTAAAAGTTCTTAAAAATATGAAGTATATGTTGGCAATAAAGCATACAAAATTCACCTAAAAAGTAAAACAAAAGACAGGTGGCACAGGAGAACGTGGGCCATGTGGCTTGCAGCAGTGCTGGCTTTGAGCACTCACTGGGCAGCCTGTTTCTGAGGCCAGCCAAGTTTGTATTTGTTGCTGGGGAAGATTTTACCAGGACCTCAGAGATGAAGCTGTCACACCTCACCAGCCACTGTTGAAAAAAGGAACTTACAGAGTTCTTCCATTAGCTGGGCACCGAGGCAAATGTCTGTAACCCAGCATGCTGGAGGGTCAAATTTAAGCTGGGTGGGGCTGGTGAGATGGCTCAGTGGTCTAAAGCACCTACTTAGAACAAGCTAAGCTAAGCAAAGCACAGGGACCCCGGTTCAGTCCCCCAGCACCACATGCCAGCCAGCCCCGCCCCCTGGTGGGCTGAGCTGGCCACACACACACACACACAAAATTAAATAAATAAAATTAAAAAAAAAATTTAAGCTGGATGATTTAGTGAGACCATGTGTCAAAATAAAAAGGGGCTGGGCTGGGGATGTAGCACAGTGAACCATGGGTTCAGTCCTAGACCTGCAGAAAACAGCAATAATTTTGCTATGAAGCAAGTAGCAGATAGAATCAGTTGTATTATTACCTGAGAGCCACAGATGATGCTGCCTGCCCCTGGCTCGTGAGAGAGGTGTCTTAGCTCCTGCCCATAATACCTTATGGAGCAGATCCCGAGAAGGCAATCTGAGCTAGACTAGATCAGCGGAGACACCCTGTGAGCAGAAGTGTTCTGAGTGGCAGAGCTCAGGAAGCTCTTGGATGGTGGGGGCCGGTGGGGTGGGGCGTGTAGTGTGTGGGGCTGCAGGAGAGGCTGATGTGCCTGCCTGCTCATCTGGCCCCTCCACCGGCCCTCCACCTGTGCTGTGTTCCAAGCCCTCTTTGTTTTTATCATTTGAGCAGCATTGCATTAAATTGCCCAGACTGGCCTCAAAATCCCAGTCCTCCTGCCCCAGCCTCCTGAGTACTTGGGATGATAGACATGTCCCACCATGCCTGGTTCTGGAGGGTTTTTTTTTTTTTTTTTTTTTAATAAAAAGGTAAAAAGATGAAATGAAAAAAAGAAAAGAAAATTAGGTGATCAGGGCAGGAGATCTTCTATTTCTGAATAAAGAAATTGTGTAGGTAGAAAACGATAGTTTGAGAAGAGTGGAATGGGTCTCCAGGTTAAATGGGTATGCCTGTGCCTAGCACTTGGAAAGGAAATACACTTGCACCAGTCATGAAGACTTGGAACGTTGGATTTGAAGCAAAGGCCTGCAGGCCTGGGGATGGGTAGCTAGATTACAGATTAAGAATTAAGACTGTACTTGTAATCACAACACTCGGGAGATTAAGGCAGGAGAATGACTGAGTGGGAGGCCAGCCTGAACTGCGTAGTGAAACCCTGTCTCAAAAAGACAAAAACAAATCAGAAAGTCTTTGGACTCACAGTAGCAACATTGGAAACAAAAAGATAGTTGGAACCATGCCTTCAAAATTCTGAAAGAAGCTGGTTGTGGGCTACATTGCTGTAACCTCATCTACCTAGGAGGTGGGTAGATCACAGGTTCAAGGCAAGTCAGGGCAATTGAGTAAGATCTCTCAAGATATTTAAAGGGCTTGGGAATGTGGCTTAATGGTAGAGTACTTGCTTAGCATACCTGAGGCTCTTAGTTCCATCCTCAGTATACTACAAAAAGAAAAATTCTAGCTGCTAGACATGTTGGTACATGCCTGTAATCCCAGCACTCAGGAGGCTGAGACAGGGGGATTGTTGTGAGGGTTCAAGACCAGCCTAGGCTACAAAGCAAGCTCATGGCCATCCTCAGATACATAGCGAGACCCTGTCTCAAAAAGAAAAAAAGAAAAATATTCTAAAGGACTCAATTAGCATCTTACAATTTTTTACCTAGTCAAACTGTTGTACAAAAATGAATATCGATCATCATTTTCAGAGATTAAATATGCTGTAAAAATTGAGCTGTCACCTGTGTCTTCTTCAGAAAGTACTAGAGGGGAGGCCAGGGAGATGGCTCAGTGGAATAAGCACTTGCCTGGCAAGCTCAAGGACCTGAGTTCAATCCCCGGTTCTGCCAAAAAGAAAAAAAAAGTGCTGGAGGGGCCAGGGAGATAACTCAGAAGAATAAGCGCTTCCCTGGCAAGTGCAAGGGCGTGAGTTCATTCCCTGCTTCTGCAAAAAAAAAAAAAAGTACAGGAACTAGCACGGAGGAGACTGAGGCAGGAAGCTTGTGAATTTGAGGCAAACCTGGGCAACATAGCAAGTTCAAAGCCATCCTGGACTATTTAGCAAGACACCTCAAAAACCCCCAAAAGAGGGTGTGGCTAACCCCAGCACTGGGGAGCCGGAGACAGGAGGGTCACTGCGAGGCTGAGGTGCATAGTGAGACCCTGTACCAAATTTTTAAAAAATTAAAAAGCAGAAGAGGGGGAAAGTAAAGGAGGGAAGTGAGACTGAGAACTAGAAAATCTCCACCAAATCAAAAGACTACATCAAGAAAGAATGAGAAGGATACAAGAAACACCCAGAAGAGAGAACCAGGGAACCCCATGGAGGATGCCAGCAGTTCTCATCCCAGGTTCAGGGACAGCTGAGCCACACAGCATGTGACCTGGAGGGGACTGTCATCACCAGGACCCCAGACCAGGAGCCATTGTTGTAACCAGAAGGAGGGAATGGACCCAGGAGAGCAGGGTCAAGGTCCTCCACACCCCCTGCCAGTGCTGACCCCTCAACTGTGCTGAGGACAGGCACTACTCACAGCCCACAGCTCTTGTCCCCAGAGCTGGAGGAGGCTGGGCCTCAGAAGCAGAAGGGGCAGAGCCCTTCCTCTTTTCCTCCCTCCACCACATTTCTGCTGTGGATCCAGTACTAGCTTCTCAGGCCTGCCAGATGTCTGGCTGTGCTGAGCCCTGTGTCTCCTGAGACTCTATGGTGACCTTGCCTTGGACTTCACCAGAAGGAACCTGGTCTACTCCTCAGGAAGTGGAAATCAGATCATGACCTGGGACCCATCCCTTTACCTCCTCTGGGCCCTATACCCAATGGAGTTGGGCCATTTTCACAACTGGGCAGTACACTGTTTGGGGATGGGTAGATGAAGGTGGTAGAAATATAAAGAAAGGCACTTAACACATCACCGGGGTGCTGATTATCTGAGAGAAGGTGGAGAGGTGCAGGATTCCAAGGGATGCTTCTCAGATGCAAGCACAGAGGAGCTGCCAGAGATCGTGTTAGAATGTAGATTCTGAGGAAAGGTAGGAAAGGCTAAGAGTCAGCATTTTTAACTTTCTAGGTGACTCCAGTTTGTTGGTTTTGGAACCGTACTTTGAGTTCAGTTCCTAGTACCACACACAAAAAATGTTTCTGATTTTTTTTTAATTTATTTATTTATGAGGGGGGGCAGCTCAGCCCACCAGGAGGCGGGGTGGGCTGGCATGTGGTGCTGGGGGATTGAACCGCCGTCCCTGTGCTTTGCTAAGCTTGTTCTAAGTAGGTGCTTTAGACCACTGAGCCGTCTCACCAGCCCAGTGTTTCTCATTTTTGAGATTCCAGTTACTAAGTCTCAACTAGGGGTTGAGTCTCAAACCCTTGGCACACTAGGGGTTGCTGAGAAATTTGTCTTAGCCCTGTGGGTGTCGCTGGTGACATTTGCCAGGGCAGCTGCAGAAGAGCAGCGAGGGTAACCTCAGACAGAAATAAGCCACAGCCCCAAACCTACAAAGCATAGTGCGTAGCCCATTAAAGACCTGTCTCAGGCACACTGTGTGTAGTTCCCACCACAGGCCATCTCCAGATGTCCATTTCATCTGAAGAAGGTATACTTTATCCTTTTTTTTGGTACTGAGAGCTGAACTCGAGGCTTCAAGCTTGTTAAGCAGGTGCTGCGCCACTTCACTACATCCCTGGCCCATACCCTAGGTTTTTTATCAAGGAGAGTTTTAGAATTCCATTCTGTGACACGAGCCTATATATGCGTCTTTCAGAAGTTATGTGGAGAGTAAAAACTGATGTGTGTCTTTCAAACCATCCTGGTCTTCTGTAGAGCACACATGGAGCACCCCTTCCAGCTCAGAGGCTGCAGGTGGGTGTTCTCGCTCACACCCCCTCAGATAGTCTCTCCAAGGTGTGAGCAGCTGTCACTTCTCACACCACACACAGTGAGCGTGTGTGTCCACCTACTCATTGATTCTAAGGTACTGTGATCACTGATTCTCTTTTACTCTTTTTTTTTTTTTTTGGAGACAGGGTCTCGTGTAGTTCAGGCTGGCCTTGAACTCACTCTGTAGTTCTGGCTGGCTTTGAACCTGAGGTTATCCTTCTGCCTTACCCTCCAGAATTCTGGGATTACAGGCATGCACTACCACACCCCACCTAGAAAATTTAAAGCAATAAGATATGATTGAGGGGCCGGGGAGATGGCTCAGTGGAATAAGTGCTTCCCTGGCAAGTGCAAGGGCCTGAGTTCAATCCCCAGTTCCGCTAAAAAAAAAAAAAAAAAAAAAAAAAAAAAAAAAAAAAAGATATGATTAAAGACTGAGTGTGGTGGTACATGCCTGTAATCCCAGCACTTGGGAGGCTGAAAACAGGAGGATCACTATGAGTCCAATCTACTTTTTTTTTTTTTTTTTTTGTATTTTTAGGGAAGGGTCTACAGGGTGTTCAGGGTCTCACTACTAGATGAGACTCATAGTGATTCTCCTGTTTACAGTCTCCTAAGAGCTGGGATTACAGGTGCACTACCACGCCCAGTCTCAATAGTGGTCTCAGCAGGCCCTGGGATCAAACTCCTGGCCTCTGTGCCTGCTTGCAGGCGCTTTAATCTGCTGAGCTTCTTGACCTGCCCTTAAATTTTTAAAAAATAATTATGGTAAAAGACATACTATGTTAATCCCCTTCAAAATATTCTCCCTTGCATCGGACTTGCTTGTCCCATCCTCTTGCCACATTCTGAAGAGAGCTTGGTCTGTCCTCATCCACCATATTCACTAGCTCTAGTCCTTGCAATTTCTAGCTTTTTTCCCTAATCCAAATGACCATGAAAGGTAAATGTTTTGAATGTTTTGCTTTTTTCTTTTTTTTTTCTTTTTTTTTTTAATATTTATTTATTTTTATTTATTACATTTATTTATTGTGTGTGTGTGTGGCCAGCTCAGCCCACCAGGGGGCGGGGCTGGCTGGCATGTGGTGCTGGGGGATCGAACCGCGGTCCCTGTGCTTTGCCAAGCTTGTTCCAAGTACGTGCTTTAGACCACTGAGCCATCTCTCCAGCCCGCTTTTTTCTTTACAGCGAGAAGATCCTCCCTTTGTTTCTGTCTAGCCTGTGGCCATCTATTTTCTCTATTTAGTATTCAGTTAATTCAGTCTATCTTCACATCTTTAGTACATTTTTATTCTCTGTGTTTGATATTGGAAAATTTTTTCAATTAATGATAGAATTGTGAACTTAACTCACAGTTCCCCTTGGACAGGTCATTTAGGATCTGTTTCAATTGTCTTCTCTATGAAGGGGAACAGGGCACCCAGGTCACATGAGATGCATTTGAGAAGTTGGTGATGTTCTGGGTTGGAGCCCACGAAGCAACTGATGCATTTAAGGAAGCTTTTGCAAAGGGACTGGGAAAGGGTTGGGACACCTTGGTGTGTGTGTGTGTGTGTGTGTGTGTGTGTGTGTGTGTTGTTTAGAATGTGAAATCAGAATGAGTGTGTAGCCTGGTATAGATCACTTACCTAGTATATACAAGGTCCTAGGTTCAATCCCCAGATCCACAAGAAGGAAAAAAATAATGGAATGTGAAATTGATCATAAGCAGCTGCAGCCGCAGTGGTCCTGCAACTCAGCAGTCACCTAGAGAGCTTGGTAAAGCCTTGGCCCACAGCTCCTGACTCAGTGGGTTAGGGAGTGCAGAGAACTTGGGTTCATTCCTAATTCCCAGGTGGTGCTGATGCTGCATTCTGGGACCACAGTTGAGAACCAAACAAAGTTTTGAATGGAGAAGGGAAGCATTTGAAGGGAAGTCTCAGTGCACTAGGTCAAGAGGGAATGAGAAGGTGTAGTTGGAAAGTTGTAACCTTTGCAAGAGAGATGATTTCATCTAAAGGGGAGCATTGTGAAGAAACTTGAGGGAAGACACACAAAGGGTTCCATAAACTGGACTTTGAGAAACCACTCAAGTCATCAGCATTTACATCCTGATTCAGAACACGTTCCAAGCTATTTAGCTTCTTGTCTAAGCCATAGCATCTGTCTTCTGGGAACTGAAAATAATAGTGCCATGCCAACCTTATAGGTTGTTATGAAGAGTACCCAGTGCTGCATCTTAGGGACTGGGAGGGAGGCAGGTGACCTGGGAAGACTAGTCTATGTGAAGGCAGCTCTGAAGATACTTGAGGTTCAGTGACCATGAAGGAGTGGTGGGAAGGTTTGCTCCAGAGTGTTCCTGTGGTGCTTGCCACTTGCTGAGCATTGTACCTGGCAGTGGGCTTGTCCTGTAGGGGTGGGAGAGAGGCAGGGAAACAGAGTAGTGAGCATTTACAGTGTGGTACAAGTCTACCATCATGCAGAATGTGGATGTTGTGTTCAGAGAATTGTTAGAATGTTGGGGGTAGAACAAGAAATTTGATCCATTGTGGAATAAGTGGTGAGAGTAAAAATATGACTGGGTTGATATTTGACCTAAACCTTAAAAGATTAATAGAAGTTGCTAGGCTGGGGTATGTTCTCAGCCCTGAAAGTAGTTCAGTTTAAGTTGGGGCCTCCAGGGAGTGTCTGGGAACTGCACAGAAGTTAATTGAGATCAGATCAAACAGGTCTTTGTACCAGGTTTGAACTTTATGTGTCAGAGTGGGAGAAATAAGGGAATTTTAAATGGGTCTGAGGTGTGTTTTATAGAGGTTGTGCTGGTAAATATGAATGGTGAGCTCCACCAGAGAGGGACCAGAAATAGAAGCCTGAAGCCAGCTGTGATGGCACATACCTGTGTCCCCCGCAATCTTAGAGTGGAGGCTGGACAGTCACTATGCAGGCCCAGCCTGGGTAACTTACTGAGGCTCTGTCTCTCCCCCATCTCCAGAGACAACAGATTAGAGTGGTAGCCTGTGTGAAGGCCCTCAGATCAGCTCCTGTTACCAGCATCACCCCACACCCCCACCAAGAAACAGCAAGGAATTATTTCAGTAATCTTAAAAAAAATGACCAGGAATCTGAAGACAGGTTTAGAAGATAGAACCAGTGCCTGTTAGCCAAAAGGACAAAGATTGTGTCCTGCCTTGAGTCAAGGAGTAGTGAGGGGGGTCGGGGAGATAGCTCAGTAGAATAAGTGCTTACCTGGCAAGCGCAAGGACCTGAGTTCAATCCCCGGTTCTGCCAAAAAAAAAGGAGTTGTGAGGGTCAGAATGGTCAGAGCAAGCTGGAAAGCCCTGCTGGGCCTAAATTCTGTTTGTCCTCCACAAGGAGATTCTGAGCTTATGCTCAGGTGGAAGCCTAGAGCATTGGGGGCTGGGAATATAGCTCAGTAGAATAAGCACTTGTTTGGCAAGCACAAGGGCCTGAGTTCAATCCCCGGTTCTGCAAAAAATAAAAATAAGGAAGCGCAGAACAGAGAGGGTGGGCACCTAAAAGAAAGATGCGGGAATGTGCACACGGGGCTGGGGATGCGGCTCCATCACAGAGTGCCTACTTAGGATGGTGGTAGGGTCAGTCACCAAAAATAAGTTGAACACCTGTCTGCCAGGCTTCCCCTGAGACCCACAGAATGGATGAGATTACTTAGGAAGGTGACATCAGCGATAAAGGTGAAAGCCCCTGCAGGTATCAGCATTTTAGGAGCAAGCCTGAGAAGAGGCAACCTACAGAATGGCCTTAGAGGCAGGGACAGGTCCAGAGAGTGGCCGTGGAGCTTTAAGAGACCTTTAGAGGAAGGAGGTGTGATAACGAGCCCCACTGTCTCCGAGTGGTCAGAGAGGTAAAGTCTTTCAAGCTTAGTGTCTAGACTGAAGCACCAGAGGCTCACCCACAAGTCTGGTAAGGCAGAGACAGGCCTTTGAAAAGCTCCGGAAGGAAAAGAGGATGGGCAGATAATAAGAACATGGCTAAGTGCTCAGTAAGTGGTAGTGGAAAAGTAGTGGCAGTGAAGTGCTTTACAGCCACCGGAAGTGACTCATACCCATCCTGCCTTCTTTACAAATGAGGAACCAAAGCTTCTTGAGATGTTAAATAATTTGCCTGTAAGCACCCATCAGTTATACATCCGAACTAAGACACAAACAAGATCTAGCTGTCTCCTACATGCACATCCTTTTCTGGGGCACAGGGTCTTGCTGTGTCGCCCTGCTGGCTTCTAACTTCTGGACTCAGGTGATCCCCTAGCCTCAGGTTTTTGAGTAGGTAGGACTACAGGCAAGTTCTCTGATGTACTTAGTGCTGAGCTGAATGGCACATGACTAGGGTGATTTCTAGGAGAAAGGACATGTTGAGGAAGATGAGTGAAGACAGCACAGAATGGCGATGGAGTGAACAAGTGGAAGAGACTACATGGGGAGCCAGGGGAAAGTGTTTCCCATATACAGGAAGGACATGGTGTTCATACCTCCCCTGATCATCATAATGCATCTTTCTCCTATGGAAGGGCATGACTGCGTTCAGGGGGAAACAAGTTTTGAGAGGATGTGGTGGAGGTAGTGAGTCATTATCTGCTGTTCATTAAGGCAGCGCTAGTCTTATTCTCAAGCAAAACTCCTTTTACCTGTAGCATCCATTCTCTCCCCTTACTTTTAACTAAGAACTTTATTGAGATATCATTCACATGCCTTATAATTCACTCATTTACTTTTTTTATTTTTGTATTTTTCTGTACTGGGCATAGAGCGCAGGACCTTGGGCTTGCCAGGCAGGCACTTATGCCACTGAGCTAAGTCCCCAGCCCTGTTTTTTGTTTTTTGTTTTTTGTTTTTTGTTTTTTGTTTTTTTTTTTTTTGGTGGAACCAGGGATTGAACTCAGGTCCTTGCGCTTGCCAGGGAAGCGCTTATTCCCCTGAGCCATCTCCCTGGCCCCCAGCCCTGTTATTTTTTGAGATAGATTTTCCATATATATTTCAGGCTGTCTTTAAACACTTGAGGATCCTCCCGCTTCAGCCTCCCCAATGCTGGGATGATAGGTATGTGCCACCATGCCATATTTCATCACCCCAGAAATATATCCCATATTCCCTAGCCACCAGTCTCCCCACTTTCCTTCAGGCTTAGGAAATCACTATCTCTATATCCAGACTAGATAGAAAGCCTTTGCTGCCTTACTCCTAAGATACATTGATACCTGGTAAAGTATCAAGTTCTACCTAACTCTAAAACCATCTCTTTCCCATACCTACAATTAGGTTCTCATCTCATTCAAAAACAGTATCACATGGTGACATTTGCCTGTAATCCCAGGTCTTGGGAGGCTGAAAACAAGAGGATCACTATGAGTCTGATCTACATAGTGAGACCCTGTAGACCCTGTACTAAAATATAGAAAAAGTACTCGCTTCGGCAGTACATATACAAAAAAAAAAAAAAAAAAAAAAAAAAATACCAAAAAAAAATCAATATTACAGTTTTCTACTTAATCTGACTATAAATCCCCCTGAAATCTTCTGGCCACTCATTGATTGATGAGAATTTTTGTAAAAGTAGTTGAGTATGCTGGTACACATCTGTAATCTCAGTACTCTAAAGAGGATCACAAGTTAGAGCCAAGTTTAGGCAATTCTTTAATTTAGTGAAACCCTGCCTAAGTAAATAAAAAGGGCTGACAGTATGCCTCAGTGTGATGGCTTTGGGTTCAGTCCCCAGTATTTGGGGGGGGGTGACATTTAGTACTGTATCACTGATAAATATGTATGCCCTCTATTCTGAATCTGATCAAGCCTCAACTATCAGTTTACAGAAAAGGCGGAGGACATATGAACTTATAAAGGCCACCATGGAGATAAAGTCAGCATGCTGTGCAAGTAGCATGTTCTGTAGGTCAGGTGGCCAAGCTCCTTTAACAAATAAAATGTATAAGGTTTGTGGGGTGTGGTCGTGCACACCTGAATTCCCAGCAGTGGGGAAGCTGAGGCAGGAGGATTGCTGTGAGTTTGAGGCTATTCTGGGCTACATAGTAAGTTCAAGGCCAGGCTGAACTATAGAGACCCTGTCTCAAGGCAAATAAAACAGGGCCGGATTAATGGTGATGCTTGTGGTATCAGCAGAAGGAGGCTGAGGCAGGAGGATCACCATGAGTTCAAGGCCAGCCAAGGGAGGGAGGAAATGGGGGAGACAGACAGTGAAAGAGGAAGAAAAAACATGTACATAGAAAAGGATGAATGGGGCTGGGAGATGGCTCAGCCTGAGTTCAATCCCAGGTTCCACAAAAAAAAAAAAGGGCGGGCTGGCCAGATAGCTCAGTGGACTAACGTGCCCACTTAGGTAGGCACAGGGACCAGGTTTGATCCCTGGCATGCTGTGCCTGCCCCGCCCCCCAGGACACATTGAGGCAGCAACTAAGACTGGGCGTGGTGGCGAGCACCTATAATCCCAGCACTTGGGAGACTGAAAACAGGAGAATCACTAGAGTCCGGTATGTGGAGTGAGACCCTATAGACCCTGTGCTACATCCTGCCTGTTCAGCAGGCCAACACAGGAAGATTACAAGCCTCAAGTCACTCTGGATAGTTCATTGAGACCTTGTCTCTGAGTTAAAATTGAAAAGGGCGAGAGTATAGTTGAGTCACAAAGTCTTTGGGTTTGATCCTTAGCACCAAAAAAAAAAAAAAAAAGGAACGACCTTACTGTCATAAAATGTGTATAAAATCTAATGCTGGCATCAGGCTGGTCCTTTCACTCCCTTCTTTGGCAGGGGGAGCCACACCCAGGTTGGAAGCCAGGGCTGGGCGACCTGTAAGTGGATGCCACCTGCATGCAGCACCCCATCCTCTGAACTTGCACTCCTGGAGCCAAAGACTGCCCTGCTGTCATATTTCTCCTCCTCTTGGACCGTGGCAGTCACCACCCACTTTCTACATAGTATCTATGAGGGAGCCACCTAACTTGTACTTCGGTGACAATCTTAGTCCTCTAATATAGTACCCCAAGGCTCACATACATTCACTGTATCAGAATGTGCTCCTTACAAAGGCCTGGTGCTAGGCTCTGTGTGTACCCAGAGCGGGGTCTGCTCAGCTACTGCAGGACTCGTGGGCTGGCTCCTGCCTCCTGGCCCTTTGCTGTGCTGCTTGGAATTTGGAGAGCCAAGTAGCTCTCCGTGACCAGCTTCCAGTTCTTGGAGCGTGTGCTCCAAGTAGCTGGATCAGAGGAAATCTGCTTTGGTGTGGCAGTACCCCTGTAATCCTGCCCTCAGAGGCTGTGGGAGGAAGATCGCCTCTAGTTCAAGCCCAGCCTGAATGACATAGTAGAGACCTTGTCTCAAAAACAAAAGAGCCATGGGCTGGCAAGATAGCTCCGGGGTCTAAAGTGCCCGCTTAGGCAAAGCTCAAAGACCGAAGTTCAACCCCTGGTGCCACATGCCATGCCAGCCCCACCCCCAGTGCAGGCTGAGACAGCTGCAGAAAATAAGAAAGAACCAACCAACCACCATACTGTTTTCCAGAGCAGATGATCCTTTCCTTTCCCCCTCTCTTCTTTTCTTTTCTTTTCTTTTTTCTTTTCTTTTCCTCTCTTTCTTTCTTTCTTTCGTTCGTTCGTTCGTTCTTTCTTTCTTGCAGAACCAGGGACTGAACTCAGGCCCTTGCGCTTGCCAGGGAAGTGCTTATTCCACTGAGCCATCTCCGCGGTTCCTCCTGTGTCTTTTTTTAAGACAGTATCTCTCTTTGTAACTCAGGCTGGCCTTGAACTTATGGCAGTCCTCCTGCCTCAGCCTCCTGAGTGCTGAAATGCACCACCACACCTGGCTGTCCTATCCTTTACCTTCTTTCCTTTTTTTTCCCCAGTATGAGGGGTTTTGGGCACTTGTGCTACATTTCTCAGCCCTTTTAATTTTTTTTAGACAGGGTCTTACTACATTTCCCAGGTTGAGGTTTGTTTGCTTGCTCCACTGAGCCATCTCCCCGGCCCTGCAGGTTGAGCTTTGAACTTGCATTCTTCCTACCTGAGCCTCCCAGAATGCTGAGGTTACAGGTGTGTGCCACCGTGCCCAGCTGTGCCTGCACCATTTTGCACTCCCATTAGTACTGCACTGCCTGGCGTGGTCTAGCACCCGAGAGTCTGAAGCAGGAAGATTATCAAGGGTTTGAGGTAGCCTGGGCTACATAGTTCAAAGCCATTGTGAACTGCATAGTGAAACCCCATCTCAAAAAGACCAAAGAAAAAGTAGTGTACAGAGTGGGTTGCTGTCCCTCTTTATCCTTGCCAGTTTTCTGGGACTGTGTGCCCTCCCTCACTTCTTCCTTCTCACCCTCTTTCCTTCCTCTTTTCTTTCCCTCTCATTATCACCATTTAGTGCTTGTGAAACAGATGCTTTCACCAGGCATGGCCGTACACACTTGTAATCCCAGCACTAAGGCAGAAGGTCGCAGGTTCAAACCCAGCCTGAGTGGTATAGCGATTTCAGGAGACCCTTCCCAAAATAAAGAGTTTAGGCTATAGTTCAAGGCAAAGGCCTGTGTGTAACGCCTCTAATACCAGGGGAAATGTTTTTTCAAAGTTCTAGTATAGTGGTGTGATGTTATGTGGCTTTTGGTGTTGGTGTTGGAGGGTGTCTTTGAGACAGGGTCTCGCTGTACAGTGTGAGATGGCCTTGAAGTCACTGTGTAGCCTGGGCTGACTGCGGGCTCACAGTGATCTTCCTGCCTTAGCCTCAAGTGCTGGGATTGCAACTGGCCCACACGTGTAGTTTCCTTTTCTAATGTATTTGGCACAGGGCCTCACTGTGCAACTTAGATTCATAGTGATCCTTCTGTCTCAGCCTCCCCAGCACTGGGATTATAGGCATACAGCCACCATACCTGGTCTTTGTGGCTGGTTTGGCACAGGACCAGCAGGGCATGTGGTACTGGGGATCAAAGCCAGGTCCTTGTGCTTGCCAGGCAAGCACTTAGACCACTGAGCTATCTTCGCAGTCCCACACATGTATTTTTTTTTTCTTTTGTATTTTTAAGGGAAGGGTCTACTGGGTGTTCAAGGTCTTACTACTAGATTGGACCCTAGTGATCTGCCTGTTTACAGCCTCCCAAGAGCTGGGATTACAGACGTGCGCCACCTCACCCAGTCTCAGTTGCCCTCTCAGTGCACGCCAGGGGGGATTGAACCCCTGGCCCCTACGCGTTTTAATCTGCTGAGCTATTTCGCCTGCCCCCACACATTTATTTTTAAAGAGAGTTTTGTTTTTTTTTTCCAGAAATTTTACAGTACTGTACCTGGGAAGTATTTATAGATTAAATGACGTGATATATAAGATTTGTCTTCTATATATTTGTGAGGGGCTAAGAAGAAATAAAACCAAATTGACCAAATACTGGTGTTACTGAAGTTTTGCTGATGTTTATGTGAGGATTTACGCTGCAGTTATCTCTAGTTTGGCTTATTGAGAGGTGTCTAAGTTACTTTTCTCTTGTTTCTCGGACAAAGTACTTGACACCCAGAATTAAGGAAGGAAAGGTTTATGTAGCTCAGTGTGTGGAGGTTTCAGTCCACACTTGGCCGGCTCCAAGCCTTGGTGGCACATGGCAGAGGGCAGCCGCTCATGGTGGTGGGACACAGCAAATCAGCAAGAGCAAAAAGAGGAGCAGTGGCAGAGAGCATCCCCCTTGTGGTGCGTGCAGGTTATCCAGCTCAGGGCAGGTGGGGCACTCACACCCATACGCCCAGCATTGGATCACGAGTTAATCACAAACTCTAGAAGCTCTCCCCATGACTACATAAGGTTTTGGAGAGACATCTACACCCAAATCATAACAGGAAGGTACCAGGAATCAAACTTAGGACCTCAGACATGCTGGACAGGCATTGAGCTAAATCCCTGGCCCCTAGTTTGGTATATTTTGAAACCTTGTGAATGACCTTTTGGTCCACTCTGGCCTGTCTTTCAGTACCCCACTGTCCCCTTGCCGTTGGAGGATGTTACATTCCTTGTGCCTGTTCTTTCATAGTTGCCTTGGTCTCTTGGCCTGCAATGCCTTCTCTTTTTGAGGGACCCTGCTGCCAGCCCCGTAGTGTCCTGTCTCCCTTCCCTTTCCTCCCATGGTGCTTCCCTCGTCTTTTTTGTTTTCTTTTTGAGACAGGGTTTTTGATTTATAGTCCAGGGTGGCCTCCAATTCATGGCAGTCCTTCTGCCTCAGGTTTTGGAGTACTGAGATTACAGGTGTGTACCTCATGCCAGTTTTAAATAGACTTGGGCTTGAGTTTGCTTTGCTTTGCTTTTGCTTTTGCTGTTGCTTTGCTTTTGTTTGGTACCAAGATCTCGCTTTGCAATGCAAGCTGACCTTGAACTCACTGTGTAGCCCATGTTAGCCTCAAACAAATAGATATTTAAAAAAGGTTTTAGGGGCTGGTGAGATGGCTCAGTGGTCTAAAGCACCTACTTAGAACAAGCTTGGCAGAGCACAGGGACCGCGGTTCAATCCCCAGCACCACATGCCAGCCAGCCTGCCCCCTGGTGGGCTGAGCTGGCCACACACACACACACACACACACACAAATAAAATAAAATAATTACAAAAACAAAACAGTATTAAAAAAATAAATAAATAAATAAATAAAAATAAAAAAATAAAGGTTTTATTAGGCTGGAGATGTAGATAGCTCAGTGAGGAGAGGGAGGGGTGATTTATCCTATCTACCTATTATCAGATTCTTTGCTTTGATATTGGGATATTGTGCTCTAATTTTGTAAAATACAAATGTGTTTGCGGGTTAAGTATACATAGGACCTCTCTTACTGTCTTTATAATTTCCTTTTAACATAATGACTTCATAGTAAACAGTTGGAGATTTTTTGTTTTGAGACAGGGTCTCACTATGTAGTCCAGGCTGGTCTCGAGCTCACAGTGATCCTCCTGCATCAGCCTCCTGAGTGCTGGGTGTACAGGCAGGTGGCACCACACACAGCTTGGGGGAAATGTTTAGGTAGCAAACTACAAAGTTTTCTGGAAACATGCTGCTCAGGAAGTTGCCATCTTCTGTGTGTCCATGTGCTGATAGGAGCCGTTTGGTTTTCACCAAGCTGGGTTGTCTCACTGTCCAGCAGTAACTTCCAAACCATTAATTCAGATGATGTCATAAAAGTGAGAATTGTTACACACTACAGGCAGTCCTGAGTCCTGTTGTTTTGGTTTTTTTGGCGGAACCGGGGATTGAACTCAGCCCCTTGCACTTGCCAGGGAAGC
>NW_004524605.1:1069045-1079816 GCF_000260255.1 Octodon degus | reverse complement strand
CTGGCATGTGGTGCTGGGGAATTGAACCGCGGTCCCTGATGCTTTGCCAAGCTTGTTCTAAGTAGGTGCTTTAGACCACTGAGCCATCTCTCCAGCCCACCTGATTGCCTTTTTAAGCAGTCACTTAACCGAGCTAC
Organism: Octodon degus; assembly: GCF_000260255.1. Taxonomy (NCBI): domain Eukaryota; kingdom Metazoa; phylum Chordata; class Mammalia; order Rodentia; family Octodontidae; genus Octodon; species Octodon degus. The sequence goes on along the minus strand of NW_004524605.1, from coordinate 1,079,679 downwards.
TGGGCAGGCCCCCTAAAAGGGACGAAACTGTAGTTTGGTGTGTGTGTGTGTGTGTGTGTGTGTGTGTGGCCAGCTCAGCCCACCAGGGGGCAGGGCGGGCTGGCATGTGGTGCTGGGGGATTGAACCATGGTCCCTGTGCTTTGCTAAGCTTGTTCTAAGTAGGTGCTTTAGACCACTGAACCATCTCATGAGCCCCATGGTTTTTGTTTTGTTTTTTAGCGGAACCAAACCGGGGATTGAACTCAGGCCCTTGTGCTTGTCAGGCAAGCGCTTACTCTACGGGGCCATCTCCTTGGCCCTCTTGTTTTGTTTTTACAGTGTCACAGAGTGGCTGTGCCCAGCAGTGTGGTTTCCTCCGGCCCAGCCCATTTCCTGCTCAGGACACCTGCTGGAGCTCTTTGTGCTTGGCATGGGGAGGCTACTGTTGTTTTGTGCAGCTCGAGACTGACTCAGTGTGCTCTGCTGTGGGTGTTTTATGTGTAACCTCCTGGGCAGTCACACAGGGAGGTGAGGTTACCTGGGACCTGCAGTCCTGACACAGGTGACCAGCTGGGCATCAGCACCAGGCCCCAAACGTTCAAAAGAATCCTTTCCAAGACAGCTAACTTATTTATCTTTTTTGGAGACAGGATCTCACTGTGATGTAGTTTAGGCTCAAACTTGTGGTGATTCTCCTGCCTCAGCCTCCTGAGTACTGAGATGACAAGCATGTGTCACCATGCCTAGCTTTATGCAATTTTCTGACTTCTAAATAAATTGTAAAACAGTAACAGTTGGCCTTATCTTCAGGGTTGTTTTGAAGGCTAAATGGTGTCCTGAATCACTTGGGAATGAGTCCTGTTGCGTACTTGGGATGAGGAGTGAGCCAGGCCCACCAGGCACACAGGACAGTGGTGACTCACCCCTAGAGAAACAGCAGGGTACTGCAGAGGCCAAGAAAAGGAAAAGCAGCTCTAGTGTTAAGCTGAAATTGTCAGAATTTAGGTTTTCACCTTAAAATACTCTGATTTTTCCAGGCCTGGGGGCATACACCTGTAATCCCCACCACTTGGAAGGCTGAGGCAGGAAGACTGCCATGAATTTAAGGCCAGCCTGGACTACGTAGTGAATTTAAGGCCAGCCTGAGCTCTGTAGACACTTTCTCAAAAAAAAAAAAAAAAAAAAAAAAATAGAGGCAACGGGGAGGGAGGTAATCTGCCGCACCACTGTGTGCCTCCCCCATGGGGCTCAGGGTGTGATGAGACTGGCTTTGAAGCAGCTGCCATGATTCAGGCGAGATAAATTGGAAGGACTAGGGAGTGGGGAGGCTGCCAGCCCGGGTGCAGGTGGTGCTAGAGCACATGCTCACGTCTCAGGCCCTGGGTCTCATCCTCAGCCCTGAAGAAGAGGCAAAGCAGGGTGGGGAAGGACAGGAGAAAGCAGGAAATAGCTACTGAGGCAGGCTCTGTGGCCTGCTGTGGCTGGAAGTATGGAGTGAGGTAGGAAAGGGAGCCTTGTGGTTTCTGGCATGTGGCTGTGTGGCTGCTGCAGTAGTGACATTTTCGAGGTCATAACAAGTCAAAGAACAGCTTGGGGATACCTGGCTTTGGACCTAAAAGGCTTCCTCCGAGCTGTCTGTGTGCAGGGGAGGGATGTGCTGGAGCAGGGCCCTGCAGTGCCCATCCCCGTGTTTCAGGGAGCTCGACCCCTGCAGAGGCCAGCTTCATGAGGGAGGGCAGGCGACACAGCCCTGCATTACGGGTGAGTCACCTTGAAGGTCCTGGGGAGTAGGGCTCTGGGCAAGACACTGGCCTGGAACCGGGTAGGAAGGAGCCTGCACATCCAGAATGGGAGACTGGGGTGCACCTACAGATGGGGGTGCAGGGGCTAAGCTAGCATCAGTCCCGGGATGGTGGGCTTGTTCTGAGTGAGGTGCTCTGGCCTGGGGTCCTGAGGAAGTGGTAATGGGAGAGGTCACTTGGGGTGCATAGGGAGTGCATGCAGAAGGAACAAGGAGCATCCGGTACCTCACTGGAGAGAGGAGAAAATGAGATGGAGTAGAAACCAGAGAAGTAGGAAGAAGGCAAGATGGTGTGGGGAAGGAGCACGAGCAGGCAGTTAAGTGGCATTCTCAGATAGTCAGGGAGCGCCAGATGGGGTGGGCTACAGTGCTGCCTGTGGCTCACAGCCTGTAGACGTTGCCCATCTCCCAGAAGCGCCTCCTAATTCTGGCCTTTCTTTTCCCCACATCCTGTCCATTCCCAGAGTGTTCGGATGGGAACCGCATTACAGAGGACCAAGGTGCTGGGTGGTGGCGGCTGAAGGAGAAAGAGGGAGGAACAAAAAAAGCAAATCCCAAATCCCTGTAGGAGGCGGAGGCGCAGGAACACGGGAGCCCCAGGTGCTCTTGTATGAGGAGCACGGATAAGAGCCCGCTCCTGACTCCCGCAGCCACATCTGTTACTCAGTGGAAGCAGAAGCTGTTGACATTCTTCCCATGAGTTTGACCACAGAGCACACTGGGATTGCAGTGGTGAGTGGTTAGAGGAGGAGGAAGTTGAGAGGAAGCAAGGGACCCTCCTTGAGTTTATTGGTGGGCTGTGGGTAGGGATTCTGATTTACTGTCTACAAGGTAGGCACCTACAGGACAATCCAGCTCAATTCCAAGTGGAGCGGCATTAGTATTCTGCAGCAGGGCCGAGAAGCCCATCTCAAGCAGCAGACCAAAGTATCCCCACAAGAGCTGGCCTAGGCCGGGCAGCTGCCCAACCTCAGGGTGCTGTGGTCGCTTTGCCAGCCCTGAACACACACTGTTCTCCAGCAAAGCTCCACCATGGATCGAGTCGTTGCCATAACTGGCTTCTCGTGGACCCTGATGGAGACGATTTGGTACCCTGAACAGGAACCCGTGAGCAGAGCACCCAAGGAGGTGGGCCCGTGCACGTATAGGCGGCAGCTGATCTTGTATGACTTGATACACCTGCTTCTTGCTCTTACAAAACCTTTAACCTGCTCAGGCTATTTTCCCACCCCACTGTCAGCGCCCAGGGCTTAGTCTCCCAGGCTTACTCCCTGGCTCGCCTCCCTACAGTGCCTAAGATGCCCACTTCTGCTGGAACCTCTACACTACACACCCCACCTACACTATCCCCGTTGAATTGTGTGAGAAGTTCGCAGAAACAATCCATTATTTCCTTTGGCTAAAAAGTAATGTTATTGCAAAATGGAGTCGTTCTTTGGAACTTGTCTGCAGCTGTTTGCATGTGGCTATTGAAAGAGGGTGTGGAAGCTTTTATAATTGTTGGGGCCGAGAGGGAGTCTGTTTCTAATCTGGGATGGCTGGCTGACTCATCCCAAGCCTGGCCCTTCAGGCCTCCACAAGCCCAGCCCCATAGGAAAATGGAAAACTGAGCTCTGGTTTCCAGGGCAGCTGGGACCAGGCTCTGTGGAGCAGAAGAAAAATAGAAAAGACAGAAATAAAGGAAATATTCGCAACTCATTTTTATTTCCTCTGATGAGTTAAATGGGAATGAATTCAACTTCCCAAAGGACAGGGGTTTTGGAGGGTCCCTTTTAGAAATGCAGTTCCCTTCTTCACGCCCACCCCTAGGTGGCAGTAAGAGGCAGAGATACTTCCCTGAAAGCAAAGCACTTCTCTCTGGATGGAAACCTTGTTCTTAAACTGGGCCCAAGGATCTGCCCCTACCTCCGCCCTTCAGTTCTGTTTGTCCAGCATTCCTCACATTTCTTTTCCACACCAACTTAGTCACCCATATATGGATTTAAGGAAATTCTCAGCTGGGATTTATAGAGTACTGTGCAGTTAGCTTTCATAGTTAAGAAAGAAAATCTTGGGGTCGGGGGAAGTGGCTCAGTGGAATAAGGGCTTTCCTGGCAAGCGCAAGGGTCTGAGTTCAATCCCTGGTTCCACAAAAAAAAAAAAAAAAGAAGAAAATCTTAAAATTAGGCCTGGTGGTATGCCACTGCCTGTAATTCCAGCCCCAGGAGCTGGGGCAAGGGGATCAAAAGCTCAAGGTCAGCCTAGACAGCTCAGCAAGAATCTCAAAATAAAAATAAAAACTTAAATGCTTTAGAGATCAGTGGTGAAATGCTTGTTAGCATCCACAGGGCCTTGTGTTCAATCCCCAGGGGAAATGTGGTAAGAATAGAATTGCAGCTTAGGGCCTGCGAGATAGCTCAGTGGTCTAAGCCCTGCCTGCCAAGCCCAAGGTCGTGAGTTTGATCCTTAGTACCACAAGCCATGCCAACCCCATGCTGAGCCAGCCACCAAAACTGGTGAGGTGGTTCCCAGCACTGGAAAGGCTGCGACAGGAGGATCACTGTGAGTCTGAGCTGTGTAGCGAGACCCTGTGTCAAGTAAATAAATTTTTTTTTTTTTTTTTTTTTTTTTTTTTTTTGTAAAGAAAGAATTGCAACTTACATATTGAGAAAACTGGTGTCTAGCAGGCAGCTTTCTGCTGAGAGCTGATGTGGACAGAGCTGCCTCAGACAAGACACCCAAGCCGGAACAGCTATAGGAAGCAGCACAACATGCTGCTGGCTACCGACTCCTGAAACCCGAATGAGTGGCTAGGGTTGTGGTTGGGAGCATCCCAGTGCTCGGTACTAAGGGGTTATTGGGTAGGGGATGAAAACCAGGTATAAAAGTAACTAGAGAAGAGCAGCGTGGGTCTAGAGGCTGGATGCAGGTACGCCTCTGCAGGGGGCATCACATCGGGGATGGGGTGATAGGGAGATGCCACCTGGTCTCCTCCTGTCCCACCTCCATGTTCTCACCATGAGACTCCTGCTCCTGAGTGCTTGGGCTGCTCGCTGCTGTGCTGCTTGTGTGGGACATTTGGCTTATGCTGGGCCCATGCCCAGAGACGCTCCGTTTTCTAGGTTAGAGGCCCTGAATAGCAGTGTCCACCTGCTTGTCTTTAGGTCCTCAGTCTTGTTGCTGGCACAAGTAGGCCCATAATGAGGTTTGTTAAAGGCAGTGAAGTGGAGAATGGAGAACAGGACAAATGTGATTATGTCGCAGTGGCACACCATGGCAAGGCTCACCAGGGCAGCGTTTGGGAGCAGGGGTTAGAAGATACTGAGCTCAAGGAGAGGAGGCTGGGATAACAGCTGAAAGGCAGAAGCCTGTGTGACCTTGGAAGAACCAGTCCAGTTCCAGAGCCTGTACTAGGCAGAGCTCCTTCAGTTGAAAGGAAGAGAATCTGGATTAAGCCAGCTTCTGCACAGTTATTTATTGGTTCCATGAGTGGAAAGTCAAGGCAGTGTCTGATCTCAGGTATGGCTCAGAAGTCCACTGGTGTCCCAAGAATCTTAGTGTTTCCTCTGGCTCTTTGTTCTTTGCTCTGAACTGGGGATTGAACTCAGGCCCTTGCGCTTGCCAGGGAAGTGCTTATTCCACTGAGCCATCTCCACGGCCCTCCTCTGGCTCTTTGTTTAGCTATATTCCCAAACTCTCCAACTAGATGTCAGGTAGCATCTGGCTGTGTCATGAAAACTAGAGAGGGTTGCAGAAGTCCAGGGTCTAATGCATTTTCCCCCAGCTGAGCCTGGCATTTGATTGTGACCAGCGAGACTCAAAGCTGGCGGCAGAACAGTCCTGTGAGGGGATGGCCCCAAGAGAGCACGTGTGGATGCGGGACCCAGATTTTAAGTGACCGTTGGAAGCAGAGAAAACTTCCAATGCGATGTTGCTTACCCACACCTCCCTTTGCAATGTTTTTCAGCATCTTCACGATACAGTGAAAAGGAATCTTGACAGCACCACCGCCCCTCAGAATGGCGAGCAACAGAATGGCTATGGAGACCTCTTTCCTGGGCATAAGAAGACCCGCCGGGAGGCCCCTCTGGGTGTGGCCCTGTCTGCCAATGGGCTGCCCCCTGCCTCACCCCTCAGTCAGCCTGACAAGCCTTCCTCAGGAGAGGCCCTGCAGGCTGCTGGGAAGCACTCCCTGGGGCTAGACTCCATCAACAAAAAATGTCTGCCAGACCCTGGCCTCCACCTGAATGGAGGCAGTAATGCTGGTGAGTCCTTTGCTCTAAGCCTGAGTAAGGAACTGAAGCAGGAGCCCGTTGACGACTTGCCGTGCATGATCGCCGGAGCTGGAGGCTCCATCTCACAGAGCAACCTCATGCCCGACCTCAACCTCAACGAGCAGGAGTGGAAGGAGCTCATCGAGGAGCTAAACAGGTCAGTGCCCGACGAAGACATGAAGGACCTGTTTACTGAGGACTTTGAAGAGAAGAAGGACCCAGAGCCTTCCAGTTCCGCTACACAGACCCCCTTGTCCCAAGACATTAATATTAAGACAGAATTCTCTCCAGCAGCCTTTGAGCAGGAGCAGTTAGGCTCTCCACAAGTGAGGGCGGGGTCGGCAGGACAGACCTTCCTGGGACCTCCTCCCACATCTGTGAGCGCCGACTCCCCCAGCCTTGGGGGCTCTCAGACCTTGTTCCACACCTCTGCTCAGCCTGGAGCGGATAACCCCAGTCCAAACCTGATGCCAGCATCAGCCCAGGCCCAGAGTGCACAGCGAGCCCTCACAGGGGTGGTGTTGTCTGGCCAGGGCCCAGGAGGGGTCCCCGAACTTTCCTCTGCCCACCAGCTCCAGCAGATTGCTGCTAAGCAGAAGCGTGACCAGATGCTCCAGAACCCACCCCAGGCTGCCGCAGCACCAGGCCAGGTGTCCACGTGGCAGCAGACAGGGCCCTCCCACAGCCCCTTAGATGTCTCTTATCCAGTAGAGAAGCCTGCCAGCCCTGTTGCCTACAAGCCTGACTTCCCCAGCTCCCAGCTGCTCATGATGCCTGGAGTGAATAAGAGCTCCCCTCGGCCCGGAGGCCCCTTCCTTCAGCCTGGCCATGTGAGCTTGCTGAGTCACCAGCCGCCAAGTAACTTGAGTCAGAACTCCGTGGCTAACCAAGGATCGGTGCTGGACTATGGCAATACCAAACCTCTTTCTCATTATAAAGCAGACTGTGGGCAAAGCGGCCCCGGATCTGGCCAGAGCAAGCCAGCTCTGATGGCCTACCTCCCCCAGCAGCTGCCTCATCTGAATAGCGAGCAAAATCCCTTGTTTCTAATGAAACCAAAGCCAGGAAATATGCCCTTCCGGTCACTGGTTCCACCTGGTCAGGTAAGTGTGTGGTGCCCTTCGCGTTATTCTGCCGCAGACACTAGTAAATTTACTTGCTGAACTGGAAGTAAATTGGGCCAAGATAGTTGTGGAACAGAGGGAAAAATAAACATCTGCCATCTCCTTTGATTTTTTGGGGGGTGAGGACATTAAAGAAATCCAAGTTAATGTTTAATAAAAGTAGGGTATCACTGCCTAGTAGGAGTTGATTTTAACTATATAAACATTAAAGGAAACATCTGCATTTAAACTAGTGTCTCGGCAGGCTAATAAATAGCTCAGCGGATTAAAGCACCTGCTTGGGCAGAGGCTGGGAGTTTGATCCCTGGGCCTGCCCCAGAGTGTGCTGAGACAGTGATTAAGACTGATTGTGGTGGCATGCACCTATAATCCCTGCATTTAGGAGGTTGTAAGCAGGCGGATCATGACAAGTCTGATCTATGTAGTGAAACCCTGTACACCCTGTCCTAAATACAAAAATAATAATAATAATAATTAGTATGTCATGCTACATGATTTAAAGTCATCTGTGCCTGTTTTGGTTTTTTGTTTGTTTGTTTTTTGTTTTTGCAGTGCCAGAGATCGAACTCAAGACCTTGCGCTTGCCAGGCAGGTGCTTTTGCCGCTGAGCTATATCCTGGCCCCCTGTGCCTGTGTTTTTTAATGAGCACATTTAATATATTATTTATTTTGTTGTTGTTTATAGATACAGTCTTGCTACACAGCTCAGACTTAGCTTGTAGTGATTCTCCTGTCTCAACCTCCCCAGTGCACCACCGTGCCCTGTTCTGGAGCCAGTATACCACGCCTGGCTTGTGGTACCAGGGCTTGAACTCTGGACCTTGCACTTGCCAGGCAGGGGCTTAGACTGTCAAGCTATCTCCCCAGTCTCCTAATTAATTTTTTAGACTCTTGGCTTTTTTGCTACAGTGGTGGCAGGCCTGTAGTGACATTTATTAGGAGAATGAAGCAGGATCTGTGAAACATAGTGAGACCCTATCTCAAAAATGAAAATAGGGAGCCGGGGAGATAGCTCAGTAGAATAAGCGCTTGCCTGGCAAGCACAAGGGCCTGAGTTCAATCCCCGGTTCTGCAAAAAAAAAAAAAAAAAAAAAAAAAGATAATTTGGGTGTGATAGCACATTCCATCATCCTAGCACTCCAAGGCAGAGAGGATCACCATGAGTTCAAAGCCAGCCTGAACTATAGAAACTAAGTCTGTCTCAAAAAACAGAACAACAGGGCTGGTGGGATGGCTCAGTGGTCTAAAGCACCTACTTAGAACAAGCTTAGCAAAGCACAGGGACTGCGGTTCAATCCCCCAGCACCACATGCCAGCCAGCCCCGCCCCCTGGTGGGCTGAGCTGGCTGCGAGCGAGCGCGCGCGCACACACACACACATAAAAATTAAAAAATAAAAATAAAAAAACAGAACAACAACAAAAAGAACTGACATTAGACTCTGGGTGTTGTGGCAGACACCTGTAATCCCAGCCCTGGGGGGCTGAAGCAGCAGGATCAGCCTGGGCCACAAAGTGAGCTCAAGGCTAGCCTAAATTGTATAGTGAGACCTTGTCTCCAAAAAAAAAAAGATTCTCATGAGGATTACATATACAGATAATAAGAACTAAAGAGGAGCTCAACAAGTTGAACTTGTGTAATAATTGTTACTGGCCTTTTTCCTATTGTATATTGTCCCCTTCTGAGTGTAAGCAGTGATGCTGAAATAATGCAGCGGCCGTGACTGTCCCTGGAGGGAGCCAAGCTGGTGCTAGGGGTGCGTGTGTGTGTGCTTTCGGGCCTGGGAGGCAGCGCAGGATTTGATCTCTACTCAGCCTGCTGGAGTTGCCTGAAGGCTGAAGCCATGCGCAGAGGGAGCCTCAAGCAAGTTCTGTCCACATCAAATTCACTGGCCTCGGTAGAGCTTAAACATTGCCATCCCACTGACTCCAACTCTCTTCGTCTGTGTTGGCAGGAGCAGAATCCTTCCAGTGTCTCCGTGCCAGCCCAGGCCACCAGTGTCGGGACCCAGCCTTCTGCTGTGTCCGTGGCCACCACGCACAACAGCGCCCCATATCTCAGCAGCCAGCAACAAGCAGCTGTCATGAAGCAGCATCAGTTGCTTTTAGACCAGCAGAAACAGAGGGAGCAGCAACAGAAGCATTTGCAGCAGCAGCAGCAGTTCCTACACAGGCAGCAGCAGCAGCTTCTGGCAGAGCAGGTGAGAAGGGAGCTCAGAGAGGCACACAGGCCCTGCCTGTGGTTCTGCACAGCTTTGTCAGCATGCCCGGAATGGGTGTGTCTTGGCCTGCCTTCCCCTGGTACCATAGATTGGCTCAGTGATCCTATCCCCAGTACCACCAAAAAACAAAGAGGAGAGGCCGGGGAGATAGCTCAGTGGACTAAAGCACCTGCTCAGGCAAGCTTAGACAAGCACAGGGACTGCAGTTCAATCCCTGGCACCACATGCTGCACCAGCCCTGCCTCTAAGGAGGGCTGAGTCAGCCAGAGTCCAGGAGTAGTGGTACATGCCTGTAATCCCAGTGCCGGGGAGGCTGAAAGCAGGAGGATCACCTTGAGTCCGAACTGTGTAATAAGGCTCTACAACAACCAAATAACAAATAAATACAAAGAAGAAGACTGAACCTAGGACGTTGCACTGAGTTATTCCCCTGATCTTTTTGGTTTGGTGGTTTGGTTTGGTTTGATACAGGGCCTCACTATGCAGTCAGACTCAGTGACCCCAGCCCAACCTCCCCAGCACTTGGGATTCCAGGCCGTGCGCCACCATACACAAGCAGCACCAGGGACCGCACTTAGGTCCTTGTGCTTGCTCTCCAGGGAGGCACTTAGGCCACCACACCGTCTCCGCAGCTTTGGTTTGGATTTTTTTTTTTTTTTTTTAATGTATTTTGTACAGGTTCTCACTACACAGGTGGGACTCATGGTGATATTCCTATTTTTCAGCCTCCCAAGCACTGGGATTACAGGCATGCACCACCACACTTTGGTTTTGGATTTTTTAAGAGTGTTTTGCCATGTAGTGCTGGCTGGTCTTGAACTCATTCCATTATGTATCCCAGGCTGGCCTCAGATGTGTAGCTGTCTTCCTGTCTCAGCCTCCTGAATCTGGGATTATAGGAGGGCACTGCCCTGCCCTGCTTTGTTCCTTTAAGAAAAGGTCTTGCTTTGTATTTCAGGCTGGGCTTGAACTCATGCTGACTGTTCTCCTTTGGCCTTCAGTGCTTAGTGCTGGGACTGTAGGCACAGGCTACCACACAGGGCTTTTGGCTCTTTTTCTTAAATTTTATTTGAAGCCTGTCCCTGAGTTGCCCACGCTGGCCTTGAATTCCTGATCCTCGTGTCTTGCTTACACTACTAAGTAGCTGAGGTTCCAAATGTGTACCACTATGCCTGGAATAACCACTTTATAGCCAGCCGCGCCCCTGGTGGGCTGAGCTGGCCACACACACACACACACACACACACACACACACA
>NW_004524605.1:1066557-1067845 GCF_000260255.1 Octodon degus | reverse complement strand
AAAGAAATGGAATTCAGGACCTCATACTTGACAGGCGGGTGCGGCACCGCTGAGCTATATCCCTAGCCCCTTGGTTTTATTGCTTTTTATTGTTTTTTGTTTTTGTTTGGCAGAATCAGGGATTGAACTCAGGTCCCTGCACTTGCCAGGCAAGCACTTATTCTACTGAGCCATCCCTCCGGCCCCTTAAATTTTGGTTTTATAAGTGTTCATTTTTTTAAATAAGTGTTCTTTTTTTTTTTTTGCTGGAACCGGGGATTGAACTCAGGCCTTTGCACTTGCCAGGGAAGCACTTATTCCACTGAGCCATCTCCCTGGCCCTGAAGTGTTCATTTTTAAATGACCTTTTTTTGTAGGAATGTAAAGTACAAACTTTTGCCCAATATCAGATCTGTGAAAATCCGTAGAAAGGTTCGTTTCCATTGGTGTTGGTAGGGCTGGAATCACTGGATCGAGCGTGAGTTTTGCATCTCCCCCTGAGGAGCTGTCGGGCTGTGCCCTGTGCGCCCCCAGCCGCACTGCATCCTCAGCAGCGCCGATTATTTTTGACTCGGTTCTTTTGCAGTGCTGCGAATCAGAGCCAGCGTCTTGTGTGTGCTAGGCAGGGACTGTACTGTAAGCTACCGCCTGCCACCCTACTCCAGCTGTCCTAGTCAGTATGAAGAAGGGCCCCTCTCCCTGGGGCTGGGATTTGCTTTTCCCTGATCTGCCCTCATTTTCCTTTCTTTTTCTTTTTTCCTTCTCTTTTTTGCAGTAATGGGAACCAGGGTTTTCACACTGGACTTACATCCCTAGCTTTTTTTTTTTAATTTTGAGTTAAGGTTGCTCACTAAGTTGCTGGCTTGAGGGGCCGGGGAGATGGCTCAGTAGAATAAGCGCTTACCTGGCAAGTGCAAGGGTCTGAGTTCAAATCCCTGGTTCTGCAAAAAAAAAAAGAAAAGAAAAAAGAAGTTGCTGGTTTGCCCAGGCAGGGCTATATAACTTCCCTCCATCTTGCCTCAGTCTCCCTTAGTGCTGGAATTACAAGCATGCACCATGTCTGGCTGCCCTCCCATATTTTAAAAACTAATACACCTAACTGAGCATGGTAGTACACACCTGTAGTCCCAGCACTTGCTGTGAGTTCGAGACCAGCCTGAGCTACCCAGGCAAAAAAAACGAACCTTATTTTTTTTATTCAGTGTGCCTTAGATTTACCCTATCCTATTTCATACTGTTTATTAAAAAACCCAAAAGGGGGCCCAGGGAGATAGCTCAGTGGAATAAGTGCTTCTCTGGCGAGCATAAG
>NW_004524605.1:1060033-1065952 GCF_000260255.1 Octodon degus | reverse complement strand
TAATAATAATAAATAATAATGTCTCATTGGCCTTGGCGTCCTCTAGGAGAAGCAGCAGTATCAGCGCCATCTGACCCGCCCGCCGCCTCAATACCAAGATCCAACACAAAGCCCCTTCCCTCCCCAGGTGGGACAGTTCACAGGTAAGGGGGCAGGTGCAGGGGTGGAGTGTCTGCTCCTGCTGTCTCTGTGCTGGTACACAGTCATTTGTGTGCTGTACGAAGCCTGGTCTGTTGGAGGAAGCTGGCTATAGATCACCCTGGGTCATCTTCTTACAGCTCTTTGAAAAAAAAAATCCTCTTGGACTAGGGAGATAGCTCAGTAGAATAAGCGCTTGCCTGGCAAGCACAAGGTCCTGAGTTCAATCCCTGCTACTGCAAAAAACCACAAAACCCTCTCAACTGAGTGTGGTGGTATACACCTATAATCCTGTGGTGTACACAGCATTCTGGGAGGCTGAGGCAGGAGAAGAACTATAAATTTGAGCCAACCTAGGAAATTTAGTGATACCCCCAACTCAAAATAAAAGAAGTCTGAGGATGTTACCCAGTACAAGGCCCTGGGTTAAACCACTAGTACCAAAAAAGTAAAAAACAAAACCCTCTCAGCCAGGTGCGGTGGTGCACACCTCCAATAATCTCAGCTATTGGAGACTGAGACAGGATTGCTTGAGGCTTAAGAATTTGGGATCGGGCCGGGAGGTGGCTTAGTGGAATAAGCGCTTCCTTGGCAAGCGCAATGGCCTGAGTTCAATCCCAGTTCCACCAAAATAAATAAAATAAAGACTGAGCTGAAGAATTTGGCATCAGTCTGGGAAATACAGGAAGACCTTATTTCTTTAAAACTACAGCCAGGAAAAAAAAATAAAATTAAAAAAAACCCTAAAGCCAGGAATCACACGCCTGTAATTTCAGTACTTGGGAGACTGAGGCAGGAGGATTGCCGCAAGCTTGAGGCCAGTCTGAGCTATAATGAGACCCTGTCTCAAATTATTTTTCTGGTGGGGGAGGATCAGGGTTGTTTTGTCAGGGTCTCACTATGTAGTTCAGGCTGACCTTGAACTCACAGTGTAGCCCAGGTTGGCCTTGAACTCAGAGCAGTCCTGCCTCGAGGTCCTGAGTGCTAGGATTACGGTGTGTGCAGCCACCATACCCAGTTTCAACTGTATTTTTGGATAAGGCAAGACTCTGGACTTCAAGGTATTTGGCTTCTTTTCTCTACACTTTGCTGTCCAGTGTTACAGACAGTGTCAGCAGTGGACGGTTACCAGGAAAGGGAGGGTGCCCGCTGTGTCCCTGCTGTGACCTCTGAGGTGCTCGGGCTGTTGCTGCCAGCACGCACGGAGCCTGCACAGTCAGATCTCACCTGCTCGGCCTCCCTGCTTCTTGGGATGGGGTTTTGTGTGCTGCTCTCTGTAGTCAGTGGCCTTGCCCTGCAGTACCGCAGAGATGTGGGCCGCAGCCCCTTGCCCTGGAGAGACCTAGTGGGCACGTGTGAGAATACTGGGTCCAGCTTTGCAAGTGTCCCTGCTCACGTTGGTGTGGGCATGAAAACGCTCGTTTTCTCAGCCCCTTTTTCTTTTGTTTTGTACCGAATATGTATCCCAGGCTGGCCTTGAGCTCATGGCAGTCCTCCTGCCTCAGCCTCCTGAGTGCTGGATAACAAGCAAGCGCACCACCACACCCAGCTCTCAGCCCATTCTTGCTTGAGTGCTGATGGAGAGGAAGAGGAAAGACTGAGTGCTGAGTATTGGCTTACCCCCCAAAGTGATTGTGCTACCCAGAAGAGCCCTCTTGGTTCATGGTGTCACCCTGTCGCCAGCAGCCAGGGCCAGAGGTTTCTGAGAACAAGCACCTCCCCCGAGCTGCACCCTCCCTCCCCATTTGTTGATTTAGGGCATGAGTGCTACCGGCAGGGCCGCTCCACCTGTCCCCTCTGCTCTGCATTGTGGCGTGGCCTTGGCCACCTGACTGAGCACCGTCCTGCCAGCCTCTTGCCACGCCTTCCACAGCTCTGTGCTTGTCCGGAGAGTTCGCCCAACTGCTCAGCGTGACACTTTGAGGCCTAGTGCTTGTTGCCTTCGCCCTGAAGCCCCCCCCTTCCTGGCACCAACCCTCGGGCACCTGCAGCCTGCTGCTCACGCAGCCGGGCCGAGTCACACTGTAGTAGCTGAGCCACTCAAAGACAGAGGCTGGGGGGTGGCGGGTGCTGCTGAAATTCCCAGGAACTAGGGCATATTTGAAAGGCAAATGGACATCTTCTCTGGGCCCTCCCTGCTTGTCTTTCTGAGCCCCACCCTATCCTGGACCTGCCTCTGCCCTGTGAGAGACTTCCAGGCTTCTCTCAGTGGTGCCCTGCCCTGTTGTGACCATCTGGGGTTAACGTACTACCCTGTTGCCCCAAGGAAGGATGGCCGTCAAGAAGGGCCGGCTTGGTTGACCATCTTCTGTCTTCTAGGATCTGCAGCCACCGTGTCTGGCATGAGCCACCTGGGTCCATCCAACCCCAGCTGTCCTCGCGTGTTTCCTCAGCCTGGGAGTCTGATGCCCATGGGCCCTGGACACTCCTCAGTCTCCTCGCTCCCCCCCAGCTCAGGCCCACAGGACCGAGGTGTGGCCCAGTTCCCCGGCTCCCAGAGCAGTCTCTATGGCCTGGCCTCTGGCATGACTCAGATGGTCACCCAGCCCCCGCCACAGGCTGCTGATGGACACGCCCACATTCCGAGGCAGCCTGGCATGGGCCCGGGCCCTGGGGTGCCAGCTGCCTATGGACAGAACTCTCTGGGGAGCTCTGGCCTCTCCCAGCAGCACAACAAGGGGACTCTGACCCCTGGCTTAACCAAGCCACCCGCTGCAAGGGTGCCAGCGGCCATTGGAGGCCAGAACGCCTTGTGGCAACACCAGGGAATGCCAAGCCTGAGCAGCCAGACCCCGGGAAGCAGCGGTGTGAGCCCCTTCACTGCTGCCTCCGCTTTCCACGCGCAGCAGGCCCGCCTGAAGCTGTCCGGGGCACCATTCTCCCCGGCCGTGCCCGGTAGGCCCGTGGCCCCCATGAGCTCTGCTGCTGCAGCAGGGTCCATGCTGCCCCCTGCGAGCGCACAGCAGAGGACCAGCGCCCCTGGGCCCGCACCTCCCCCGGCGACCCCACAGCCAGCCCTGTCTGGCCTGAGCCCCGCAGGGCCTGAGCTGAGCGCCTTATGCCAGAGCCCTGCTTCGCAGATGGGCAACCGAGCAGGACTGCACTGTGCCCAGGCCTTTCCCGCGCGGACCACTGGCCAGGAGCTGCCCTTCACCTACAGTGGGCAGCCGGGTAGCAGCGGGCTGTCTGGTGTGGCTGGACATACTGACCTGATCGACTCCTTGCTGAAGAACAGGACTTCTGAGGAGTGGATGAATGAGTTGGACGACTTTTTAGGGTCTCAGTAGTAGAGAGTTTGTGGTGGTTTTCATGTTCAGCTCTCCTTGTTTTTCTTCTCAGATTCAAGAAAGAGCAACTACTTTGGACCAAAGCCCACGGCCCAGGCAGCCGGGCAGGCAGAACCCAGGCTGTAGCTGAGGCCTGGCCGGTCTGGATCTAAGGGGTCTGAGCCAGCAGGTTTGGTCCATTGGGCTGGCCCCGGCCCCTCTGCTGGCATCGCTGCCTGGTGTTGGGGCAGCAGAACAGGGTTTTAAAGATGGTCTCCAGCCCAGATAACCAAACACCCAGCAGTAAAACCATGCAACCCCACAGTGTCAGGCAGTCAACCCCTGTGCTTTCGTGCTGATGTTCCAGGATTTCCCCACTTGCCTCAAGTATTTGGGACAGATTTTTGCTGAAACTTTAAATAGCAGAATTATTTGTAATTTGTAGCCTAGAAAATAATTTCTAAAAATTCCTACACAGATTAGCATAGATGATGGTTTAAAATGATCAGATGGCATTGGAAACCTAGTTTTCGGGGCCGGGGAGATAGCTCAGTGGAATAAGCACTTGCCTGGCAAGCGAAAGGACCTGAGTTCAATCCCTGGTTCCACTGAAAAAAAAAACCCTAGTTTTCTCCCAGTGAAGAGCCTTTGTCTTCCTGCTCTGTCGGCTCAGGGGAAGAGCGTGGCTGGAAAGCCATTTCCATCCATGCAGGCTGTGACCACAGATGCCAAAAGGGACAGGAAGTTGGGAGGTCGCCAGTCCAGGCACCCCGGCAGCGCCTCCCACCTCCAGAGTAGGTCCTCCCTGAGTGTCGCTCTATTGCACACGCCAGAGTCCCAGGCTGCAGGTGGAGATTTGGGGGTCTAGTTGTGTTGTGCTAGGGCTCCCTGCCTTCTACAGTTTCTCTGGTAGCATGCGTGCAGCAGGCAGGGCAACAGTTGTGCACGCAGCTCTGGCCCCGCCGGTCTTCATCGCCCACCACTTCCTACCTGCCTGCTTCCTGTCCAGCCAGGTGGGGAGTGTCAACGCTCTCCAAGGAGGGGGAGGGGGGGCCCAGCCTGTGAAGGAGGTCGGGGAGAGGCTGTGGCCCCCCCGGGGAGGAACTCCGCTGCTGGCCTGCTTTGCTCCCCCGCAGTAGGTGACTTGCACTTTTGAACATTGCTTTATAACACTAACACGTCCTCTAAAGGTCCTGGTAGATTCTCCTTGAAGGTCTGTTATGAGCTTCACTGAGCTGAGCCCGCAGAATAGGGTACGAGGCATGGGCTGTCTGTGGAAACACGATTGGCTCTTGGCCAGGCAGGAGGCAGGATGGGGAGCGCGCAGACCCAGGTCCCAGAGAGGGGTGTGGGCGGAGCAGCTGGGAAGCCACAGCGCAGTCTACCTCTCTGGAGTCCCCGAGTGGATCGTCCTTCAGAGTATCTCAAGAACTGAGCCAAGGAAATCCGTGAGCAGCCCCAGTCACTTTGGTAATTTGTTTGCACCAGCAGTGCCTTTTTTGCCGGGGATCCTTGGACCATGTTCTGTAGCCATTTGTCACCACTAGTGCGTGTGGCCGATTTCCCTGTAATCCCTACACTGCCTTCCCCTGCTCAGCTCTCAGAGGCGGGGTGAGCCCGAAAGCCAGTGAAGCCTCCATCCCCAGAGCAAGGTCCCCTGCTCGACAAGGAGGACGACTTCAGCAGGTTTCTATCCAGAGCCGGGCCGAAGGCTGGTTCTGGACCCTTGTTCCTCTCCGTCTCCCAGGGCCACCTCCTGCCCCAGTCCCCAGGGCGCTCGCCAGCCCTGCTGTCTGCCTAAGTCCCAGGCTGGCTGCACAGACAGCAGGCTCCTCACTTGCTGCAGTGTCATAGCAATAAAATGTGATTCTTGGGTCCTCCAGGGAGCTACCCGTGGCTTTATTTATGAACCTGGTTTTGGGGAGTCGGGAGGCCATGACTGCTGCCATGCACGTCCCCATCTTCCTAGAGCCACAACTCAGAAGAAAGGGTGCTTGGACTTGCGTTATACACATGTGCTTTGTGTAAATAAATGTTTACAATTTTATATTGAAGATGGAGTAAGCGTTAGAGCTTCCAACTGTATATTTTTTACTTTTATAGATTTTAAAACTATGATCCTTTATATATCTGTTTTTGGGGAGCTATAAGTTTTATGGCAAACAATTAGTATTGTTAACTTTTTATGGTCATCAGAAGTACATACAAATCCTATTAATCCCTTTATTCTTCCAATTCCTTTAACCGGTATACACCAAAAAGAGGTCTTTACTTTCCTTGCTTTTATCATTATAAAATAATAAAAGTATTTTGCTAGTACGGAAACTGCCTGTGTATTTGACTTGTGGCAGGGCAGAAGAGCCCGCAAGTGTGCTGTGGTTGACCTCCTTTGGGATTGGTGTGGGCGTTGTGCCGCTGTGTCCAGGCTGGGCTGGCTGAGGCCTTGGCTGACTTCTGCTGTAGGGTGACAGGCCAAACGAGCTAGGACCACTCCAGGCACACACAGGTCCTGGGC
>NW_004524605.1:1052740-1059398 GCF_000260255.1 Octodon degus | reverse complement strand
CTTAGGTGCTGGGGATATAGCTCAGTATCATAGTGCCTGCCTGGCAAGCACGAAGTGGTGAATTTGATTCCCAGGACCAACAACAAAAAACCATACAAAACTCAGCTGCGTTGGGCCGGAGAGAGAGCACAGTAGAGTAAGCGCTTTCCTGGAAAGCGCAAGAACCTGAGTTCAATTTTTAAAAAAAGCAACACCTCAGCTGCACCCTTGGAGGGCATCCGGCTCCCTCGTCCTGCGGTAGGGTCTGGCTTTTCCCTCGCACTGCGGAGACAGCTCGGCGACGCAGCGGGCGGCGGCAGGAGCCTCGGCCTCCCGCGTTGAACTCGGGACCCTGTGCTAGCCAGGCAAGGCTTATTCTATTGAGCAATCCCCCAGACTCAGGAGGATCCGATGTGGTCCCAGACCTAGCAGCTTAGTGATAGCGAGATCCTGCTTCAAAATACAAAATTTTTTAAAGGCATGGGGATGTAATAGAGCTCCATGTGAGGGCCCCGGGTTCAACCCCCAGGCCTGAAATGCTCGATTCCACCAAGAGGGGAAAACATCTGTGACAAACACGGAAGTCCGCTCAGTTCACAGCCTTACCATATAAGGCACGCGGAAGGGAAGAACTCAAGACTGCCCCGCGGCCCTGGCTGGACGCGTAGTGTGCGCAGCATCGCCGGGCGCGCGGCGGGCAGGTGGTCCTGGCGCTGTGCCCACGGTGGCGGCGGGCCGGCGCCAGTCTCCTGCCTGCCTGCCTGCGGGCCCAGCACTTGGGAAGCTGAGGCAGGGTCACTGCGAAGTCCAGACCAGCCTGAACTACAGCAAGACCTTGCCCCTGTCCCAAATCCAAAAATAAATCTGCGCACCGCAGAATGTTCGTGCTCTCATTCTCGCTGCACAGTTGCAGTTCCGAGAAGCCACCCTTGGAAGGAGCCCTGGGGTGGAGCCGCACTCCCGACTGCGCTGGGCCCGCGGCTGCCCCTGGCGGCGACTAGGCAGCGGTGCAGCTGGCGCTGTTCTAAGCCTGCAAGGGGCTCTCTTGGGCTGTTTCCTGGGTGGATCTGCAACTTGGAACACCTAGCCAAAGGCCCCCGGTTGTCACCCTTAGAGATTGGACAGTCACCTACCAGCCCCTTGAGCTATTCTGCAAACTGCTAGGGTAGTCCCATGAAATCTATGTGGACCCTGAGAGAAATTTATAAAAGATTAAGAAAGAAAAGAGGGGGCTGGAGAGATGGCTCAGTGGTCTAAAGCACCTACTTGAAACAAGCTTGGCAAAGCACAAGGACCGCGGTTCAATCCTCCAGCACCACATGCCAGCCAGCCCCGCCCCCTGGTGGGCTGAGCTGGCCACACACACAATAAATAAATAATAAATATTAAAAAGAAAAAAAAAGAAAAGAAAGAAAAGAGGTAAAGTATGGTGCTGCATGCCTGTTACCCCAGTACATGGGAGCATGAGGCAGAAAGATTGCAGCAAGTTCGAGGCCAGCTGGGCTACACAGCGAGACCCTCTCTCAACAGAAAAAAAAATTAAAACAAATTGGCTTCCCTGGGCAGAGTCCCCAAGTCCAGTGGAACGTCTGCTCCGCTTGGGAAGGCTGTGGAGCCTGCGTTGGGCAGGGCTGGCCTGGGCTTTGGTTTCCAAGGAGACCCAGCTCCGCAAGGCAGAACCCTCTTTCGGGGTCCAGGTAGCAACACCCAGTTTATAAACCGCCACAGGAATAGGTTGAAAGCCCAAGCTATAAACTACGTCACTGCGGGGAGGGCTCTCCAGGTGAATGCAAGCAGACCTTCCCTTAGCGGCACTCGGCGGACTGCCCTGCACCAGCGCCCCGCATGCAGGCTCGTGTGCAGCGCAGGACTCGCCCTGCACAGAGGGTCTGGAAACCTGGAGGCCCAGCGCTCCTTGAGTGGCAAGCTGAGAGGCAGTTATCAAAACTGGGATATGTATTTAAGATGTTACTGCTTTTATAGTCTTATGCAAAAGTAATATAAATATATGAAAGAAAACTTTGATAGTCACCATATTATAAATAGCATTCATAAGGGACTTTTGGGCAATTAAAATATATAAAGAGAAGCCAGGCCCAGCAGTAGATATCTGTAATCCCAGCAACCTGGGAAGCTGGTTGGGGAAACTCCTGAGCCCAGGGGTTTGAGGCCAGCCTGGGCAGCAGAGTGAGCTCCCATTTCAGTAATAAATAAATGAATAAATGTGAAATATATAAAGGAAAGAGAAAGAACTGGACACTAATGGAATTTAAAAATATCCCGAAGGCACACCAAGATGGCAGAGCAGTGACAGCGAGAAAAAGCCTGAGATCCAGATGCTGGAATACAGCAACTCGGGGACGACAAGAAGGGGGCAAGCAGGTCCCCTGGACCCAGGCAAGACCCGAGGCATGAACTGAAAGCCACAGAGTGATGGAAGAAGCTCCAGTGAAGAGGAAGGAGGTAGCGCAAGGCCTTCTCACGCTGACGGAGAGCCTGACCCCTGGTGAGCACTGGCCACCGCAGCAGCGGCCTCCTCGGACAGAGGCAGCAGCCCAGGGGAGCCTTGGGGTGAATGGACCTCGGCTGGCAGCGAGCGCTGAGGGCTCAGTTGTCCTGCGGAGACAGCAACTGGCCAGGCGTCGCCTTAGAGAGGGGCTGGTGGGGAGAGCGGCTGCCAGCTCCAGCAGGCAGCTCCAGCCGGGCTCAGGCCCAAGGAAGGGTGCTGACGGCTGCAGGCGAATGCCGCTGCTCTCCCACACAAGCTGCAGAGCCACTAACATCATCCACGACGCGACCCCACCGAGAAGCTGCTGCTGGCTTCCTGGGAAAAACCAGCATGGATCAGGACTGTCTACCAGTGACAGCAAACATACCTGGAAATGGACTTTCTCTCTCTCTCTCTCTCTCTCTCTCTCTCTCTCTCTCTCTCTCTCTCTCATTGTGGTAGTGATGGTTTTGTTTTTGTGTTTGGTTTTTTCTCCCCATTGTTTGATCTTGTTTTTATATGAGTGTGACTATGGTTTCCAGCTTCTTTGTGGTTCTGGTTCTGTTCATTTTATCTTTTCTTTTTCTTTCCCTCCAGTGCCTGCACCAGTTTCCCAAAGTTGGTGATCCCGTGGTGTCCTCCAGCCTTGTTTCTTTCTTTTTTTTTTTTTAAAGCGTTGTTACCATTTTATTTATTTATTTATTTATTTTGTATGTGTGTGGCCAGCTCAGCCCACCAGGGGGCGGGGCTGGCTGGCATGTGGTGCTGGGGATTGAACCGCGGTCCCTGTGCTTTTGCTTAGCTTAGCTTGTTCTAAGTAGGTGCTTTAGACCACTGAGCCATCTCACCAGCCCCTTGTTTCTAATCTCTTTCTCTTCTCATACTTATCTATTTTTTCCTAATTCTTTTTTTTGTGTGTGTGTGTGTGTAACCCGGGATTGAACTCATGCCCTTGTGCATGCCAGGGAAGCACTTATTCCACTGAGCCATCTCCCCGTCCCAAATTATTTTAAATTTTAACCCCTGAGGGAAAAATTCACACTTTAAGGACTTGTATACTACATATAATTTTCTATATTTTTTCAGATTTTGTTATTTAGCCACAAATCTAGTTCATGCGGTTAAAGGTGGCGTGTTAATGGCTACCTCAGTTTGTCATTTTCTAGGCTGCTGAATGCTATTATTAGTGCTGATGGCAACACTGTAGCCAAAAATAACATAATTGTGCTAAGCAGCTATTCTCTCTGGTATTGCAGGACTGAGACTGACTACAGGCCATAGAGAGTGCGGGGGCGCAGGGCCAGAGCGCCAGGCCGGGCGCACGCAGCAGCTCCTCGCCCTAGCAACTGAGGCAGGAGGTCTTGCAACAACTCCCAACCCAAACTCCAGCTGCAGTGGAAGGTGCCTCAGGGAAGCAGTCATTCCCTAAGAGTTCTAATACTAGCAATAAAGCAGGGCATGGTGGTGCCTATTCATGATAAATAAAAACAAACCTACATAAAAATGGAACAGATGGTCTTTATCTCAATCTGATAAAAGCCATCTATGACAAACCAACAGCCAACAACATACTAAATGGACAAAAACTAAATGCTTACACTCTAAAATTGGGAAC
Source organism: Octodon degus (assembly GCF_000260255.1). Taxonomy (NCBI): domain Eukaryota; kingdom Metazoa; phylum Chordata; class Mammalia; order Rodentia; family Octodontidae; genus Octodon; species Octodon degus. Next base: position 1,055,316 of record NW_004524605.1, on the reverse strand, counting down.
AAGACAAGGAAATTCACTGTCTGTTCTCTTATTCAATACAGTCCTGAAAACTTTAGTCAGATCAATTAGAAAAGAGAAAAAAAAAGGAATGACAAAATGAAAGGAAAAAGCTAAACTATTATTGTTTGCGGGTTGACAGGATACTCAGTTTTGATAGAAAACTGCAAAAACTCCACTAAAAGCTGCTAGATTTGCTGGGCTGGCCAAATAGCTTATCAGATTAAAGCACCTGCAAGGGGCCTGGGAGATGGCTCAGTAGAATAAGCGCTTGCCTGGCAAGCACAAGGGCCTGAGTTCAATCCCTGGTTCCATGGGGTGAGGGGGAACACCTGCAAACTGGCTAGGGGTTCAATCCCCAGGGCTGCCTGCTGGGCCTGCCCTTGGGCATGCTGAGACAGCAATTGAGACAGGGCGTGGTGGCAGGTGCCTGTAATCCCAGTTCTCAGGAGGCTGTAAGCAGGCGGATCACTACAAGTCCAATCTAGCAGTGAGACCCTGAACACCCTGTAGACCCTTCCTTAAAATACAGAAAAAATAAATAAAAAGCTGCTAGATTTAATAAACAAGTTTAGTAGTAGCATAGCTGGATACATAGTCCACTCAAGAAGCACTGGCCTGGCAAGCGCAAGGGCCTGAGTTCAATACCCAGTTCTGCTATAGTGGGCTAGAGAAATAGCTCGGTGGTCTCAGAAGTGCCTGCCTGGCAAGTGCAAGAACCCAGGTTTTCTCTTTGGTATCACAGGCCGTGCTGGTCCTAGGAGCGCTCCGTGTTGGCCACCAAAACCGGGCATGGGGGTGCACACCTATATTCCTAGGGCTGGGGAGGTTGAGACAGGAGGATCACTAGGAGTCCAGGCTGCGTAGCAAGACCCTGTACCAAACCAGTCAACCAATAAAAAATTTTAAAAACCTGTAGCATTCTATACAGGAATACCAAACTCACCAGGAGAGACATTAGGGAAACCATACCCTTCACAATAGCATGAAGCATGAAATACTTAAAAATCTAACAAAGAAAGTAAAAGACCTCTACAGTACTCTGGGGCCGGCCATAGAGCTCATCAGATTAAAACACCTGCGTAGGCAGGTGCAAGGGCCAGGAGCAATTGGGTCTGGGCGTGGTGCTGCACAACTCACAACCCAGCTCTGGGGAGGCTGAGACAGGAGGATCACTGGAGTCCAAGCTGCATAGTGAGACCCTGTACTAAAAACAAAAAACAAAGAAACAACAACATCCAAAATAACAAAAAAAAAAAAAAAAAGCGTGGTACGGCAAAAACAGACATGACAATCCGATCTGTGGAACAGATCAGAAGATGCAGAAACAAATCCAGACATCCTCAGCCACCTTATCTTTGACAAGGTGTCAGACACATTTGCTGGAAGAAAGATAGTCTCTTTAATAAATAGTGCTGGAGGGGCTGGTGAGATGGCTCAGTGGTCTAAAGCGCCTACTTAGAACAAGCTTAGCAAAGCCCAGGGACCGCGGTTCAATCCCCAGCACCACATGCCAGCCAGCCCCGCCCCCTGGTGGGCTGAGCTGGCCACACACACACACACACACACACACACACATAAAATATTAAAAATAAATAAAGAAAACTAAAAAAAATAAAAATAAAAAAATAAATAGTGCTGGAAAACCTGGCTCTGCACATGTTGAAGATTACACTGGGCCCGTATCTTTCACCATGCACTAAAGTAAAGTCAAAGTGGATCAAAGGTATAAAGAGTAACACAGAAACATTAAACTGCTGGAACATAGAACCGGTAAAATTTGTGAAGTCTGGTGCAAGCAAAGACTTTAAGAATAAAACCCCGATCACACAGGTACTATCACAACTGGATTTCATCTTACTAAAAAGTTTTTGCACAGCAAGAGTGAGGAGACAGCCCACAACGTAGGAAAAATGCTTCCCAGCTGTTCCTCAGACAAAGGGCTAATATCAAGCACATAGAAAAACTCAAAAATATCAGACTTCCTCAAGTGAAAGAGCCAATCCAAAAGTTGCATCTGAGACGGATACACGCTTCTCAGATGAAGAAAAATAAACAGCAAAGAAATATATGAAGGAATGTTCCACATCATTGGTCACCCTAGAGATGCAAATTAAACAGCCCTGAGATTTCATCTTACCCCAGAAAGAGTGACTGTTATCAAGCAGTCAGCCAATAACAAATGCTGGAAGGGGTGTGGGTGAAAGGAGCCCTTCTCCACGGGTGGTGAGAGTGCAGACTGGGGCAACGTCTATGCAAATCGGTGTGGAGATTCCTCAGAAAGCTAGAACTGGAGGTCCCCTTTGACCTAGCTATTCCCCTACTGGGTCTCCTCGCAGGATTAAAAGTATCATATCACAGTGACATATGTGCACCCATGTTTGTAGCAGCACTATTTGTAGTAACTAGATGTTGGAAACAACACAAATGCTCATTAATCAAGAAATGGATTTTTTAAATGTGGTTTTTTGGGGCCAGGGAGATGGCTCAGTGGAATAAGTGCTTCCCTGGCAAGCACAAGGGTCTGAGTTCAATCCCCGGTTCCGCAATAAATAAATAAATTTCCAAAAAAAAAATAA
>NW_004524605.1:1034327-1051143 GCF_000260255.1 Octodon degus | reverse complement strand
ATCATTATATTGATATTGTATTCTTTCTTATTTTTTATTTTTTTCAATTAATTAATTTATTTTTTTTTTTGGTGGAACCAGGGATTGAACTCAGGCCCTTGCGCTTGCCAGGGAAGCGCTTATTCCACTGAGCCATCTCCCCAGCCCCTGTATTCTCTTTTTTTAAAATGGCTGGATAAGGCTGGCCAGATAGCTCAGCGGATTAAAGCAGCTGCGTAGGCAGGCGCAGAGACCAGGGCTGATCCTCAGCGCATCATGCTGGCCCCGCCCCCAGGGCACACTGAGACAGAGACTGAGACTGGGCATGGTGGCGCAGGTCTGTAATCCCAGCGCTTAGGAGGCTGAAAACAGGAGGATCACTACAAGTCTGATCTGTGTAGTGAGACCCTGTACTAAATACATTTAAAAATAAGTAAATAAATAAATAAATGGCTGGGGACACACAGCTCAGTGCAAAGGCCGAGAGCGTAGCTGTGAATGCCACAAGGACCAGGACTTACAATTCAGCAAGTCCAGGGTGTGTGGAACACTCCCACAAGGCTGGGATCAGCCCTAGCACTTTCTCTTTCTTTCAAGACAAGGTCTCACTACGTAGTTCAGAATGGTACTGAACGCACTATGCAGCACAGGCTGGCCTTGAACTTGCAGCAATCCTCCTGCCTCAGTCGGCCAAGTGCTGAGATCACAGGTGTGTGCCCCCACGTCCAGCCCCAGGGGTGTAACTCGGCGCAGTGCAGGCCTTCCTTGAGTTCCTCTAAAGGAAATGAGAGAAAAAAAAGATTAAGATCAGTCTGCTTTTAGAAAGAGAACTTTGAGATGCTGGAACTTAAATGTGCACTGTTCCCAGACAACTTATTTCTCACCCTCAAACTGCCCTGCTGTCGAAACGGAAAACTAACCTCTTATTTCCACACTCTTAGTCTGTCGTCAGGAAGTGTCTCAGAGCCTCTGGTGCCAGGCGTGCATCAAGTAAGGCAAAGGGCAGGCGAGCTCAGCGGGAGGGCCCAGCGCCCAGAAGACAAGTGGGCTGAGCAGACCCTCCCCTTGGTACTCAATCTTCAAGGGGCATTCCCCCCCCCCCCCCCCGGCTGACTGCAGCCAGCACCTGGACCAAAGCTGGGAGGTAACTTCAGACCCTCCCCAAAGAGGAGCCCACTTTTGACGCCAGTACAGGAGTCATCAGCACAGGGCACAGCGGGCCAGACCGCACAAGCTGCTGTGTGCCTCAACAAGCAAGTCCCCAGACACCAAAAGCTGCTCTGCAGGGTGCACCAGAGCCCAAGCAGGAGGCCCTGTGCACTCAAGGCCACCTAAGGACTCTCTCAAAAACAGAAGGAAACCCTCAGGTGCTGCTAGACGAGGTAGGAGGGCTCCAGGAGGTGGCTGACAGAAGATCTCACTGTAGGGCACCAGAGCAAGACCTACACACACACACACACACACACACACACACACACACACACACACACACGGCAGCCAGATTTAGAAGCAGGAACTGGCTCCGCAAGAGGCTGGTGCAGGAGCAAGAGAGTACAAAGGCCTGTCAGAGCAACTGAGACCCTGTCCCCAAAAGAACTGGGGACGCAGCCCAGAGATCTCAGGGCTCAATCATGAGGAGCGCTAGGGACGGGGAGAAAAGGAGGAGGAAAAGAGGAAGAAGGGAGGGATGGAGAGAGGGAAAGAGGGAGGGAAGAAGGGAAGGAAGAAGGGAAGGGAGGGATGGAGGAAAGAGGGAGGGAGAGGGACTAGGGAAGGAAGGAGGGGGGAGGGAAGGAGGGAAAGAGGGAAGAGGAAGGGGTAGGGAGGGAAGGAAGGAAAGGGGATAGGGAAGGAAGGAACAAGGGAGGGGGAAACAGGGAGGGAAGGAAAGAGGGAGGGAGCACTGGGCATGGTGCCACATGCTTATAATTCCAGTACCTGGGAGGCTAATGCAGGAGGATCATCTAGAGTACAAGGCCAGCCTGGCCTACTTATGGAGACAAGGTGTGGGGCCCCTGTGCTTGGCCCCAAGTAGGAAGGGACCATCAGGGGAGGTGTCTGCACCCATCTCCCCGCCTCCTGCCTGTGAGCCTTGGGAGGCTGAGGCAGGAGCACCACTTTGAATTCAAGGCCAGCCTGAACTACATAGTAAGACCCTGTCTCAAAAAGACAAAAGAGGCTGGGGAGATGGCTCAGTAGAGTAAGTGCTTGCCTGGCAAGCACAAGGCCCTGAGTTCAATCTCTGGTTCTGAAAAGAAAAAACAAAAAACAAAAAAACCCAGTAAGAGTTCAAAAAGACAAAAGAAGATAAATCTGTAAAATATCATGATAGTTTTAGATCCCTGCTAGTCTTGTATCTTACATGGTTGTGTTATGATTATTTTTTTTATGATTATGTTTTAACAGAGGAAGTTGAGTGAAGAGCATAGGGAGACTGCATTATTTTTCAACCTTTTTTTTGAGACAGGATCTCACAGTGTAGACAAGAGCCCGTGTCAATTTTCCAGCCTTGGCCTCCCAAGAGCTGGGACCAGAGACAGCTAAATAGGCATACGTACAGACAGAGCAGCCCCCACAAGTCACTACAAAAGAGGCCAACATCACACCTGTGGCCAGAAGCACACCTGCTGGTGGGCAGGCCTCCGGCTAGACAGAGGACCAACCTTCTGGTCGGCAGTCCCAGGGGAAGGACGGCAGTAGCTGGGCCACCTCGGACTCAGCCCTTCCTGAAAAGGGCTTTGTTCTTTCCAGCACCTGCTGTGTGACCTGCTTCCCCGCTGGGCCAGGGACACCTAAGCAGCTCACTTCCAGTCTCAGTGGGGGATCGCAGCTTCAGCCCATGTGCACCCACCTTGTGACCTTGCTATTCGGCAACCTGTCTCTCAGGAGCTGTATCTCTCCCCTCAATCAATATTTGGCATTCTTTTTTTTTTGTATTTTAGGGGTGGGTCTACAGGGTGTTCAGGGTCTCACTACTAGAATCTACTTGTAGTGATCCGCCTGTGTACAGCCTCCCAAGAGCTGGGATTACAGGCATGCCCACCACGCCGTCTCAACTGCCGTCTCAGTGCGCCCCAGGGGCGGGGCCGGCATGGCAGGCCTGGATTGACCCCCGGCCCCTGCGCCTGCTTGCAGGCGCTGTAATTCGAATATCTGGTACTCTTAACCTGTGTTGCTCCTCAGAATTCACTCTTGGATTTGGGGAACATGAACTTGGTGTATCAGACATCTAACAGGTTGGGACCTACGGTATTTCCTCGCTCGCATTTGGAGGCCCTACCTCACTGGGATTACAGGCGTGTGCCACTAGGCCCGGCTCAATTTTTCAACGTCTTTGTAAGTCTGTACAAATTTCAAAATAAACATATGCAGTGACATCGTGTCAAATTCAACTCATTCCGCTTTTTACCAAGATGGCGCCGAAAGCAAAGAAGGAAGCCCCTGCCCCTCCCAAAGCTGAAGCCAAAGCAAAAGCTTTGAAGGCCAAAAAGGCCGTGCTGAAAGGCATCCACAGCCACAAAAAGAAGAAGATACGAACGTCGCCCACCTTCCGCCGGCCCAAGACGCTCCGGCTCCGGAGGCAGCCCAAATACCCTCGGAAGAGCGCCCCCAGGAGAAGCAAGCTTGACCCCTATGCCATCATCAAGTTCCCCCTGACCAGAGTCCGCCATGAAGAAGATTGAGGACAACAGCACACTCGTGTTCACTGTGGATGTCAAAGCCAATAAGCACCAAATCACACAGGCTGTAAAGAAGCTCTATGACATCGATGTTGCCAAGGTCAATCCCCTCATCAGGCCTGATGGAGAGAAGAAGGCATGTGTTCGACTGGCTCCTGATTATGATGCATTGGATGTTGCCAACAAAATTGGGATCATCTAAACTGAGTCCAGGGGCTGGAGAGATGGCTCAGTGGTCTAAAGCACCTATTTGGAACAAACTTGGAAAAGCCCAGGGACCGCAGTTCATCCCCCAGCACCACGTGACAGCCAGCCGCGCCCCCTGGTGGGCTGAGCTGGCCACACACACACACACACACACACACTAAATAAATGTTAAAAAAAAAAATTAAAAAAAAAATAAATAAACTGAGTCCAGCTAGCTAATTCTAAATATATACTTTTTTCTCAGTAAAAAAAAAAAAATTCAACTCATTCCAAATTCATGTTCAAACACCAAAAGCTCAAGAACTAAACATATTTTTCCCATAAGAAACAATAGGAAAGAAAGTGAAACAATAGAAAGCTACATAATTGGGCTCGAAGATATAGCTCAGTAGCCTACAGCACCTGCCCCGGCAAGCACAAGGTCCTGAGTTCAATCCTTCCATACCAAAAAAAAAAAAAAAAAAAAAAAAAAAGTGCCATATAATTGGTTTGGAGGCCCGAAAGTCACACTTACAAATTCATCTCTCTAGAGCCTCAACAAATGTTACAGTGATTTTCTTGGCCTCTACATGGTTGTTTTCCTGCTAGCTGCGCTGCTGGCATCACTAGCTTTCCTTGGAGCCACAGTTATGAGACTTTACACCAATAAAGCGCAGAAAAAGCCGCGCTGTAGGGCCGAGCACGCAGGCCCTGCACAGCGCCTCCTGCCGTTGGCCCGCGCTGTGCGCAGGAGTCCCCTCAGGCCCTACCCCCGGGTCTGCCACCACATCCGCACCAGACCGCTCCCAGCTGAGGTTTTTTCAAGTTTGACTTTCAGTTCAACTACTGAGCAAAGTTATGAGCACAGCAGCTGTCTCCCAAGGGTCATTGCACGTTTCCACCTAGAAGCTAAGGGCCTCCCGGCATCCTGTCGCTCATGCTTTTGCTGGCCTTTTTGTACTGCAGACGCCCTTATGACAAGCTTGGACTTCAAAAGCTTATTTTGGGGCGGACCAAATAGCTCAGCGGGCTAAAGCGCCTGCAAGCAGGCTCAGGGGCCAGGGGTTCGATCCCCTGGGCCTGCCGTGCCGGGCCTGCCCCCAGGGCGCCCTGAGAGGGTAATTGAGGCTGGGTGTGGTGGCATCTGCCTGTAATCCCAGTTCTTGGGAGGCTGTACACAGGCGGATCACTACAAGTAGGATCTAGTAGTGAGGTCCTGAACACCCTGTAGACCCTTTCCTAAAAAAAATTAAAAAAAAAAGAAGAAGCTTCTTTCGGGTCATGCAGGGCTGAGGGCACTGCGGACACGTCCTGTAGGGACTCACCCCTGTGATGCTGGTGCCTCTGTCCTGCACGGGTGCATGGAGGGCAGTGGTCGGCACTGCTGACCGTGGGCCCCTCCTGTCAGCCCTGGCAGGACTAGAGACTGGCAAGCTCAGGGTGGGGGAAGCAAGGACCCCCAGGGGACTGGGACATCTGCCTTCCTTGGGGCTGCTGGTGGCAGGCATTTCTGTTTCCTGGGCAGAAGGATGGGCTTAGGTGGGAAGCTGCGCAAGCCTTGGAAGACATGACAGTTTGAAGGAGCACAGCTGAACTTGTGGGTTACCCACAGCTTGGGTGGGCTGTGACACAGCCAGACTTGAGGCTGTGGGACAGGGGCAGGGGCACGCTTGTACATGGCTCCAGCAAGGAGCGGAGATAAGCCAGGGTGTGTGCCTTCCAGCCTCTCAGTGGGGCCTTCTCCCTCACTGAGCGCTGCTGGGTCCAAGGCTGGCCTGATGCCTCAGGGAGCTGGTGAGCCCCTGAGGACCCAGCTGTGGGCCAGCTGACAAGTCGAGGAGGGGGGACCCCAGCAGGCAAGGGCCCTCAGCTGGGACCTAGGCAGCAGGGAGAGGCTGGCCAGGGCCACAGAAGCGCTCCTCTATGGCCAGGCGAAAGCACAGGCATGAGGGGCCGATGGAAAAGTGGTGGCTGCCTGTCCTCTCCCCAGCCACAGAACAGCCCGTGTACACTCACAGCTCTGCCAGAGCCTGGAGTTGGCCACTGCTAACCAAATCTACCTCAAACCAGCCTCAGCCTAAAGGAGAAGCAACCAGTTAATGACACTGAAAAGGCTGAGTGGCCCAAGGGAGCTCCAGGCAGGGAGGCCCCATGTTCTCAGCCCTCAGCCCCAAGCAGTCTTCGCACTCTCTGCACCCTTTCCCCACTGCTGCACCTCATGTTCTGGGCTTGTCAAGCTCACAGTCCCCCACAGGCAGGCAGGGGAGGAGTCAGTTTGTTCAGGCTGTGAGGCCTGAGCATGAGAAGGGCCTGGCCTCCAAAAAGGTGTAACTCTTCTTCTGAACCAAGGGGCATGATAGCTGGGTGTGGTGGCACACACCTGCAATCCCAGCACTCAGGAGGCTGAGGCAGGAAGATTGCTACAGGTTCAAGGCCAACCTGGGTTACATAGTAAGTTCAAGAACAATCCCAAGTACATAGCAAGACCCTGCCTCAAATGAAACAAAACAAAACACAAGTGGCATGGTGGGCAAGCAGAGATGCCTCACAGAGGCCTTCCAGTGGCTGACCCACCTACCAGAAGGCCTGGGGACAGGAGCTCCCTGCACGGCCTGAGGCAGCTTGGCCCTTGCTGCAAGGAGCTAGAAGGCAGCTGGCCTGTGTGGCTGGGGCCCTATGGCCCCTACTGAGGCTGAAGGGAGCCAAAAGGTGTGGTTTGAGCTGAGCAGCTGCAGCCAGGCAGGACAGCAGGATGGGGACCTGGGCCCACATGGACAGAGTCTGAAGGGCTAGCTGTGCTGTGCAACATACAGATAAAGGGCCTGGATGACCCTGTATGGTGTGGGGGGCACAGGAGGCAGACAGCCCTAAGCTGAAGTAGGCTGTGCTGGCACAGGACTAGGCATGGAAAGGGCAGGAAGGACTGGGCGGAAGTGGCCAGGCTCTCTGCCTCTGTGGGCATGGTCACCGCCCCTCCACTGAAAAGGGGTGGGGAGGGCACTGAGGCTGCTGTTCCTCTCCTGGACGCATTGCTGAGCTGGGACGCATTGATGAGCAGTGCAGCTGTCCTGCTGCCCACCGCCATGAAGGACGAGGTGGCCTTGCTTGCGACTGTCACTGTCTTGGGAGTCCTGCTGCAAGGTGGGCTGGCTCCTGCGTGGGGGCGGGTAGATTTGGGCCTGCAGCCTGCTTGCTGCCTTCCAGGTCTGGCCATAGACACATGGGCAGGGACAGGTGTATGAGGCCCAGGCTCTTCCAGGGTCGCAGACTCAGGGAACTAGTGCCTGAGTGCACCACCTGAAGGGGTCCCCTGGGGGGTGGGAGGCTCTGGAGGCCAGGCTGAGGTGCAAACAGTGGAACTTGTGTGGGGAGAGGGCCAAGAGGGTGCCCCACCCAGCAGACAAACAGCAGGAAGGAGACTGCAGAAAGCACAGCCACCATGGCGTGCCAGGTGCCTGGCGTGGCACTGAGTGTCATGGTGTGGAGGTCAGAACTCTTGGATCCCGCTGTGTGGATGTGGGGGTGAACAGCTGAGCCCTGCCCTTTCCTGTTGTCCCCTACTGCCTGCCCTGGCTCTCAGGGCTTCTTACACAGGGTCATGCACAGCTGGACAGGGAAGGGACCTGCTCAACTATCCCCAAACAGTGGCTGCTTGATTGTTCTCTGAGACTGGCCCCATCCACATGAAGTGTTTCTAGGGCACACAATGTCCTCAGCATGTGGCCGGGACAAGGTACTGCTGGTCTGGGAGCCTGACCTCCAGCTCACAGTGGCCTGGCCCAGCCCCTCTCCGTGGCTACAGCCTGGGTTGTGCCTGGGCACACAGGAGCATACAGGTTTACCTCGCACCTGGCACCAAGGCATTCGGGGACAGAACCAGGGCTGGGCATAGCCCAGGACCCTGAGCCTCCTTTGCACCTGCCCTAGGCCCTGAGTTCTGCTGCACGCACCTGGCTGCCACCTTCTGGGCTCGGGAGGGAACACTTTTAGGGCTGGATCGGGCTGGACAGCACTCGTACAGCCCGTGCAAGGCCCTCGCAACCTGGGAGCAACCCGGGGCGCCGCAGCTTCCCCTCCCCTCACGCTCTCTCCAAGGTATCTGCTGTTTTGCAAGTCAAACGGCCCGGGAGCAAGGTTCCAACAGACAGGTGGCCCGGCCCGGCCCGGAGCCTGGGAGCGAGGCGGGGACGCAAGGGCCTCCTCCCTCCGGCCGGGCCGCCGCTGGGCGGGTGGGCGGGCAGCGGGGGCGTCCCCACCTGACTCCCGCTCCCGCCCGCAGCCTACTTCTCCCTGCAGGTGATCAAGGCGCGCAGGGCCCACCGTGTAACGCCTCCGCTTACGACCGGCCCGCCCGAGTTCGAACGCGTCTACCGAGCCCAGTGAGACGGGCGGGTGGGCGGGCGGGCCGGGCGAGGGCGGGCGGGCCGGGCGAGGCCGAGGCTCAGCCCCAGTCCCGACCCGCCCGCCGCCACCGCAGGGTGAACTGCAGCGAGTACTTCCCGCTGTTCCTCGCCACGCTGTGGGTGGCCGGCATCTACTTCCACGAAGGTCTGTGGCGGCCAAGGCGCGCGCGCGGCCGGGTTGGACGCCTTGCGCTCACCCTGCCGCCCCCTCGCAGGCGCTGCAGCCCTCTGCGGCCTGGTCTACCTGTTCACGCGCCTTCGCTACTTCCAGGGCTACGCGCGCTCAGCGCAGCTCAGGTGAGAGCCCCGCGGGGCCCGGGGCGGTGGGCGGGGCCCGGGCGGTGGGCGGGCCCGGGGCGGTGGGCGGGGCCTCGCGTCACCCCGCTGAGCGCCGCCCGCAGGTTGGCCCCGCTGTACGCGAGCGCGCGCACGCTCTGGCTGCTGCTGGCGCTGGCGGTGCTCGGCCTGCTCGCCCACTTCCTCCCGGCTGCGGCGCGCGGCGCGCTCCTCAGACCACTACGGGCGCTGCTGCGGACGGCCTGAACCACGGACGGCGGATGGCCGGGCAGATACGCGAGGAGCACAGGAGGGGTTCCCGCCACCGCACTCGGTCGCTAATAAAGTTCCCTTGAGCAGGCTGTGGCTGCGTCGTAGCTGTGTAGCCTAGGGGTCCGCAAGGGCGGCGCGGGTGGGCCCCTCCTGGCCGGCTCCCCACCGCCCCAGCCGCCCCGCCGGGTCCTGGACCAGAGCAGGCGCCCGCCGAGAGGCGCGGCTGGGCGGGAGGAGCCCCCACTGCGCGCGGGCCGGAGCGGGAGGCCGGCACAGCCGCCCCGGGCGCGCGACAGCCTGGGATGTGCAGACGCCCGGCGGCGGCGGCTGCCAGGTCCCTCGCAGGCCCGGCACGGAGGCTCGAGCTCCCACACGTGAGGCACACACTTCATTAACCCTTTATTACAAGTCACGCTCTTATAGAAGTGTATGTGGACTCAGGTGAAAAATCAAATGTATCCAAGAATAAAAAACACAGCACATAAAGTAGTATATGCATTCCAGTGTTCGCGCCACAGACAGCAGCGCCCAAGGAAAAGCTCCTCTAAAACGGCCTGGAGAGGCCCGCCGGGTCGACCTCCGGGTGGGTTCGGTTCCAGTTCGGGCGGCGCGGGCCGGCCCTCAGGCACAGTGTGGGGCCGCCAACGTTCGTTCTCGCGGCCCGGGCCGGGGCAGCACCAGCTCCTGGGGCCTCCGGTCCAGCGGTGAACCCCAGGCCAGCCAGCAGGGAGCGGGCAGAGCCACCGTGGGGCCGCACCGGGCCCTCTGGGCAGCGGCAGACATCTCGGGCAAGCCGGAAGCGCCCCGGAAGCCTCCCTTAGTCAGCCTTTTTCAGGAAGATCTAGGGGAGTTGGGCGGGGTCAGCGGGCCTAGGGCACCACCACGAATCCCCAGGCTCCGTCCTCCGTCCGGGGCGTGCCCAGCCTCACCTCGCTCAAAATGACCCACACCGGGGAGTCGGTCTGGATGGACAGGCGCAGTGCCTCCAGGGGGCCAAAGGCCGGGTCCACCTCTCCTTCCGCCACACCCTTGTAGAAGGCGCCTGGAAAGCAGCAGCAAGGCAAGCTCAGGCCAAAGCAGGTACGAGCCCCGCCAACAGCTACACTGCCCATCCAGCCCGCAACGGCTCACCGATCTGCAGGTAGCCGTCGGCGCTCCGTGGGTAGCGCAGTGTTGCTGAGCGCCCCTCCTGCAGGGCCTCCTTCTCGGACTGGGGGTTCTGGGGGATCAAATAAGAGGCTGGAGCAAGTGGCCTAAGCGCCTACCCACTGCCTGGAGCACACCTGCACCCTGCACACTTACATCGAAGGGAAGTACCTCCACAGACGTGTTGAAAAGCTTGTCCTCCGGGTGCTCGACGTTCCCGCTGCGGAAGAAGAAGCTACACACGGCCAGACCAGTGGTGAGCGGCTTGCCAGACCCAGAGCACCGCAGGGCCCAGCAGAGGCCAGGCCCGGCCCACAGAGCACCAGGTGCGTCCCTTCCCAGGACAGTGGTGACTGGAGCACCCAGGGTCCGCCTGGCCCTCTGCTTATAGAAGTTTTACTGTGAGCCCCACTTTTCAATAAGAAAACCTGGAGTCACAGATGAAACCTGTAGACCCAGCAATCAGTGCTGAGCCTGGGCCCCTGTAGTCACGCTGCCCTTCCCCAGGGCCCTGTTGCCCACTAGGGCACTGACCGTTCAAGGCGCAGGGGCTGGAAGAAGCGGAAGCGGATGAAGTCCCCTGCGGCCGGAGTGAACGCCCAGAAGAAGTCCTCACACAGGTAGGCCTTCTCCAGGGTGAAGTGCTGGTAAGTCTTGAGGCTGGTGCTCACCTCGGCGGGCGGGTTCACATGCTCCTTCTGCAGGGCTTGCTTCCCAAAGTCTTTGTCCTGCTTAGGGGGTCAGGACTCCGAGGTGAGCCCCACCCACTGTCCCCAACCCTCCATTCCACCTGCACCTGGCCCAGAACAGCAGGCAGGCCCACCTTCAGTTTCTGGATCTTGCCAGCCAGGGATGAGTGGGTACCCACATGCTGGAAGAGTGAGGGCTTGAAGCGGATACGAAGGTTGGCCTTCTGCCGGTCACAATGCTTCTGTGAAGGGAGGTGACATCTTGAGCTCAGCTGGGGTCACCTGGTGACACTCAGAGCTTCCCATAGCAAACAGTACCCTCTTCTGCTCAGATAGGCGGAGGTGAGGACATGAGCGTGCCGACCCATTCCCTGACCCTGTGTGCTCCAGCTCACCGCATCCTTCTCGGGATTGCAGACCTTCACCCACAGAATGTGGTCCAGCAGCCAGTCAATGGGCTTGTCCCGGTAGAACATCAGGATGAACTCCACAATGAGGCTCAGGTCCAGCGACTTGAACATCTTCCCTGGGCACAGGAACGGGAGGGGTATGAATGGGCTGCGGGTGCACTCCAGGCAGGGGAAGCATAAGGGCACAAGGCAGGGGCTCCCTGCAGCCTGACAGGGTCTCCCGCACAGGCCAGGCCATGGGGTGGGGTGTGAGAGGCGCACCAATGAAGCCCAGCTGTGAGAACTCCAGGATCATCCAGTCCTCTGAAGGCTGCTGCAGGGCAAAGTTCTTCATGGTGCTCAGGTAATTGGGCTTGGCTACAATGTCATCTTCCAGCTGCACAAGGGTCAGGATCAGGACATATGGGGTAGGCCCGAGTCTGACCAGAGTGGGGTGGGAAGGGGCAGGCGGAGCTCAGGCCTGACCTGCACGTAGTAGATGCCTTTGGACTGCGCATACATCATGAGGAAGCAGTAGTCGAGGTTCTGTTTGGTCCTCCACCTGGGGCAGGTACAGGAGCCTCAGGCTCTGCAACCATCCCACCTTTGCAGGACCTTGTAGGGAGGCTGGCACCTGAGGCCCTGGGCACCCAGGGCTGCTGGGCATGAGGGGGAGGACAGGTGGTACCTGACTCTCTCCTTGGGGTCCCCAAAGGACTCGCGCAGGCGGGAAAAGTCTGGGTAGAAGTGGGGGGAAGGGGAGATGACCTCCAGGAGCCCGGAATGGATCTCTGTGGGGAACCTGAGGAGGGAACATGAAGGCCCAGTGGGTATCTGCCTCCAGGGTTAAAGGGCACCCTAGTAAGCAGACCCCTGCAGCCAATCTGAGGCACTAAGCAGGAGCCACACCCTTCCACACGGGCTCCATCCCAGGGGAGCAGAACCCACCCCACACGGCCCATGGCCCCTCCTCCAGCTCTCGGGTGGACTCACAAGGCCTTGATGTTTTCTGTCACCTCCGAAGTGTACTGAGGGTCGGTCTGTGGGAAGACCAGCACACTCTGAGCCCAGCCACGCCCCAGAAGGCCAGGAAGCAGGGGAGGGCATGAGGGCTTCCTAGGGGCCCCCCAGGGATGGGACCTGGGGCCTAGGATCCAGCAGCCAGCGCCCTGCAGGGAGGTGGTGAATGGACCGGTAACCGCACCTCTGCCAGGGGGCGCTTGGGGCTCTGGGCTTTTTATCTGTCTTCCTAAATTTGCGAATGAGGTGGCAACTGCCTGCCACTAGCTTCCCCAACTCAGGTTTCCTTTCTCCTTCCCTGCTCCCACACCTTGGCCACTCACCTCAGCGATCAGCACCACAATGACCGAGTCCTCCTTCTCTTGCGGGCTCAGCTCGGAGATGAGCGAGTGCAGCGTGTCCGCCAGGTAGGAATGCACCTCGCGGCGCACGCTCGGGATGCCCATTACCACCGACACTGTGGGCACAGGGGATGCTGGAGCGTGGGGCCTCAGGGCCAATCCACTGCCCTCCCATCACCTCCCCTACCTCCGGTGCGGCCCTGGCCCACGTGGACGGCTGGCTGCAGGCTGCTCTCCTTGGCCAGCAGGTGAGGCAGGTGGTGGAAGATGGTGGGCAGATGAAGCACGTGCCGGTGCGAAGCGTTCCAGGGCTTCAGCCGGGGGTCCTCTGGGGGGGAAAGCGGGGATCAAGCCAGCACCAGGAGGGTGCACAGAGGGCGCCCACCCTTCGACCTGCCACTCACCGGTCAGGCGGCCCCAGGTGCGGTTGCCCTCTCCTTCCCGCAGCGCCTGCCTCTCGGACACAGCCCTCTTAATTTCGTCCAGCACCAGGTTGAGCTCCTTGGAGCGCTTAAGGCTCTCCTGCTCGGCAGCGTGCAGGCGATCGCGCAGCGCCAGGAACTCCCGCTGGTAAACGTCCACCACGTCGCCTGAAGGCCGCACGCCGTCACCAGGGGCGCCAGTGAGCACCCACCACCCGCTCCCTTGCGCCTGCTGCCAGAGGCGCTGTGAAACAACCCTGATCCAGGCATGGTTGGAAGGGCCTGGGGGGCGAAGGGGGGTCAGCCCTCAGGACTTTCCTTCTAGCCTTTACTTTGCCCTTGGAGACCGCTGGATCACTTTCAGTGGTGCTTAGGGGGTAGGAGGTGGGATCCCAACCTCGACATGCCCGTGCTGTGAAGCGGGGCCAAGCAGGGCGCGGGAACCCGACCTCCTCTCTCCCAGGGGCTGTGCTGCCAGCCCTCTACCCTCTCTCAGGCTGAGCCGGGTGCAGTCTGAGACAGTGTTTCCAGATGTGAGCCCATCCTGTGGTCAGGGCAACCACTGATCGGTATCACCAGGTCACTGCTGTCCCTACCTCTCCCACCCCTTGCTCAGATGCTCCCAGCTTGAGAACCCAGCCCAGAGGTTGCTCAACAAATTGGGCTGGGGGAACAGCAAGCCCCCAAAGGGAATGTGGAGACCTGAGTCAAGCCTGAGCCTTGTGTTTATTTTGACAGGGTCTCGCCCTGTTCATGCTGGCCTCGCGTTCTCAACTTGCAGTGATCCTCTGGCCTCAGCCTACAGAGTGCTCAGCTCTGTCTGCCTATCCTGAAGGGCCTTTTTGCCACCCCTGGTGGCTGGCATCAAAACAGCGGGGGCAAACAGGTAAAGGGCTCCTGGGGCACCAGGCCCTCGACATCTGTGCACTGGCACAGAATGCTGCTACTGCCTGGAATCCCCTGCTGTCTTCCAAGTCTAATGGAAAGCAGATGCAGCCTGCAAGACTGCAGCGCATGTCTGCATATAGGGGTTTCCAGAGGTTCCTGCCCACAGGCAGCTCTTGGTCCCTAGGCCCCAGGAGCATGCAGCCCCCTCCGGGTGTGGTGCATAAAGATCAAGGTCAGACCAAGCCTGGATGTTCAGACAGGAGCAGGACACTGGGAGCACGGGTAGAAGCCTAAGTGCTAATCCAGACAGGAGGGACACTGGGATTCAGAGGCAGGTGGGCCCCCACACATGGCCCATGGGAACAGCTTGTGCCCCAAACTCCCTGCCCCTTTCTCACAGGGGCTAACATCCCAGCTGCACAAAGCGAGGGGGGTGTGGTTTCCGGCTATCAGATCTGTGATGCTCACCTGGGTTCGGGGACCAGGTCGCCCTGGAAACCAGGCCCCTTGAAAGCAAAGCTGGCCACCACCAACATTCACTGCCTAGCATCCCCGCTAACGGGTTGGGCCCTAAATGCAGGGAGCCGCCTCTTTCGTAGTTGCCGATGGGAGCTGGCCAGGTACATGCCCTACATAGCTGCAGTCCCTATGCCACTGGATCGAGGTGTGGCCACAAAGGAAAAAAGGGTTCCATCCTGACGACCCCTGATCTTTTTTTTTTTAAATGTATTTGGTACAGGGTCTCACTATGTAGCTCAGACTTGTTGTGATCCTCCTGTTTTCAGCCTCCCCAGCACTGGGATTGCAGGCCTGTGCCACTATGCCCTGCTCAGCGTGCCTGAGGGTGGGGCCAGCATGTCATTTTGTCCTGGGACTGAACCCACCATCCCTGAGCTTGCCTATGCAAGTGCTTAGTGTGCTAAACCATCTCGCCAGCCCTCATCCTGCTCTTTAAGCTGAACTCTGTGCCATGCTAAGCCACTTAGCAGAACAGGCAGATGGGCTATGCTGCCCTGTACCTCTCTGGCACCTTGGCCTGGGCACAGCCTCATTCCTTCCCAGGGATTCTATTCTCCCCAAATCTTGAGCATTCTGTGTTCACCAGCCAGTGATGGGCTCCTGGGCTGAGTCCTGCTCCTTGGCACTCAGCAGCCTGTATCTGTTCTGGGCCCTGCTGAGCCTGTGGGTTTTTTTTTTTGAATTTGGAAAGCCATTTATTACTGAGCTCAGGGACCCCATCAGCTCTCACACAGGAGAGAACTGAAAGGCACATGAAAAAACCACATTCTGTTTGGTAAACAAATTCATTGTCTGACACAAAACAATGTTTTCAGGGTCACTGTGACCACTACCCAAACTCAACTTCCTGGGGCTTTGTTTTAGTTTCTGGTTATCTTGCACCTGAGTACCTGCAGGCAGCCTTGCATAGCCCGAGGTTACAAGAAGTTAAAGCCCATTTAGTTTCCTTTTGAAGTCATCTCTGTAAGCTAACTTTGTTAACAGGAATTGGTGAGGTAGGAATTTTATCTAGCAAACAGCAAGTAACAGCCACTATTTACTAAACAACCTAGAACAGTGGGTGAATATACATTTACACAACAGAAAACACAAGATTTACATTTATAGCCCAAAATGTGAGTTGACCCATTACATTCTCCACTTGTTTTATCTGGGAATGAAATCAGTGATTCAGCTAAAACCCCCAAGTTATTATAATTGTCCCAGGAGCATGAGGGATTCGTAGTTAGATCTCAGCACCATTGACTTGATGGTCTGGATTTTTTTGAACATACTTAAACAATTTATAAAACAGGGCCTGATAGAGCCAAGAGAAATGGGAGAACAGGTCCAATTGAGGCAAGTACTAGGAGGCATCGAGAATAGTCTCCAATTTTTCCTTTTGACAAATCTCTAGAGCCAACTTTTTTTTCCTTTGGCTACATTACACCCCAATTGTTTTACATGTTGTTCTGCTATTTCGCCAAAGAAGAGGTTTTTAACAACACTAATCATAGCAGATGTTTAAATCCCTCATGAGTCTTATGCACTCATGACCCTTTGTGGTGATGTTGTATCAAATTATTTTGACATAGGGTCACCACTGCTAATCTATTCAAACAGCAAGGAATATTAGTTAACAACAGAGTCTGAGTAGGTATCTGCTGAGCCTGTTGCCACCTGCAAGATCCAGGCTACCCTCACCCCTGGCTTCTCTGTGGGTCTGTCCTGTCAAAGTGGGAAACCCAAGCTCTGTGCCTGCCTTACTTGGGGCTCTTCGAGGTGCCACACCTCTGCTCACACTCAGGTGGGCCGGAGGCACTTTCCAGCAGGAGCCAGAGGGCTGTGCCTTTCCACCTATCCACACCCTCCTACCCTCATGGGTGCAGTTGCCAGGAAGCCTGCAGCTATGGGCACACGGCTGGCAGTAGTGGTGTCTGGAGGTTTCCTCGTCCTCCCTGAAGGCCCATAAACAACAAAGTTCCACCTGAGTGGCTCTTGGTTGAGAAAGGATTCCATAGCCAAAGGGTGTCATAGTTCTTGTGGCCTGCACTTAGGGATGAGAAACCAGGCTCAGGGCCAGGGCCAGCCAAAGTGCAGAAGGGTGCGGGAGGTGCTTGCTTCCTTGCCCCGGGTGCTGGGCTGGGCCAGGCCCCATCACTCCCTGGGGAATGGGGTCCTTGGTGGTGCCTGACCGAGCCCCACACTCAACGCACAGTCAGTGCTCAACGAACTAGCTGTGGGTCCACCCTAGACTTGACCCCAGCCTTCCGGGAAGCCCCTGCCCGGCTCCCCTTCCTCTCCACTCCTGCCCCTCCTCCCTTCCCCGCAGATTCCGGACTCTGCGCCTTCCGCAAGCACTAGGCCCTCTCCCAGCCCCACATCCGCGGCAAACTGGACGCCCTCCGGGCTCAGGCCCGAATCCGTGGCGCGCAGGGATGGGAAGGTCTCGGCAGCACACGCCTCTGGCGCCCGCAGGCCTTGAGGACGACCCTCCGGGGCCCCAGTGGAAACGTGACGCCTGCCCCAGGGCAGGCCACGCCGGGCGCTCAGGTACCTGGGCGCGGAGCGGGGAACAGGAAACCCAGGCCTTCGGGGGTCCCCTGCCGGGGCCCCAGGCGCGGGC
>NW_004524605.1:1030508-1033742 GCF_000260255.1 Octodon degus | reverse complement strand
GGGCGGATAAGTCTAGGCCAGGGCGGTGGGGATGGAGGCGCCCCGAGGCCCCTTGGGTAGCATCGCACGCTGCACTCCAGGCCCGGACCTCCCTAGTTTCCTTGGGGACCCCGGCACCCCAGTCCCGAGCGGGTCTGGAGAGTGGATCAGGCGAGGGGCCCAGGCGGACCGCCACCCGGCTCAGCGTGGTGTGGCGAGGCGCGCGGGTCCGGAGTTCGGGGCCTACGGGCCGTGCTCTTCCTTGGTGCCCGCCCTCGCCGCGTGGCAGCCCGGCGCAGGTCCTTGTCCCGGAGCAGGTTCTGGTCGTGTGGTCGCACCACGGTTCCCGGCCGGGTGCTTGCCGCCGTCCCTGGCCTCCCACGCGTGGAGAGGTCTGGGCCAGACGGGTTTGGATGGGACTAGCCGGGCCACCGCCTTCCCCCTGCTGCCCTGGCTACTGGGGTCCAGATGCGGAATCTCAGCGCCTGTCTCCCACTGTCCGCCCGCCAGGGGCTCTTGCTAACTCTGAGCTGCAGGCTGGGCCCGTGGGAGTCGCTAGAGAAAGCCATTCTGTCCCGGGTTCCTGTGTTTTCGCAGGCGGATTCTCTTTGTGGCACAGAATAGGGGCTTTTCGTTTTGGCTGTTACACAGACTTCACTTAAAAATAAGAGTGAATTGGGCCAGCGAGATAACTAAGTGCCTGCTTAGGCAAGCATAGGCACTGGAGTTCGATCCCTGGCACCACATACCCCTCCCCTAGAGTCGTGGTGGTGCCTGCCTACGCCTGTAATCCCAGCGCTGGAGAGGCTGGAAACAGGAGGATCCACTGAGGCCAGATGCATAGTGAGAGCCTGTACCAAATACATTAAACAGAGTAAATTCATGCTTGAGGCCCAGGTTGAAGACCCAGATGGAGGGGCGAGTTTAAATGTGAGCTGATTAGGCCCACAACCACTTTGGGGAGCTTTTCTGAGTCCCCTCTCCCTGAAGGGTGCCAGAGCAACTCCACCAGGGGTATGATTCTGCCTGTAGTCGTGTCAGAGCCAGGCCCTGCCTCCAGCGCCAGCCTCCTGGCTCCTTCCCCATTTTCCGATGCTCCATGTGCCAAGGTAGTGATTAATTAATCTGGGCCTGCCTGCCACCCAGAGGAGCTCCCTCTGGCTTTTCAGTCTCTTCCTGTTACTCCTTCAAACAAGTTCAATTCTGGGTGCCGAAGACCAAGTCTGGCTCATCTGCCAGGGAACAGTGAACCAGAGACAAAAAACCCAGCCCTCTGCAAACTGGAGGTGAGGGCCGCTGCCCTTGTGCTTCCTACCTCCCATGCAGGGCAGGTGCCCTCCTGTGTTGGGGTCGTGCCCAGGCTTCTCACCACTTTGTCCTAGGCAGGGGCTGGAACAGCCCCCTGAGGTGACATTCTGCATGTGGTCAAGGAAGAGGAGCTGGAGCTGAGCTGAGGCAAATGTTGTCTGTGTTCTTACTAATGTCTAATTGAAACGTGATGTGTCCTTCAATTATGAATGGAAGCAGCGAAGTCTATAGAATTTCCAGTCCCTGCCACTGTCATCAGAAATCACAGGGACCCTAGCATGGCAGACATTTCAACATTGCTGTTAAACACACAGTAACTTTGGGAAAAGAGGCAAGTGTTTCTGTCTTTGCCTTTCCAGTGTGTTGGTGTTGGTTTTTTTTTGTTTGTTTGTTTTTGGCAGAACTGGGGACTGAACTCAGGCCCTTGAGCTTACCAGGGACGCATTTATTCTGCTGAGCCATCTCCCGGGCCCAGTGTGTTTGTGTTTTGTGACTTCTATATTTCAGTATTCTTTTGTAATCCATTACATTGCAAAATGTAGTTCTGAGCAAGGACTCTCCTTTTTGGCAGATGCTTGGAGTGAGCCTCACACAGTGAAAACTGGAAACCCTGCCCTAAGTTGGCCCCAAAGCTTAACATTCCCTTTGATGCCTCCTGCCCTTACTCAAAAATGTTCTTCAGATCTACCTTATGCAGATGCGCCCGAATTACTGGAAACTGCAGCACACCCTGACACTGACCTGGAGCTGGACAGCTAGGTCCAATAGCTGGAAAGCTCCGGGCAGAGACCTCCTTCGACAGTGAGGAGGCCTGGCTGAATCCTCAGCGAGGGCCACATGCACAGAATGCTGAGGACCGCGGGTGGTGAGGAGGGAGGGCAGCAGTGGGGCCTTGGACGCCTGCCCCAGGGTCCAGAGTTCACCCTCCAGGCTGGCCAGAGGTGGATGAGGGCAGACTGCAGGGGCCAGGGCTGTGTCTGCATTGTGAAATGGTAATTGGTCAGGGGAGGGTTGCAGAGAGCTGAGAGGGGCTGTTGTGGACAAAGGCCACATTCTATTATAGACCGATCGATTGAGTGGAAGTGGTGAGGGCTGGACCTTCCAGAGAGCCAGGACAGAGGCGAAGCACATCTCAACTGTGGCTGGAGACAATGTGGAGGAGACCAGGCCTCACTGCCTCGAAGGACATACCCCAGGCATAATGAGGCCTCCGGGGAAGACATCAGTCGCTCCAGTGGGTGCCCAAGACCTCTGGACACAGCATTTCCTAGAAAAAGTCTTCTTTCCATGTACCTCATTTTCTTCTGCTGTGTCTGCTTCTTCCTTTTCTTTCTCTTCCTCTTCCTCCTCTTCTTCCTTTTCTTCTTCCTCTTCTTCTTTTCTTTCTTTCTTTCTTCTTCTTTTTTTCTTTTTTGGTACCAGTGATCACACTCAGGACCTTGCCCTTCTCAGGCAGGCATTTATGCCACTCAACTACGTCCCTGGCCCCGTGCACCTTGTTATGTGACTTGGGTTCCCAATAGACCACTATGACAGGCAGTCCACTTGGGTTCCCTCCTGCTCCTCTCAGAGGGACTTTCTCTCAGTAAATATTTTCCATTCAACTTCTGTCCTCCCTAAAATTTTAAGAATTTGTTCTTCGTGTTAGAGAACATGAACTTGGCGTATCAGACATCTGGCAGTTTGGGAGTTACAATATTTTCCTTATATCATTTTTGGAGGTACCGATATCACCCTTGTAACACTGTCATAAACATTATGTTGAGGGGCAGGAGAGATGGCCCAGTGGAATAAGCGCTTCCCTGGCAAGTGCAAGGGTCTGAGTTCAATCCCCGGTTCTGCACAAAAAGAAAAAAAAAAAAAAAAACAACCATAATGTTGAGCTCAAGAGATTTGAGAGTAGGCTTTTTTTTGGTGGAATAGGGGATTGAACTCAGGCCCTTGCGC
>NW_004524605.1:1027115-1030315 GCF_000260255.1 Octodon degus | reverse complement strand
AGACTGGGTCTTTGTCTAGGTTGGCCTTAAACTCACGGGGTGACCCTCCTGCCTAAGCATTCAGAAGTAGGATTATTGGCGTGCACCACCCACACAGACATCCTTACAAAACCTGTCACAAATCACATTTTAGCCAGGTGTGGTGGCACATACCTGAAATCCCAGCACATGGGAGGCTGGGGCAGGAGGATCCTTGAGAGTTGCAGACCAGCCTGGGCACAAAGTTCAAGGCCAGCCTGAACTGCATAGTTAGACCGTGTCGCAAGAAGACAATAGGGCTGGCCAAATAGCTCAGCGGATTAAAGCATCTGCAAGCAGGCGCAGGGGCTGGGGGTTTGATCCAGGATTGAGACTGGGCATGGTGGCATGGGCCTATAATCCCAGGATTTGGAAGGCTGTAAACAGAAGAATCACTATGAGTCCCATCTAGTAGTGAGACCCTGAACACCCTGTAGGCCCTTCCCTAAAATACAAAAAAACAAACGGGCCGGGGAGATGGCTCAGTAGAACAAGCGCTTCCCTGGCAAGCACAAGGGCCTGAGTTCAATCCCCAGTTCCACAAAACAAGCAAACAAAGACAACAAACATGGGCCTGCCCCTGGGGCACGATGAGACAGTGAAAGGGACTGGGTGTGGTGGCACAGGCCTGTAATCCTAGCGCTTGGGAGACTGTATCTCAAACAAGTCACATCATCTTTCCTAAAAGTCACTCATTGCCTTTTTTATTTTTTATTTATTTTAACATTGTGTGTGTGTGTGTGTGTGTGTGTGTGTGGCCAGCTCAGCCCACCAGGGGGCGGGGCTGGCTGGCATGTGGTGCTGGGGGATTGAACCGCGGTCCCTGTGCTTTGCTAAGCTTTTCTAAGTAGGTGCTTTAGACCACTGAGCCATCTCACCAGCCCTCATTGCCTTTTAAGTACCCTTTCCTCTTCCCTTTCCTGTATTTGAGACAGGGTCCCCTTATGTAGCTCAGGCTCGCATTGAGCTCACAGCAAGCCTCCTGTCTCAGCCTCTGCAGTGCTGGATTTCTGGCGTATGCCACCATGCTACGTGTCTCCCTTCCTCTATTAACTTGATATATGAGCCTCCAATTCCTAACTGCTTAGTACATAAAGAAAATTTTGTCTTTTTTTTTTGGTGCAGAACCAGGGGTTGAACTCAGGCCCTTGTACTTGTACTTGCCAGGGAAGTGCTTATTCTACTGAGCCATTTCTCCAGCCCACAATTTTTTTTTTTTTTTTTTTTTTTTTTTGCCGGAACCAGGGATTGAACTCAGGCCCTTGCGCTTACCAGGGAAGTGCTTATTCCACTGAGCCATCTCCCCGGTCCCTCCAGCCCAAGTTTTGTCTTTTCTTTTCTAATCTGTTTTATCTGTGTAAGCCATTGGCCTCTAGTATTCAATCTAAGTAAGTAGAGGAAAGATGGCTTCTCAAGCCAGTCATGGTCCACACCTGTAATCCCAGCACTCAGCAGGCTAAGACAGGAGGATCACTGTGAGTGAGTGAGTCCAAGGTCAGTCTGCACTACCATAGTGAGACTCTGCCTCAAAAAGACGAAAATGGGGCTGGGAAGATAGCTCAGTGGAGTAAGTCCTTGCCTGGCAAGCACAAGGTCCTGAGTTTGATCCCTGGTACCACCACCAAAAAAAAAAAAAAACAAAAAAAAACAAGCAGTTGTTTGTCTTCATGGCCGCCTTGGAGAAAGACATCTGGAATGGGTGGCCTTAGAGACCAACAGGGATGAAGGGTTCCAGAGACTTTCGGAGGCTGGGCCTCACTGGTCAGGGCATGAATGAGTGCGGTTCACAGTCCTGCCCCCACCGCATACGAGCGGTGGGCAGTGACCGAGCTTTTGCTCTCCCACCTCCTGTCCATGTAGAATTGCCTGGGAGCAAGTGGACAGAGCAGTCAGGCGTGTGCGGTTGTGCGGCTGTAACCTCAGGTGTGTGTAGTGCTGGGACTGAACTCAGACCTCACTTAGTAGGATAACACTCTTACCACTGAGTACACCCCTTCTTGTCCTGGGGGCTGAACGCAGGGCCTTCACACTGAACTGCATTCCCAGCCCTTTTTATGTACTCTGAGACAGGTCTCACTAAGTTGGTAAATTGCTCAGGCTGGGCCCAACTCTGCGATTTCCCCTGCCTCAGCCTCCTGGAGATGACAGTATGGGCCACCCTGCAGCTCTCTCTGTGCCTCCACAGGAGTGACCACCCTGTGGACACTGCAGAGTTCATGGCAAGGGAAAGACCTAGAAGTGGGTGTTGGTGAGCAAAAACTCTCCGCCGGAGGTCCCTGGCTCTTCTGTCTAGGTTCTTGGCCAGAACAGAGCACGTGTCACCTCCCCTACAAGGAGCAAGAGAGTTACTGTCTATAAAATGGTCAGAGAAAGCTGCGCTCTGTGACTGCTGCTGTTCGTAGGAAGTGCTGGTGTTAAAACACCAGGGGTGAGGCTAGTTCCAGAAAGTGCTGGGCTTCTCCCCATCCTGTAGCTGTCACTGCAAACTTGAAGGTGGCATGAGGAGCAGGAGGTGTTGGGTCAGTGCTGTTAGATACAAAGACCTAAAACCAAAATGTAGTTGCCCTAACTGCCCAAATGACCCGGGGTCAGACCCACAGGGCTCCCCCAACTTTGGCTCCTGCTTCTAGTTGGTCGAATTCAGGGGCCAGCTTGGCCATGCCTGACCCTGAGAGTCTACAAGGTGGCATTTCACTGTGAGCACAGATCCAAGGGTGACATGGTGCCATCCTGCTGTGCACAAGGCCACTGACTAGGAATGTCAAAGGAGGAAATTACAGATTTAATTTTTTGTTTGTATGTTGTGGGTACTGGGGCTCAAACTCAGGACTACATGCTTGCCAGGCAGGTGCTGTGCCACTGAGCTAAATCCCAGCCTCTCAAAAAATGTATTCATTTTTATTTTTATTTTTTTAACTCTTGGGCCAGCCAGATAGCTCAGTGGACTAAAGCACGTGCTTAGGCAGCAGCGACTGGGGCTTGGTCCCCAGTGTGCTGTGCTGGCCCTGCCCCAGGGCAGACTGAGATGGAGACTGAGACGGCGCGGTGGTGCCTGCCTGTAATCCCCGTGCTTGGGATGCTGAAAACAGGAGGATCACTGAGTCTCATCTATAGTGAGAGCCTGTGCATTGTATGCACCCTGTCCTAAATACAAAAAATAAAAAAATGAAAAATTATGAAAA
>NW_004524605.1:1014450-1015609 GCF_000260255.1 Octodon degus | reverse complement strand
TTATTGCTTGTATTTGAATTTTTTCTTTCCTCTTTTTGATGAGGTTAGCTAGGGGCTTATCAATTTTATTTAATCTTTCAAAAAACCAGCTTTTTGATTCGTCAATTCTTTGAACTGTTTTCTTCATCTCAATTGAATTAATTTCTGCTCTAATCTTTATGATTTCTTCCCGTCTTTGGGCTCTGGCCTTGGTTTGCTCTTCCTTTTCTAGATGTTGGAGGTGCAGCATTAGATTGTTTATTTGTTCCCGTTCTGTTTTCCTAATGTGTGAGTTCACAGCTATGAATTTTCCTTTGAGAACTGCGTTCACTGCATCCCGTAAATTCTGATAAGTTGTGGATGAATTTTCATTGAATTGTGGATGTTGTTGAATTTCTTGTTTAATTTCATCTGTAATCCATTGATTGCTGAGTAGGGTGTTGTTTAATTTCCATGTATTTAGAGGGGTTTTCTGGTTTCTTTTGTCATTTATTTCCAGTTTCATTGCACTGTGGTCAGATAATATGCATGGGATAATTTCTGTTTTCTTGCATATACTTAAGCTTGACATATGGACTAGTATGTGGTCTGTTTTAGAAAATGCCCATGTGCAGCTGAGAAAAATGTGTATTCCACTTTGGTTGGGCGGAACACTCTGTATATGTCTACCAAGTCCATTTGTTCCAAGCTCTGGTTCAGTTCTGCTACTTCTTTGCTAATTTTTTGTCTAGTTGATCTATCTTTTTGGGATAAGGGGGTGTTAAGGTCTCCTGGTAAGATTGCTGTATTGGATATTAGATTTTTCATGTCTATTTAGGTTTGTCTTATATAGTTGGGTGTTCCTGTGTTTGGTGCATACATATTTGTGAGTGTTTTCTCTTCCTCCTAACCAGTATATAATGGCCTTCTTTATTTCATTTTATCATTCTTGGTTTGAAGTTGAGACTGTCTGAGAACAAGATTACTACCCCTGCTTTTTTCTGAAGTGTTGGGGCATGTAATATTGTTTTCCATCCTTTGACTTTCAGCCTATGAGTTTCTTTATGAGTTAAGTGTGTTTCTTTCTTTCTTTTTTTTTTTTTTTTTTTTTTTGCGGAACCAGGGATTGAACTCAGATCCTTGTGTTTGCCAGTCAAGTGCTTATCCTACTGAGCCATCTCCCTGGCCCCCAAGTGTGTTT
>NW_004524605.1:1010882-1012905 GCF_000260255.1 Octodon degus | reverse complement strand
GTTTCCTCCATATGTTTCTGTATTTGATTCGTTACTTCAGGATTTTTTTTTTTTCTCCTCGAATGCCTTCAGGGCACTTTTGGCTGGCTGGAGGGTTGTGGGGATCGAACTACAACAACCTGAGGCTGACAGCTTTGTGGAAGCAGCCACTTAAAGAACTGAGCTAGGGCCAGGCCCCCGTGATTTGTTACTTCAGATGCTATGAATTCAAGAGATTTCTTTTTTCATTTCAGACACTAATTCTGCTTTGGGTTCCTTTAAACCTTCCTGCAGTTGCTTATTTACTTCCAACACTATTAATTCATGTATTTCAGCTAAGCTAGTGACCACTGCACTTGTTCTGGGTGGGCACTGTGTTTCCTCCATATGTTTTTGCATTTGATTCTTTAGTTCAGATGCTATGAATTCAGAGTTTTCTTTTTGTATTTTTTGTTCCAGAAGT
This sequence comes from Octodon degus, assembly GCF_000260255.1. Taxonomy (NCBI): domain Eukaryota; kingdom Metazoa; phylum Chordata; class Mammalia; order Rodentia; family Octodontidae; genus Octodon; species Octodon degus. The sequence continues at coordinate 1,012,463 of NW_004524605.1, read as the reverse complement.
TAATTCTGCTCTGAGTTCCTCTATATCTTTCTGCTGTTGTTTATTTACTTCCGACACTATTGATTCATATATTTCAGCTGAGCTAGTGTCCTATGCATTTGTTATGGGTGGGCTCAAGGCCTGAGATTGCATTTTGCTCCTTGTCTTCATCATTTTGTATAGCACTGGCCTCTGACTTTTGGTGTAGCTTTGGTGTAGTTATATCCTTATCACCTAATGAAATTCAGGTCCTGATATACCAAGTTTTAGTTCATGCAGTTGTGCCTGGCTTAGGTCTGGCTACTGTGCTCAGCTCCTTATTGTTGTTGCCCTTGAAGGTGGGCCTGTTTTACCTTTCTGGTAAGGTGTTCTGTTCCTGGATTAGCTGTCCGGCTTTGACCCTAGTCTCAGTGCAGGGACTTTATCTGCAGCATTTCACCCCAAGCCTGTATGCCAGCTCTGGGCTGGGTCTGGAGGGGTATGAAGAGTGGGGGCAAGAGAGCCCAGAAGCTCTCCCACACACTCACCGGGGCTGTGCTTTGGTGGGTTTGCAGGGCTCCCAAGAGCGGGGTGGAAGTTCTCACTCACAGGGTAGGCTGTGCTGGCTCTGGATGGGTGGGGGAGTTCTATAGAATGAGGGGAAAGGCCGCTCTCACACGGCGGGCCTGGGCTTGGAGCGGGGCACAGGAGGTCCTAGGGTTAGTCAGATATGTAGCCTGCCCCAAATGTTGAAATCATGTATACCTTGTGCTGCGTGCATACGTGTGTCAGTCAGTGGTCATCTGTGCCCACGCAAGCCAGTTCATAGCTCAGAGGAGGAGGGGGGCAGGAAAGGCTGGGGCTCTCTGGGTCCCCTACTGTAAAAACACAAAACAAACTGGGGCAACCTGCTCTAGTCCCCCTTCTAGACAGAAGCTTTCTTTCCCCCCAATAAATAGTCTGCTTTTTTTTTTTTTTTTTTTTTTGGAACTGGGATTGAACACAGGCCCTTGCGCTTGCCAGAGCAGTACTTATTCCATTGGCCATCTCCCCGCCCTCATAGTCTGCTCTTAATCTCCATTTGTTCCTAAAATTCATTTTTCAGTTTTAGAGAACACAACTTGTCCCAGGCACCTTCAAGGTTGGGACTTTCATTCCCCTTTATCACTATCATATCAGCAAAGATAATGCTTTGTTATGACAAAATTATTGGAAAATGAGCATTCTCAAGTCTTTGGGGCTGTTTGGGGGACTTTGTTGTTGTTTGGATTTATTTGTTTGTTTGTTCTCAGTACCGAAGACTGAACCTTCACACAAGGCTACATCCTCAACACTCTTTTTTATTTTGAGACAGGGTCTCACTAAGTTGCCAGGCTGGCCTCCAATTTGGCAGTCCTCCTGCCTCAGTCTCTGAAACATCCAGGTTTACAGGTGTGATTTGCTTTTAAATGTAGAGAATCTCTCTGTAAAGATAACACAAAAAATAGTGATGCTATTTGCTTCTGGGAAGGTGAGCTTGGCTGCTGAGGATGGAGTGGGACAGAGTTCTTTTCTGTTACATCTTTTGTGCCTTCTTGGGTTTGCATTCATGTAAGTTGCATACTTGACTTTTTTTTTTTTTTT
>NW_004524605.1:1004726-1005452 GCF_000260255.1 Octodon degus | reverse complement strand
CTGGGGTGGGGGTCGGAGGCTGGGGTGGGGGGGGAGTTTAGAGTGAGATTTTTGGAGGAAAAAGGATTGGATTGTGCATTGGGAGGGGACGGCGAGGGATGTAGACCGACTGACAAGAGAGGAAGGCGGGAGGGCGGAGAGGCCTCCGAGGTCCCTGGACGTAAGAGGTAGAGGGTGAATTAGAAGCCACCGCTGTGGCTGAGGCCGAGCCAGGTCTCGGGGACTCCGCGGGCGCTCTGCGGGTGGGGCGCAGGGCAATGTGGTCTGAGAGACATTGTTAGGTGGGGAGCTGTCCCTAGTTGCTAAACCATGGAGTGGGAGAAGTTGAGGGAGGGACGCGTCCTTGAAGAAAAAAGAAGCCCGAATACAGGTGATATCCTGCCATTTGCTGGTGTGGTGACAGAAGTTTTAAACTTTGGAGAATTAGTGGATCAGAAGTTTTTGTATAGGCCACTGGCTTTTACCACGTAGCTTATATTGTGGCCAAGCTGACAGTAGATTAATCGCTTAGGTATTATGGCCTCCCGGAGGCCGAGGGAGCCGAGATTACGGACCAGGCATCCCAATGGGGTGTCTTTTGGGGACTGGGAACGAGTATTTCCCATGGTGACGGAATTAAAAGGTGAGCCAAAGATTAGGGCAAAAGCCCGACGTCACTTCCCACTAAAAAGCCGTCACTTTTTAGCCTGGAGTGAGTGTGAGAGAGAGAAGGCTAACACCCACTTT
>NW_004524605.1:1003577-1004626 GCF_000260255.1 Octodon degus | reverse complement strand
AAAATGAAGGGATTGAAGAAGCGACCTGCAGAACGGCTAACAGATGACCAGGAGAAAAAGTCAAAAAGAATTAAAAACAATTAATAGAACTTAACTAACAACTACAGTTTTATTGTAATCTATTTACTGGAAGGAATCATCAAGCTTCAATGCAATTCCATTTCTTAAAAGAATTTATTGTAAAAAAAAATAATAATAATTTTAGGAACAATGGAGGTTAAGAGCAAAATATATTTATTGGGGGAAAGAAAGCTCCTGTTCGGGAGAGGGGCAGAAGCGGGACTTGAGTGGGTTGCCCTGGGAATCTATAGAGGAAAACCATGTGACGGGGGTGGGGTGGGGTACAGGGGAGGTTGTTCTACAGTGGAAAACATGGAAATTCGCACATGAGGTGGGACAGAACTACAGTTAACCAGTAAGACTACAAGTCCAATTGCTCCGGTAAAATGGATTAAATTAGGGTCAAATAGGGAAAAGAGGCAGGTAGCAAGTGGACAAGAATATGCACAGGGGCTCTTCCTGTTGGATATTGGGTTGACTCTTTCAAGGTGATTGATACCTATTTAGAACATCAGTTCCTGATGTCCAGGCCTAGGGACGTCTGTGACTGCATTTGCTTCCTCTTGTCTTCAGGACTGGCCCACAGTGGGAGTGTCTCTCTCTTCCAAAGTAGCAAAGTCACTTTGTCTTCCATATTGTTTTTTTTTTTTTTTTTTTTTTTTTTTTTTTTTTGCAGAACTGGGGATTGAACTCAGGCCCTTGCACGTGCCAGGCAAGTGCTCATTCCACTGAGCCATCTCCCCGGCCCCCCATATTGTCTCCTTGAGGGCCTGGCCGTGTTAGACTGCCAGTAGTAATTCTATCTAGTTTAGCTGCCTACTGATAGGTTCTCAGTGCAGCAGACAAACAGGCAGAAGAAGAAGGAGAAAGAGGTTTTATTTTCTTTGAGGACACGGAATTTGGGAAAGATAAATCCTCTGGACTAGACAAAGGGAGGCTGAGGCTTTCATGGCCTTTTGCGGGGGGTGGGGGTGAGGGGTGGGAGGGGG
>NW_004524605.1:990592-994009 GCF_000260255.1 Octodon degus | reverse complement strand
GGGGGATGTTTAGATAGACCTGAGGAGCTGAGTGGGGCCTCCCCTGAGGTGGCAGGAAGGGTGACAGGAGACTGCACCCTGGGCTGGGTTGGAGAAGAAGTGGGGAGGTGGTCTTGGGAAGATGAGCTGTTGTTTTAAGGGCTTCAGCCATACTGGATGACCGCCATCATGATTTTGGCAATTTATACTGGGGCCAGCATCTATCAAAGGACATGAGGGGGCCCAGGGAGATGGCTCCGTGGAATAAGCTCTTCCCTGGCAAGCGCAAGGGCCTGAGTTCAATCCCCGGTTCTGCCAAAGACAACCCAAAAGGACATGAGGTGAGAAGCACTTAGCAGACATCAGTGGTCAGAGTTCTGGCCACCCCCTGCCTCAGTGGGCAGTGTCTCTGGGGCATCTGGTGTGAATGTCTGGGTATCTTTAGATGTCCCTGTGATTGGCATTCCATTAGGACATCCTTTGGTGCTGGGCAGGTCTCCTTGATATAAGGGAAAATGAAATACCCAACTGAAAAATGTCTGGGACGAGTTCATGTTCTCTAAAACCGAAAAATGAATTTTGGGAACAAATGGAGGTTAATAGTAGAATATAGGGCTGGGGCTATTGCTCAGTGGCACAGCACCTATCTACCAAGTGTGAGGTCCTGAGTTTTGATAGGTTCTGGCTCTCCTAAGAATTGCTGAATTATTATGGTGGCCATCTGAGATGGCTGAAGGGGGGCCGGGAAGATGGCTCAGTGGAATAAGCACTTCCCTGGCAAGCACAAGGCCCTGAGTTCAATCCCCGGTCCAAAGCTGATATGGCTGAAACCCTTAAAACAACAGCTTATCTTCCCAACGACCAATTCCTCCTCCTCCTTCCCCACTCCAGCCCTGGGTACAACTTCCTCTGACCTTTCCCGCCCACAAGGGGAGCCTCCAATCAGCTCCTTACACGTCACTAAACCCGCCCCTCAAACTCCGCCCCTGGCAGACGTCCCTAAAGTCCCGGGCTCCCTGTCTCGGGTCAGAGGATCCGCCCATTTCCCTGCCCTGGTCCTCTCCGTGTGTTTAGAGTCAATAAAGGCTTCCCTCCCCCATTTCTGCTTCTCTGCTGGCCCTCATTGTCACCACTGCTACCATGTTGTTGCCTCTGAAACCTATCAAGTTTGACTCCCAATACCATAAAAAAAAAAGAATATTTTTATTGGGAGAATGAAAGCTTCTGTCCCAGAGGACAGAAGGTGGTCCTGCGCAGGTTGTCCCCTGGGGAGCTGTCTCTTCCAGAGACGGAGCAAAACCACATGTTGAAACGGGTCTAAGGTGGTAGAGAACATGGGAACTTGTTTAGGTGGGCATGAGGTGGGACAAACTATGGTTGGCACCATTGCTCAGGTAAAATTGATTAAATCCAGTACCAAGTGGGGAAGTGAGTCATGTAGTAGGTGGGCATGAATATGGGACAGGGTCTCTTCCTGCTGGGGGTTGGGCTAGTGACTCATTCGGGCTCAATTGATTTTTTTTTTTGTAGAACGGGGATTGAACTCAGACCCTTGCGCTTGTCAGGGAAGCACTTATTCTAAGCCATCACCCCAGCCCCTCTTTCAAGGTGATTGATACCTATTTAAAATATCAATCCCTGGGGCCAGGGAGATGACTCAGTAGAATAAGCGCACAAGGGCCTGAGTTCAACCCCTGGTTCCTTTTTGTGTTTTTGCAGAACCGGGGATTGAACTCAGGCCCTTGCACTTGCCAGGGAATCGCTTATTCCACTGAGCCATCTCCCCAGCCCTCAACCCCCAGTTCTGAAAAAAAAAAAAAAGTCAATCTGTGATGCCCCTCCCTAGGGAAGTATGTGGCTGTGTTTCCTCTTTTGTCTTGGTCTTGAGTTCTGGCCCATGTGGGAGTTGTAAAGTCATCTTATCTTCCTTCTTGTCTCCTTGAAGGCCTGGCCCTGTCTGACTACTTACAATATTTCTATGTAATTTAGCTGCCTACAACACTTGTGGTTGCCAAGCAAGCGCTTATTCTACTGAGCTATCTCTCCCCAATACTAATTTAGAATATCAATCCCTGATGCCCATCCCTAGGGAAGTATGTGGCTGCATTTGTTTCCTCTTTTGTCTTCAGATCTGGGTGGGAGGTTTTGTTTCCCACCCAAGGGACTGATGTGTGTTTAGAATATTGAGCATTGGGCCGGGGAGATGGCTCAGTGGAATAAGCGCTTCCCTGGCAAGTGCAGGGCCTGAGTTCAATCTCCAGTTCCGCAAAAAAAAAAAAGAGAGAGAGAGAGAGAGAATATCGAGCATTAGGGCACCCTCAGACTCCCTAGGGAAGTGTGTGGGGGCCATTTCTTTCCTGAGGCCTGACCTTCAGCCTCAAGGTGCAGCTGTCTTCTGAATGACCTTTCCTGAGAGCCCTGCCCATCTATAATATTTCTAAATAATTTAGCTATCTGTGGCTTTGAGCTCAAATGGGTGAAGCAAGATTAGGGAGGGGACAAGGTGTGGTGGCCCTTGAGTAATCCCAGCACTTGGGAGGCTGACACACGAGGATCATTACGCATTTGAGACCAACCTGGACTACTTGGTGAGCTCAAGGCCAGCTTCAGCTGCATAGTGAGAACCTGTCTCAAAAGGAAAAGAAAGGGGCATGGGAGATGGCTCAGTGGAATAAGCGCTTCCCTGGCAAGCACAAGGGCCTGAGCTCAATCCCCGGTTCTGAAAAAAAAAAAAGAAAGAAAGAAAGAAAATAAAGAAAAGATTAGGGAGGGGTGGTGGGCTGTGGAAACAGCTCACTTCATACCCTTGCACAGCTGTCCATGTGTGGTGGTGTATGCCTGTAATCCCAGAGCTGGGGAGGCTGAGCTGGTAGGATCATTACAAATCCAGCTGCCTAGCAGGGACCCTATACTAAAGTAAAAATTAAAAAAAAAAAAAAAAGAATTAGGGAGGGGTGGCCCCAAAGCACTGCCCAGCTCAACTGGGTCAAGGTGATACAGGGAACCTCCAAAGGACACAGAAAAAGTGATCTCCCAACCTAAAAGGGGACAAATGGAGGTTATGAGCAGGATATATTTATTGAGGGAAAGAAAGCTCCTGTCTGAGAGAGGGACAGGAGAGGGGTACTGAACAGGTGGTACCTGGGAAGCTGCCTCTTCCAGGGACTTTTATTATAGAGGAACACCATGTGGTGAGGTGTGTCTAAGGTAGTGGAGAAGACATGGGAACTTGCTTAGGTGGGCATGAGGTGGGACAACATTATGGTCAACCAATGAGATTGCAAGCACCACTGCTCAGGTAAAATCCAGTACCAAATGGGGAAGCGAGTCAGGTAGCAAGGGGGCATGAATACAGGACCGGGCCTCTTCCTGTTGGGGGTTGGGCTAGTGACTCATTTGGGCTCTTTCAATGTGATTTTTTTTTTTTTTTTTTTTTTT
>NW_004524605.1:988889-990492 GCF_000260255.1 Octodon degus | reverse complement strand
CGAGGAAAAAAAAAAAAAAAGATTGCAAGTATAGGGGCCGGGGATATGGCTCTCTAGAATAAGCGCTTCCTAAGCAAGCGCAAAGACCTGAGTTCAATCCCCTGTTCCCCCCCCCCAAAAAAAAGATTGCAAGTATAGTTACTTGGGCAACAGTGATCTGCCAGAAGGTCAGGGAGGCCCTAAAGAATCATGAGGCAGAGACCACCTGATAGGCCTCACACGGGGCTTAGTACCTGGGTGCAGGCAGACAGGGTGAAGACCCCCACAGGGAACAAAGAGAGGCAGCTTCTTTTTCATTTGGTGGGAACCGGGGATTGAACTCAGGCCCTTGGGCTTGCCAGGCACATGCTTATTCAACGGCGTTATCTCCCCGCCCCCCAAGGCAGCTTCTTTATAGGACTTAAAGAAGGCAAAATGATAGGTAACCGGGTATTGAACTCAGGCCCTTGGGCTTGCCAGGGAAGCGCTTATTCCACTGAGCCATCTCCCTGGCCCCAAAATCATAGGTTTTGATGGTCTCATAGCAGAGAAACAGGCAGAAGGAAAAAAGGGAAAGGGGCTTCATTATCTTAGAGGACACGGAGAGAATTTGGGAAGAATAGGAATTCTCTGGATTGGAACAAAGGGAGGCTGAGGCTTTCATGACCTTTTGTGGGGGAGGGGGGCCTTGGTGGGTTGTTTAGATAGACCTGAGGAGCTGACTGGGGCCTCCCCTGAGGTGGCAGGAAGGGTGACAGGAAACTGCACCTTGGGCTGGGTTGGAGAAGAAGTGGGGAGGTGGTCTTGGGAAGATGAGCTGTTGTTTTAAGGGCTTCAGCCATATTGGATGACCACCATAATAATTCAGCAATTCATACTAGGGCCAGAACCTATCATTCCCATCTTTTGGTTGTTATAAATGGGGCGACATGTCTCTTAGACTGCTTCCTGCTGAACTGGGGCATCGTCTTGGGGGTGAGGGGAGTTGACAGGATGACGGTTCACGCCCATGTAGAAGTTAGTGCCAGATGTCTCAGCAAGGACTAGAAGTTTATCATTAGTGATGGCTCACATCAGAGACTGAAGAAACCTTGAAAAATATTTTAAAAGACAGCACTTTGGGGCTGGTGAGATGGCTCAGTGGTCTAAAGCACCTACTTAGAACAAGCTTAGTAAAGCACAGGGACCGTGATTCAGTCCCCCAGCACCACATGCCAGCCAGCCCGCCCCCTGGTGGGCTGAGCTGGCCACACACACACACACAAATAAATAAAAACTTAAAAAAAAAAAGACAGCACATTATGAGTACATGTCATCATGATTAAAGGATACAAGAGGGGAAGCAAGGGGTGGGGGTCTATGATCTGACGGTGTCATTTTACCATGACCATGCTGAAGAGGAGTACTGATCTTTAGTTTTTGATATCAATGTGAGGAAAAGGAGTCAGGGTCATCTCTAGTAGCACAACACAACTGTAGATTTTGTTGAAGTCTTTATCTCGTGTTAGTGTGTGTGTGGAGACATGGAGTCTACCAACTGTGTTGTTTATAGTTGTTTAGAACGGTAGGCTACTGCCTGAAAAGATGGTCTCTTTTTTTTTTTTTTTTTTTTTTTGTGGGGTTT
>NW_004524605.1:973155-979208 GCF_000260255.1 Octodon degus | reverse complement strand
GTACCAGGAATTGAACTTAGGCCCTTGCGCTTGCTAGGGAAGTGTTTATTCTCCTGAGCCATCTCCCCGGCCCCACACCCAGCATCTTGACCCATTTCAAAGATGAAGGAAGGGGCTTGGGGAGATAACTGTAGAACAGGCCCTGCCTGGCAAGCACAGGGGCCTGAGTTCAATTCCCGGTGCCACACACAAGAACAAAAAGATGATAAATTGAGCTTTTAATAAAAATAAAAAGATGAAGGAAGAGCCATGGGAAAGGTCATGCATACCTGTGTCCCCCAACTCTGAGTGGCTGAGGCAGGAAGACTGGAAGTTCCAGCTTAGCTGGGAGAACTTTGGGAGTTAGTGAGACCCTTCTCAACCTCCCCCAAACAACGCTGGGTGTGGTGGCACGCGTTTTAATCGTGCTGCCCAGAAGCCTGAGGCAGGAGGATCCTGGCCAAGGGGGGTGAAGGGGCTGGAGTGTCTGCCTATTATGGCACACGTTTCTCTATAGTTTTGTTTTTTTTTTTTTATCATTTTAATTCTCTATTTAAATAGGTTAACCTTTAGATATGCTAGAGAGTCGCACATTTGCCCCTCAGCAGAATGAACTCTAGCTACACCACTGATGGCTGTGAGTTCAAGGCCAGCCTGGACTACACAGTAGGAAAAAAATCCTGAAGATGTAGCTCAGTGTGAAGGCCCTGGGTTCATTCCTCACTATCCTAGGAAAAAAAAAAGAAAAGAAAAAGAAAAAGAAAAAAAGGCAAGAGGAGGGTCACTTGCTGAGAGGGGCTGTTAATTCACTCTCCAGTCAGGCCTCACTTGAGACCATTCCAGTACACATGCTCGCAGTAAACCGCGGGGCAAATGACCCAGGAGAGGGTCAACGCATGACCGTGCCAGAATGTGCAGCAGCGTCCGCACACCTGCGCTGACCATCCTGGCAGGTGTGGGCCCAGGGGATCCATTTAGAGTCCTTGAGACTGTAGACCCGTCCCCAAACCTGTATTAACCCTTCTCCAAACGAGCTGCTGACATCACTGGGTCTCAGCTTGCCGGGACCTAACAGAATTCAATCCCACCTTCACCCCTCAGAAGCCCCCTGAGTTTGCTCATGCACCTCCTCTGACAGTGCTCTGGTGCCAAGCAGGCCCTCTCCATTCTCAGGTGCCCATGTCATTCTCTGGAGGCAGGTGCCAGAGCTTTGAGGTGCCTGGCAGGACAGGTGAATTGGTTAGGGCAGCCTTGTCCTCTAAGAGCTCATTTTGGGCTGGCCAAATATAGCTCAGCTGACTAAAGTGCCTGCTGAGGCAGACGTCTTGCAGCAGCCGGGGTTTGATGCCCACCGTGCTGTGCCAGCCCAATCCGGGGGCACACTGAGAGGGCGACTGAGACTGGTCATGGTGGTGTGTACCTGTAATCCCAGTGCTGGAAGGCTGAAAACAGGAGGATCACTACAAGTAGGATCTGTGTAGTGAGACCCTGTACTAAACACAAAACTAGAGCTCGTTTTGCTTTGGGGCCCCCCAAAGCCACCCCAAGGCCCTAAAGTCCCTCCCTGCCAGCTGGCTCAGAGAAGGTGGTGGGAATTCCCCTCACATGGTGATAGTGATCATGGGAGGATGACTCAGGCAGGCGAGGCCAGGCCACCTGACCACAGGGCCTCAGAGAGGGCCCTGCCAGGGGGTTCTCCACCGCTGGGCCGGGGCAGCGGAAGGGCTGTTCTGAGGGGGCGGGTCAGAGCACAAGACCTTGGGGTGAGGGTCTCCAGGCCTCTCTCTGACTTCTCCATCCCTCAGACAAACCCACTGGGGCTCCCAGTGGTGAGGACACACGGGTCCTTGGAGGCAGCCACGGGGAGCCCAGCATCATCCTGAGAGCCGGGGCTTTCCTGGGCCTTACTCACTCAGTGGGGCCTCCAGCTGGGGCTGGAGAGCCAGGCTGGGGGCTCAGGCTGCTCAAGTGTGCCTGGCAGGACCTCTGACCTACATGTCCCCTCCCTGGGCCCTGGCCGAGTGAGGCTGGGTGTCTTGCTGGCTCAGTTGGAGCCTTCAGGGACCGGCAGGGCTGCTGGGACTCCCAGCGCTCTGCTCCGCCTGCAGGCCCCGTTTTCCCCAGCAGCTGAGCTTTCTCTGTTCCCACAAACCCCACTGCTGCACTCGCGGGACCCGACTCAGTGTCACCCACAGCCTTCCACGCACCCCCACCTCTGGCCTTGCAAAAGGGCACTTTTGTCCCAAGCAGTGTTTTGGGCTCCTGGCTGGAGGGCTGCTGTCTGCGGCCCTCAGGCTCAGAAGCCCTGTCCGGGCCCCTCGAGGCGTCCCAGGCCCCGGCGACCCGTCGGGAAGGGGTGCCGCGCGGCCGCCGCCCGCAGCCGCAGAGCCCGGAGAGCCAGGAGTCCGGAGTCCGCCTCGGTGCCCCCTGCGGCGGGCAGCGGCGGGCAGCGGCCGGCCTAAGGCAGCACTGCTGAGTCACGGCCAGGCCCGAGGCTGCAAGGGTCCCTGCGCCCAGCTGCAGGGCTGGGCCGGCTCTCGGTGGCTCGCTTCCTGGGGGCAGCACGGGCGGGGCTGGCACCCGGGGGACCCCGGGAACTGCGGTGAGGAGGGGGCGGCGGGCCACGGCGGGGTCCCGGCGGGTGGCGCGCGGCGGCCGGGCCCGAGGGGCGGGACCAGGAGGGAGACCACGCCCCGAGGGTGGGCGGGGCCTCGCGTTTCTATAAAAGCCGGGCGCGCGGCGCCGTCCTGGACCCGCCGTGCTCCGCTCTCTCGCAGTCGCTATGCCGTCGCTCACCGTGAAGGCCTATCTTCTGGGGAAGGAGGAAGCGGCGCGCGAGATCCGCCGCTTCAGCTTCACCTTATGCTTCACGCCCGGGTCGCAGACGGGGGACGAGTTGCCGGCGGCGGTTCCCGGGCCCTGCGAGCGGCTGCTGTGCCGGGTGGCCACCCTGTTCCCCGCGCTACGACCCGGCGGCTTCCAGGCGCACTACCGCGGTGAGGGCGGCGCGGCGGGCGGGGCGCGGGCTCCTGTTCGCCGGTGCGCCTTGCCTGGCGGAGCCGCCGGCCATCCTCTGCGGGCCCGCCGGCACTCGGTGACACGGACGCGACGGGGAGGCGCGGGCTTGGCCGGGCGCCAGAGGGCCGGCGGCGCGCCGCGGGCTCCGCAGTCCGGCGGCTCGCAGCTGCTGGCGTTGCGGCGGGCGCGCGGCCTCAGGGGCGGGGCCGGGTTTGTTTTGGTGGAAGGCGGCGGGTGGCCAGAGCCCGCCCCGGAGGCCGCGCAGGCTGGGGCCGCCTCCCTGGCCGCGCTCCCGTGGACCTGGCCGCGTTTTAAAAGCGTTTTTCAGAGTAACTTTATTGAGCTATAACGTGCCTACGGTTCAGCCGTTTGTCTTTTTCTATCCAGTTACTTGCGTCTGGCTTGCTCTTTGTTTTTTGATGGGGGTGGTCTAGGGCCGGCGAAATAGCACATTAGACTAATCGCCTGCTTAGGCAAGCGCAGGTATTGGGGATCATCCCCAGGACTACATGCGAGGAGAGCTGGCCATCGAATCTGGGCATAGTGGCGCATGGCTATAATCCCAGCGCTAGGGAGTCTGAAAACAGGAGGATCCCTAGGAACCTGTGCGACCTGCATAGTGAGACCCTCTACCAAATACATTTTTTTTTTTTTTTTTGTAACCGGGGATTGAACTCAGGCCCCTGCGCTTGCCAGGAAAGCGCTTATTCCACTGAGCCATCTCCCCGGCCCCCCAAATACATTTTTGAAAAGTATAATTGATACAGGAACTCTACACAACTTAGACTCACAGTGATCCTCCTGTATTCAGCCTCCCCAGTGTTGGGATTACAGGCGTGCGGCCCCCCCTCCCCCCCCACAGCAGCTCACCCATTTACATTGCAGAAGTGCATGCTTTCCTGGTACCTGCAATCCCAGCTTTCTGGGAGGCTGAGGCTGCTTCATAAGTTTAAGCTCAGCCTGGCAATTTGGTGACTGAGCTCCAGTGTTAACAAGATAAAGTGAAAAAATTAGGTTAGTGTGAAGACCTCGGGTTAAGTCCCCTGTATTGGGGAGAAATAGTATGATTCTGTTAAAACCATCGTATGATACTTAGGAAATTTTTTTCAGGCTTGCTTCCATCATATTTCAGAAACTTTTCAGTACTTTATGAATTACTTTTTATTGCCCTCAAACCTATTTTCCTTTCTTTTCTTTTTCTTTCCTTTCTTTCTGTCTTTCTTTCAGAACTGGGGATTGAATGCAGGCCAGGCAAGAGTTTATTCTACTAAGCTATCTCCCCGGCCCCTTCAAACCCATTTTTCTCTAATTTTTAAAGTTATTTATTTGGCACAGGGTCTCCCGGGCCAGCAAGCAATACCGGGGATCAAACCCAGGTCCTTGGCCGCTTGCCAGTCCTGTGCTTAGCCTGCAGAGCTATCTCCCCAGCTCCCAATCCCAAGCTTTTTTTTGGGGGGGGGCAGGGATTGAACTCAGGCCCTTGCACTTGCCAGGGAAGCGCTTATTTACTGAGCCATCCCTCCTCCCCCCAACTCCAATCTTGTAAGGTTTCCTGCACTTAGCAAAGTGTGCTGGAGGTTTGTGTTTAGGCAGATATATCAGTACTTTATTTGTGTCTGGATAAATCCCATTTTTATCTGATTCTAATTTGTGAACATTTGGGTTTCAAGTTAGGTTTCATTGGTACATTTTAGATACACATAATCACTTTCATATTAGAGAATGTGTACCTGTTCATGATATGAATTGGTTTTTTTCCCATTCTCCTTTTCTTTCAACCTTTCCTCTCCCCATTTACAAAGCTTTGTTTCCTTGTTTTTCCTTTTCGTTCCTTCCCTCTTCCCCCCCTCCATTTGAACATTCTCTTCCTATCTCACAATACCTATTTGCTTTGTTCCTTACTTACAGTTTGGTGGTATTTTCATGTTTGTTTGATTTTTATTTGACTTAAAACTATGGTCTCAAGGTGTACCCATTTACCTAGAAATGTCTCAAGCTTGTTCTTTGACAGTAGTACTCCATTGTATAAAATGAGTTTTGTTTTTTTTTTTCTTTCGGAACCGGGGATTGAACTCAGGCTCTTGCACTTGCCAGGCAAGCACTTATTCTACTGAGCCATCTCCCTGACCCCCCACCATTGTATAAAATGAAACCCTCACAGCTTTATGCATTTACAAGTTGGTAGGCAGTTGGGTTGTTTCCAGGATTTGACTAGTATAAACTGCCACTAAGAATACTATGGATGTGCATATATACTTTTAATTCTTTTCGCAGAGATACTTGGAAGTGCACTAGCTGGGTCAAATGAAGCCTCTAATCCTAGTTAGCTTTTATTTTAAAGCTTTTTTTGTACTGGGAATTGAACTCTGGTCTTTGCACTTGCCAGGCAGGTGCTTATGCCATTGAGCTATATCCCTGGCTTACAGCCAGTTTTTCTAGCACCATTTATATTTAAGAGGCTGCCTTCCAGTAAATGTTTCTTGCACCTTTGTCTAAGATTAGGAGACATGGGCCTGCCCAAATAGCTCAGTGTGCATGCAGGGGCAGGGGCAGGGGCAGGGGCAGGGTTTCTATCCCAGGACCTGCTGTTGCTGTGCCTTCCCTGCCCCTGGGTCACTCTGAGACAGCAACTGAGACAGCATGGTGGCAGGCGCCTGTAATCCCAGCTCTTGGGAGGCTGTAAACAGGTTGGTCACTAGTAGTCCTAGTCCGTTCTAGTAGTGAGACCCTGAATACCCTGTAGACCCTTCCCTAAAATACAAAAACAAACAAAAAAAAAATTAGGGGCAGGTAGGGTGGGGTGGTGGTGGAAAAAAACTAGGTAACTATGTCTATATTTGTTTCTGCATTTTATAATCTGTTCCATTGATCTTTTTTTTTTTTTTTTTTTTTTTTTTTTAAACCGGAATAGTTGTTTATTTTCTTGGAATTTTTTTTTTAAGTGTAATTAAACCTTTATTTTGTGATTGTTTTTTGGTCTGCTGTGAAATTCTTTCCCCTCTTTTTGTCAGTTACATTCATGAAGATACGTTTAGATACTGAATTTGTTTAGAAGT
>NW_004524605.1:966451-971926 GCF_000260255.1 Octodon degus | reverse complement strand
TCTGTCCAGCAGATAGGCAGGTACTGCTCCTTGGGGAGTCTTTTCATCATTCTTTTGCTTGGTGTTTCTCTTTTCATGCATTTTGATAGTCTTCATTTGTATTTTCTCTGCATGATGCTGTTTGTGGTAGAGCTTAGCCTTCAGGCCAATCATTTTTTTTGCCTTCTTTGAACGTTCATGAGCCTCTCGACTTTCCTTTTTTCTCTTTTTTCTCATGGTAATCCAAGCGGTACCCATAGCGTTTACGATGTAATTCAATATATTCATTCTGTGGCATGATGATAGCTGCAGAGCCACCGCCGGCGCCCTCAAGAGTGCAAAGAAAGGTCCTAACTTTGGGGCGTCTCAGACGCACGAGCTGCCTCCGCCTGTTCCATTGATCTTGAGTCTGCTTTGTAGTATAATCTCAAGTCAGGAGTTGTGATGTACCCTTCCTTGTCTTTGTTTCTCAGAATTGCTTTTGCTATTCTAGGTTTCTTTTGGTTCCAAATGAATTTTAGGTTTTCTCTAATTCAATTTTCATTGGCATTGCATTAAATCTAACAGTTTTGAGTATAGCCATTTTCACTGTAGAAGAGAAATTTTACCATTTTTCCTCCGTTTTATGTATGTGGTACAGTTTCACTGTGCAGCTCAAACTTGTAGTGCTCCTCCTGTTTTCAGCCATCTCAGCGCTGGGATTATGTGTTTTCTACCATGCTAGGACTCTGTTGCCAGGTCAGCTGCGCCATGGGTCAGTGGGTACAGCATGTGGTACCAGGGATTGAACCGTGTTCCCTGTGTGCTTGTCAAAGCAGGTGCTTAGTCTGCTGAGCTATCTCGCCATTCTTCCATTTTTTCTTTTTTTCTTTTTTTTTTTGTTCTCCCCCTTTTAAAAAAATTTTTATTTTATTTTTTTTTCATTCTTCCATTTTCTGATAATCCTCTTAAACCTCCTTTTTCAGAGTACTGTAGTTTTCAGTAGAGAGGTCTTCGTTGGATTGATTACTGAGTTTTTCTTTGGATGCTGTTGTGAAAGATATTTTCAGGGTCTCACTATGCAGTTCAGGCTCATAGTGACCCTCCTGTCTTCCCAGTGTTGGAATTCTAGGTGTGCCCTAACACACCCAGTTTAGGTGGCCCTGCATGGGCTCGTGAGGCGTCCCTGGTACCCCCTTGCCGAAGCCTAGCTGGCCTAGTACCTGATTTTTTCTTTTGTATTTTAGGGAAGGGTCTACTAGATTGGACTCATAGTGACCCACCTGTTTATAGCCTCCCAAGAGCTGGGATTACAGGGGTGCTACAACACCTGGTCTCCAGTACCTGATTTTAAAGTGAAAGCTTTCATTGTTCACTTAGCATGTTATTGGCTGCTGGTTTGTCTCAGATGGCTTTTACCAGATTGAGATAAAGACTATCTATTTCAATCATGAGTAGGTGCTGGATTTCTTTTTTTTTTAATTTTTTTTATTTATTTGTTTATTTATGTATTCTGTGTGTGTGTGTGGCCAGCTCAGCCCACCAGGGGGCGGGGCTGGCTGGCATGCGGTGCTGGGGGATTGAACTGCGGTCCCGTGCTTTGCCTAGCCTAGCCTGTTCTAAGTAGGTGCTCCAGACCACCGAGCCATCTCACCAGCCCCAGGTGCTGGATTTCATCCACAGCTGTTTTTGTATTTTAGGGAGGGGTCTACAGGGTGTTCAGGGTCTCACTACTATATTGGACTCTAGTGATCCACCTGTTTACAGCCTTCCACCAGCTGGTTTTACAGAGGCATGCCACACGCCCAGTCTCAATTGCTGCTCAGCATGGGTGGGGCCAGCATGGCGGCCCGGGATCAAACCCCTTGCCCCATCCACTGAGCTGTTTGGCTGCCCTTTCATAGCTGCTTCTGTATCTATTGAATGAGAATATAGTTTTTGTATTGAATGAGAATATATAGTTTTTTTTTTTCGCAGAACCGGGGATTGAACTCAGGCCCTTGCACTTGCCAGGGAAGCGCTTATTCCACTGAGCCATCTTCCTGGCCCTTCCTTGACTGTTAATATGGTGTATTACATTCATTTATGTTAAGCCATACCTGTATTCTTAGGTTGAATCCAATGGGTCATGGTGTATAATCTTGATGATTTTCTCCATTCTGTTTGCTGGTGTCTTTTTGAGGATTTTTTCATCCAGGTTCATTAGGGAGATTTGTCTAGTCCTCTTTTTTGTTTTTGTTTTTGGTACCAGGGATTAAACTCAGGACCTTGCGCTTACCAGGCAGGTGCTTAAACCACTGAGCTATCTCCCGGGCCTCATCCTCTTTCTTAAACCGGGTCCTTCTGATTTTGGTATCAGGGTAATGCCTGCTTCAAGAATGAGTTTGAGAGTACTGCTTCTCTGAGAATCAGTGGCATTAGGTCTTCTTTGGAGACAGCATTGTTTTGCAGTCAGCTGACCTTGTGGTCACTTTTTGTAGCCCCTAGGCTGATCTTGTAGTGTTCCTCTTTCTGTTTTAACCTTAAGTGGAGGGATTATATGTGCTGGCATGCAGTCTGGGAACTGTGGGCACCTTGTGCTTCCCAGGTAGGTGGTTATGCCTCTGGGCTGTTTCTCTAGCTCTGGGTCTTCTCTAAATTCCTTCTGGAATTCAACAGTGAATCTGTCAGGATTTGGGCTTTTGTTGGTAGGTTTTTTTATTCCATGTTCAACTTCATTGATTGACCAATTTAAGATTTTTATGCTTTCTTGGTTTAGCTTTGGTTATGTATGTATGAATATCCATTTCTCCATTTTCCACTTTACTAGAGTACAAGTTCTCAATTAGATCTGGGTGTCTGTAGGGTATGTTGTGATTTTACCCTGTATACATTCTGAATTGCGTGGATTTGAGCCTTTTTTTTTTTTTTGTGGAACTGGGGTTTGAACTCAGACCCTTGTGCTTTCCAGGGAAGCGCTTATTCTATCTACTGAGCCGTCTCCCTGGACCCCTAATTGCATGGATTTGAATCTTTCCCTTTTTTTTGATGAGTTCACTAAGCATTTGTCAGTTTTTAATCTTTCAAAGAACTAACTTTCTAATTTGTCTACATTATTAGTCTCCATTTAATTAATTTCGGCTCTCATAATGTCCTTCGAAGGAGCTTTGGCCTTGGTCTGCTCTTTTTCTATAAGTTTGAGGTTCAAGATCAAATGTATTTGAGCTTGCTCTGTTTTCCTAGTATGGGTATTCTCTGCTGTATAAGCTTCCCCTGTAGGACTGCTGACATTGGGCCCCATGAGTTCTGGTATGTTGTATTATCTTAAGAATAAACTGGCCTTTTTTCTTTCGTGTTATGGGAGGGACCTTGTGTTTGCCAGGTAGGAGCATATGCCACTGAGCTGTACATCCAGCACAGTCCCCCTCTTTTTTCCCCTGACAGGTCTCACTATGTAGCTGAGGTTGGCTGCCTTCAGTTCACTTTGTAGTCCAGGTGGCCTTGAACTCACAATGATTCTCCTGCCTCAGCCTCCTGAGTTGCTGGGATGATAGGGTGCACCACTCCACTTGCCTCTTAATTTCTTTTATTTCATCTGTGATTTATTGATCAGGAGGGTGTTATTTTATTTCCCTGTATTTATGAAGTTCTTGTGATTTCTTTTGCTGATTTCATTTTCATTGTACTGTGGTTTGATAATGTGCATAACTTCAATTTCTTTGCAGGGGTTATTTCTGTCTTTGAGGGTGTCCCCAGTTCTTGTAAATTGTGCTTACGTGGTGGCTCAGCCTGCAGGTAGAAATCCAGTCTTTTTTAAAAAAATTTTTTAGTGGAACCATGGATTGAACTCAGGCCCTTCCACTGAGCCAGCTCCCAGCCCTCCTGCTACATTCTGGCCTGGCTTGAGGGTACTCCTGCTTCAACCTCTGGACTAGGACTGTAGGCATGACTGCACTGCAGTTACGGGCTGCTGGAATGAAGCGAGATCTTTCCTTCTGTTCTGATGGGCTCTTAACTACGCAGAGGTGTCAGCCACTCGCTGCCACTGGACAGGCAGCGTGCCCGGCCTCCCTGCCTCCGAGTTGAGCCCTGCACCACGTGTCTGCCTGGCCGCAGCACATTTCAGCAGCTGCAGGACCGGGTGCTCATAGGCCGTCTTGCTGTCCTGGGCTGGGTATGGAGGACTGAGGAGTGAATCCAGGCTCTCAGCGTGCTAAGCAGGTGTTCTGCCCCGGTGCCAATCTAGCTCTGAAGTGTCTGTTGTCTTTTAAACCATCTAGATGAGGATGGGGACTTGGTTGCCTTTTCCAGTGACGAGGAGCTGACCATGGCCTTGTCCTATGTGAAGGATGACATCTTCCGCATCTACATTAAAGGTAAGGAAGGCGTTGCTGCCTGGCACCCTTCAGTGAAAACAGGGCACAGGCCATCTTAAAAGTGCTGTGTGCAGCCTGAGAAAGAAGTCTGTTTGCCTGCTAGGGAGCAGAGTCCGGTGCAGGAAGAGGGAAGCCTTGGTTTCGGGGTGACCAAAGCAGTAGGGCACAGACAGCACCTCTCCCTGCTGCCCAAGCCCCTTGGCTCCGCTGAACTGCACAGGGGAGGGGTTGGCTGCCAGGAGTTCTGTATGTTCTGCTGCTGTCACCTGAGCCTTGAGTTTGGAGTGGACTGCCAGCCCTGTAGTGACAGCTGCAGGGGACGACTTGGGCCCCACCCTAGTGACTGTCTGTCTTTGCAGAGAAGAAGGAGTACCGGAGGGAGCACCGCCCCCACTGTGCCCAGGGAGTGCTGCGCCCCATGTTACACCCCAATGTGATCTGCGATGGCTGTGATGGGCCTGTGGTGGGAACCCGCTACAAGTGCAGCGTGTGCCCAAACTACGACCTCTGCTCTGTGTGTGAGGGGAAAGGCATTCACAGCGAGCACAGCAAGATCGTGTTTGCCAGTCCTCTGGGCCACTGTGCTGAGGTAGGGACCGGCGTGCTGTGGCTCGGGCCTGTACAGGTGGTGGCAGCCTGGGACTTGATCCTCACTGCCCTGCCCCTCTGCCTCCTCCTCAGGGCTTGCCTTTCAGCCGCCTGTTCCGGAAGCTGAAGCATGGCCACGGTTGGTGTGGTAGCTGGGAGATAGGCCCTCCAGGCAACTGGAGCCCTCGTCCTGCTCGAGCAGGGGACTCCCGCTCCAGCCCTGCCTCGGAATCAGGTAAGGCTTGCCCCCGCAGTGGTCTCTGAAGGGACAGCCCCCAGCTGGGTGTGGGGTCCTGAACTGCTGTGTTGGGCGGGCCAGCTTCCCAGCTCGGTCTGCGCCATTTAGTCCTCACAGATAGATCCCTGCAGAACCAGCTTGTTCATTTTCACAGGGCGAAGTTGCTAAGTGCCTGGGAGGCCTTCCTGTCTGGGTCTCTGGCTGTATTCTCTGTGTACTTGTCAGGAAAGGAAGGGCCAGAGATGCTCACCTCTTATTGCAAAGTTGTAAACTTGGAACAGTTTTGTGTTCTATGTCAGATTTTGGGATGACTGTCTTTTTTTTTTTAAAATATTT
>NW_004524605.1:951987-964799 GCF_000260255.1 Octodon degus | reverse complement strand
TGCTTTCCTTTCACTTGTATTATATCTTTCTATTTGTATTTCTTCTTTGGAGTTCTTATACTAGGGAGACTATACGATATTTACACATGTGTGTCTTGGGATGACTGTCTTTGAATTCACCTCAGTGTTTGGGACAAAGCTGGGAGTATAGTTTGATTTGGAATGAACAGCATATACAGGACAAGGATATCGTACACTGAACACTGAGCCCTGGGCCTAGGCTGAGGAGTGCGGGGAGGTGGGGGAGGTAGGTGAAGCACAGTGTGGGCTGCAGGCGTGAGGTGTCCTGAGATGGCAATTCCTGAGATACTAGGGACCTTGGCATGCAGGTGCTAGGACTGTGATGGGCGTCAAAAACACTGAATTAAGGATATCATCTTTATTTGTAAAACCAAAGCTTCTGGCCCATCAGAAGATCCCAGAGTGAATTTCCTGAAGAATGTAGGGGAGAGCGTGGCAGCTGCCCTCAGCCCTCTGGGTAAGTGACTTTGTCCATCCTTTGACATCACCCGAGTGGGTAGGTGCCTTGGCATGCACATGACCTCTCTGTAGCTTCCACCTGGTGTGTTGTGCAGGAATAGGAAACCAGGCTGTTTGACCCTCAGGTATTTTGGTGCCTCAGACACACCTTTGCATGTGCCAGGCTGAATTCCCTGACAAACCTCTAGCCCTCCTCGTGGAGTCTGATAGTGAGCTGTGTTCCTGAGGACTTTAGGAGTAAGGTGATCCGACTGTTGCTTGCGGGGTGGCTGGTCTTTGGTCTGTGCTTTTTTCTTTTTGTAAGGGAAGGGTCTACAGGGCGTTCAGGGTCTCACTACTAGATTGGACTCCTGGCGATCCTCTTTACTGCCTCCCAGAAGTTGGGATTACAGGCGCGCACCACCATGCCCAGTCCCAATTGTTGTCTCAGGGTACCCCGGGGGTGGGGCCGGCACGACAGGCCTGGGGATCAAACCTCCAGCCCCTGCGCCTGCTTGCGGGCTTTAATCTGCTGTTTGGCGGCCTTCACGCTTTCCTTTTCCCTAAGCTCGCCTTGGGAATTGGGCTGACCTGGTAGTGGCTACTATTCACCTACCCTCTCTATTGGTACCTCTCAGACCTTCCCTGGGTGCCTCTCTCTGCATGCTGGCCCAGTGCCCCACTGGGGAGCAGTGATGGAGGCAGAGTTTCGACTGACACCTATCGTGGGTGCCTCTGGGCATAGTGTGTACTGGACTTGATACAAGCTGTGTGCCACTAACCACCATGGGCTGTAGTCCCTACCTGACACCTTCCTCTGAGGGTTGAGGCAGAGTAGGTGCCAGGCTTCCTGACAGGGAGTCTCAGTTCAAGAGGTGGGTCCTGCACTGAAGAGCGGACTGCAGAGGGCCACCAGCCATGCCTGCAGTGGCTCCAGGTTGGGCAACCCGATCCCTCATGCTCAGCCTGCTCGTGGTGCAGCTGGGAAAGGCCATGTGGAATTGCTCAGCTTACTCTTGGCTTCTGCAGTGAGCAGGGTTTGGACTGAGAAATAACTGATGCCCAGGTCCTGACATCCCGAGTGTACGCCATGCCACTGAGGTAGACCCGTAGCCCTGTGGTGGAGGCTCTGGCACTTTCCCAGGCTGACCCACGGAGCAGTGTGCCATGGAGAAGCGCATGTGTGCCTGGTCCTGGCCTGCTACTCCCTTGGGACAGATCTGTTCCGCTAGCCTGGGGCTCTCGGCCGTGGCCAGCACGTCTCCAGCCTGGCTGAGCACCAAGCTGACCAATAGACTTTTCTGGAGGGTGAGGGGTGTCTAGGCTGTGTGGAAACCCTATTAAAATTGCCGTATTTTCGCCAGTACTAGCCTGGGGGCCAGGGCCCCTCCCTCCACGGAGGCCCATGTCAGCCCTGGTGTGGGCATTCTGTAAAGTGGCTGCAGTAGAGCCAGTCACAACCCCCAGGCTTAGTCCAGGAGAGGACCTCCACAGTCCAGATGCCCAGCCCAACTTTCTGATGGTGCCAAGTTACCTGTATGTCAGAAGCTGGCTGGGTCACCTTGGGTCCCACTGTGTCTGAGCTGCTCAAGTGCCTCAATAGTGATCTTGCAGATGTTGGAGTAAAAAGTATGGGTATTCAGGGTTATTCTTTTAATTTTCGTTTGCCTGAACCTTTTGTTTTCTGAGTTAAGGTCTCTCCTGGTATCCCAGGAACTGGAGGGTCCTTGTGACTCAGCCTCCCACGCACTGGACTTACAGGCATGTGCTACCATGCCTGACTTTGCTTGAATATATTTTCATAATGAAAAGCTGAAAAGAAACTGCATGTATGCGGTGCTGGGGGCTGATGATGCAGGGCCGTGTGTGTGCTGGGCAAGCCAGTTAACATCCTCCTCTACTCAAAGTGTAGGGACCCTGGAGAAAGAATGGAAAGCAGTAACACAAGACCGGTGTCAGTTCTGGAATGGAAGTGGTATGGGACTGACATGTCCAGTGATCTATGCGGCTGGGCAGTGGACAGAGTCACTTGCTTAGGGACCAGTGACACAGCCTGCTATGCAGGTCACAAAGACACCAGGGCCTGGTCCTTGCCTGTAACAGCCCGTGGGGGAGGAGCCAGGTGTGGGTCTTGAGTGACCCAGAGGGTGGCCATAGCTCCTTGGCTTCCCCGTGGCTGCCCCACAGCAAGGGTGTGTTTGTGGCCTTTGCCTTAGTTCCTTTCTGGGGCCACATGAAGGGGGTCTGGCTGCATGAGCGGGACAGGGCCTGATGGCAGTGAAAAGTATGTGCTTGGCACACCAGGCTGTAGCAGAGAAGGGACAGAAAGGTAATGGAGGCAGAGTAATAGAAGGAAAACTTCCAAAGGCCTAGGCCCTTTTTGTGACTGTCTCAATGCTAGTACACTTCACCATCTGGTTTGCATGTGCACGCATTCAGTCACCTGGATAGAGATTTAAGGGAAAACTGTACCCATGCTGTACAGATTGTCATTTATGGCTAAGCCCTAGACTAAAACTACATATCATATGTACATAGCACATGCACTGTCAGCTCCCTCTCCATAGTGAGAGAACATGTATTCCAAAATGAAACAAGTTCAAAAAGGATGAGAAAATTAAGGTCGTCCTGGAATCCCAGAGAAGACAGAAGACTGAAGAGGAAATTGTCATGGGAACCAGGGAGTTCCTTGGAATTGATGCTGACCTTGGGGCAGAGTGTGCGCCCTCCTGGACGTCTGCCCTGCAGTGGCTTTTCATCTGGATTGTCACAGCTAGCTAAAGCAACCCATGTGAGGACAGGGTAGCTATGCCTTTGGGCAGCTCAGTGGTAGAGACGTCTGGCTCCCAACATCAAAAACGTCATCTGCTACGCATTCTTAATATTCACTGGGTTTTAAACCCAATAAAGAAACCCTGAGAACAGAGGTGCTACAAACAGCCTTGCAGAGGGAGGGCATTTGGGTGAGGGGAAGGCTACCCAGGCAGCCCAGGGAGTGTGCACAAAGCCATGGAGCTGTGGGAGAACACAAGGTTAGCACCTGAGGGTAGCAAAGTGGGAAAATCTGCGAGGAGACAAGGCTGCAGCTCAGCCCACCAAGGGGCAGCTTCCACAGTGGCTCAGATTCACTAGATGTTTCATCCCAAAATTGCTCTTCAGAGAGAAAAGGAAAGGGAGCAGATCTGAGCTTGGTGGCAGGCGGAGGCGCTGCTTGCTCCAGGCCCTTGGACACGGGGAGGTCAACTGGAGCCGAGGGATTCTGCCCTCTGCCAGTGAGCTGGCGTGGCCAGGCTGGCCTGTGCTGTCAGCCTCGTGTTGCATGGCCTGCTGCACCCCTGGGGCGGCCGTGGTCTCCACACTGGTCCCTGTGGAGTTGGGTCAAAAGCTGACCTTGGGTATGGGCCCATGTTAACTCTTGGGCCTGCCCCAAGTCAGCTTCCTCATCTCTGAAGTTCACAGCTAGGGGCCAGTCGCATGTTAGGCGTGCGTTTCTTAAAGCTGGGGATCAGGGGCCAGGGTATCCAAAGTAGTTCTGTGTTTGGGACCCTTGATGGGGGTGACCACCATTTTTAGCTTGTGCAGTCTTACATGGCCATGACTCAGCTGAGGCCAAGGGGTGTGTCCTCACATGCCAGGTGACCTGCTCCACCCTCCAGACACAGTGAAGGCCCAGTGAGCTTTGTAAGCCTGTAGCCTCCCCCTGCAGGGGAGGCCCTGACCTCAGTGCCTGTTGCTTGGCCTCCAGGCATTGAGGTAGATATTGACGTTGAGCATGGGGGGAAGAGAAGCCGCCTGACACCTGTCTCCCCTGAGAGCGCCTCCCCTGAGAGCGCTGGCACTGAGGACAAGGGCAGCTCCCAGCCCAGCAGCTGTTCTTCTGAACCTCGAAAACCTGATGGTGATGGTGCCACACAGTCTCTGGCAGAGCAGATGAAGATGATTGCCCTGGAGTCTCCGGGGCAGACAGAGGTAGGCTGCCCCCTCCCCTGCTGGGTCCCAGTCCCCTGGCGTGGCCTGCCTGCCTGCCTGCACGCACTCACGGCACTGTTTCCCTCCAGGAACAGATGGAATCGGACAATGGTTCGGGTGGAGATGAGGACTGGACTCACCTGTCCTCAAAGGAAGTGGACCCATCCACAGGGGAGCTGCAGTCTCTCCAGATGCCAGAGTCAGAAGGGCCAAATTCTCTGGACCCTGCTCAGGAGGAGCCCACAGGGCTGGAGGCAGCCTTGTACCCGCATCTCCCACCAGGCAAGGGTCAGCTGGCCCCTCCTGTGGGGCTTGTTACTGACAAAAAAATGAGTTCCTTTATGTCAATGTGAAGGAAACTGAAGCCAGTTTCCTCATCTCTAAAAGTTAACAGCTAGGGGCCATTGAGATAGCTCAGTGATCTAATGCGCCTGCTTAGGCAGTCACAAGGGGGGGGGACCATGGTCCGATCCCCAGCACCACATGTCGCACCAGCCCTTCCCTTAGGTTGGGCTGATCCGGACAAAATAAAGTTAACAGCTGGATCAAGAATTGCACAGTGGTGCATGCCTGTGACCCAGAACCACAGGAAGGTGGTGAAGTTTAAGCCTGGCTTGGGCAATTCAGCTATGTAGAGACCTTGTCTCATTTCAAGAGGGAGCTACTGGGGGTGTTAATGTTCAGCATGGAAGCTGCATTGGGCTTGGAGCCCACCTGCAGGTGGAGGCTGGCACCTGCCTCAGCCCAGCTGATACCACCTTCTGAGGCACAGGTGTTCAGAGCAGCAGGGAGTTATCTTTCGGGCCAGGATGGTGTTGGCTCCTGCCTTGGAGCCTGGGGGGCAAACTCCCATCTCTAAATGGTGGAAAGAGCCTGTGACCCCAAGGTGAGGTTCACGTTGGTGTCTGAGAGGTGGTGCTTCAGCAGTTGAGATGAGTCTTGGTTGTTGCATTGCCCAGGCTGGTCTCAAATTGCCTGGCTGAAGTGGTCCTCCTGTCTCAGCCTCATGAGTACTAGTGACCATGGTGCTGGGCAGTGAAGTTCATAGGGGCCACTGGCTGGCTGCTATGGTGTACAGGGCCTGTGGGGCCTGCTGTGCACCTGCTGTGCCCCTCTGCAGGCTGAGGTTTGGCCAGGACTCACCTCTGACCCTTAGTGCTCTGTTACTGTCTTGGCAGAGGCTGACCCACGCTTGATCGAGTCCCTGTCACAGATGCTGTCCATGGGATTCTCAGATGAAGGTGGCTGGCTCACCCGGCTCCTGCAGACCAAGAATTATGACATCGGGGCTGCGCTGGACGCCATCCAGTATGCCGGGCCACCATCACTGTGACGCAGCCCTGGCCTGGGCCTGCTTTCCTTTCTCCTAATTGTGTTGAGGTAGCCTAGAGCAGCAGGCCCATGAGGGTACTTTCTTGGTGTCCTTCTACAATCTTGGGGTGGGGATGAGCCATGGGGCAGAGGGCAGGGGACAGGGCATGACTGCCAGGTCCTCTGCTGTCCCTGCCACCATCACCAGCAACACAGATCTTGCCTGTGGCCTTGTGCTTGTTCTTACAAATGACCATACCAACACTTAGTTGATGTTGTCACTGTCTGTGTATTTGGGGGTGGCAAGGCACAGGCTAAGGGGTTTCCTGCCAGAAGTGGCAAGGGACTTGTTAGGGAAGTCACCCAGCGGCCTCCTGTGTAGCCACTCTAGTCTCATTTCCAAATGTAGTAGCTGTTCTTAAAGTAAGAGAATCCTATTGTAGCCACCCTGTTTGCTGATTTGGAATTGCCTGTCATTAAACAGCATATGCACTTTAATCCGCTGTGTCACACTTATTGTCAAGTGGTCCCTGGTGGCCTGGCCCAAGGCGATCTGTTCTGGCCAACTTCACCTTGGTGTGCAGCTGTCTTGCCTCACAGATCATCATCGAAGTCCTCCCCGGTGGTAAAGAGGCTGCTCCACTGCATGGGTGGGGTCTGTAAAGGCCCTTGTGCTCCAGGCCCACACCCAGCCCAAGAGGTCCCTGTGACCCAGGCTGGCCCTGGGGTCTCCCCCCAGGGCCTGGCGTGGCCTGGTGTGGCCTGAGGTGGCGTGGTGGGCCCACAGAAGCGGCCTTCCTCAGGGGACTTGGCCTGTGCTGGACTTACTGGCCTGGGTCCCCTCTGTATGGATGATGGTGGGTCCATGTCCATCTGGGAGCTGTTTCCAGGCAACAGGAGAAATTGTGTCCACTTAGAAGGGGCTGGGACTGGGGCTGGGCCGGGCTGGTCTATCCAAAGAGGACCAGGTTCACTGGTGTCAGCCTAAACAGAGACAAACCTGAGAAAGTATCTTGGGTGTGGCTAGCCATCTTGCCCTGCTGGCATCTTCTCTGGTCCCAAGATCACAGTATCCCCCTACTGTTCCCCCCTTCCTTGCTGAGTCCCCAGGTGTCACTGGTGCCCTAGCTGTGGACCTTCTGGTCAGGTGGAATATGAGGCTCCAGAAAGGGTGTGGATGCAGCACCGAGCCCAGGTGCTGAGGGTGAGGGCACTGGACCTGGCTTCTGCCCCTTCGAGAGCCAGCGGAGCTCTTTAGAGTTCCAGCAGTATGGACACTGACAAGGTGGCTCTGCTCCTGCACCTGCTGTGCTCACCAAAAAGCTGCACAGCCACTCCCTGGTGGCTGCCAGACAAGGAATCTACAGCTCGCTTTGTTTTGGGTTTTGAGATGGGGTCTCCATATCCCAGACTGGCATGGAACTTGCTATTGTGGCCAGGTTGCGCCGGAACTTTCAGACTCCGGAGGCACAGCTATGCCTGTTAGGACGGACCGTGTACAAGGTTTAAGGCTAGCCTAGGCACTGCAGAAAGACCTTGTGTGAGAAATGGAACAGGTGAGAGCTGTGGGGGGCTGAGGTGTGAGCTCAGCCTGTGCCCTGGGTGTAGTCCACACGGTGTGCTGCGCTGCACAGCGCACTCCAGGCTTGCTCGTGCACAGTCCGCACTGACCTGTGATTCCACAGTGACTTCGGTGTCATCATTCAGGCCATGTGGAGGGTGTGCTGTACTCATGCTTCCTTTCCTGGGGAAGAAAGGTGATAACTGTTCAGCTGTCAGCAAAGAATACCCTCAGTTCAGAGGCCAGGAGGAAACTCCACCCACTAGGGTGGGACCCTGCCTGGTGCCCCTCCCTTCTGCCCTGCAGACACCTGTCCGGCACGGCCTTGCTGATACGAAGCTTGTGGATTGGCTACACTGGCCACACTGATCAGCCACATCTTTAAAGCCAATTCTAGCCAGGCATGGTGGGGTATGTATGTCTATATCACCTCAGTGCTTAGGAGGCTGAGGCAGGAGGGTTGCCATGAGTTGGAGGCCACCCAGGACTGTGCAGCAAAGGCCTAACTCAAGACAAAGCCAGGTGTGGTGAGGCATGCCTATAATCTCAGTACTCTGGGGCAGAGGATGGGTCCCGTGAACTCAAGCCAGCCTGGGTTGCACAAGCAAGTTCAAGGCCAACCTGCTCTACATGGTGAGGACCCTGCTTCAAAGTAGCAGCCAGACAGCTCAGTGGATTAAAGCACCTGCTTAAGCAAGCTTAGGCAGGCACAGAGGACTGTGGTTCGGTTAGATCACTGGCACCACATGCTGCACCAGCCCTGCCTTCAGGTGAGCTGTGGCACCCCCCCCCCAAAAAAAAACCCAAAAAAATAAATGAGTATACATGGTATAATGGCAAGTGAGCATTTGATAGGATGATCTTCCCAAGGCCTGATATACATAAAGAGGAATAAACTCAAAATTCTCAATATGAAAATCTCCTTCCCCTACCCTCTGGGCTTCAAAGTATACTCCTTTTCTAGCTTCAACAAATGTAAAAACATTAAAAGCCAGGGAGCTCAGTGGCTTAAAGTGCCTGCCTACCAAGCACAAGGTTCTGTGTCCCCCCCACCCCCGGAACCGCGGACTGAACTCAGGCCCTTGGGCTTGCCAGGCAAGTGCTTATTCTACTGAGCCATTTCCCCAGCCCCGAAAAGTGTACTTTGTGCCTGGTGTGGTGTTATATACTTAGGATCCAGCGCTCGAGCTCTAGGCAAGAGGACTGACCCAAGTTTAGGGCCAGCCTGGGCTACATAGTTCAGCCCGACCCTGTTCAAAAACCCAAAGAAGACATCACCTTTCATACGAAGTCAGTGAATGTATCTGAGTTCTGCGAGCTGCTCCAGCAAGTGAGCTGAATCTGAGGGGGGACAGTTGGTGTTATGGCTGTGCTAGAGAACCCACAAAGCTGCAAGCCCCTGGTGGGTCTTTTGGGGGAGGCTGGCTTGGGGGGCACTGGGTAGCCCGAAGGGTGGGGGGCAGGGCAGCTCAGCCCAACTGCTCCCACACCTACTGGGGCTGCGCATGCCGCGCCCAGGCGAGCATGTGTGCAGGGCCGAGGGCTTCCTTCCACTGCTACAGCCTCAGCCTTGCTGTGTGTGCCCTCACTTGCGGCCCTCGCGCTTGCCAGGAAAGTGCTTAATTCCACTCAGCCATCACCCCGGCCTGTTGAGACAGGTTCTCAAAGTAAAACTTGAACTTGTAATCCTGCCTCTGCTTTCCTAAGTGCTGAAATTCACTTGGTGCTTTAGTGCATTTGAAATACTGTAACCAGCATTTCCTCTGGGAGGATTGCTCAGGGCATTTAATCTGCCATATTATAAAATACAGAATCTAAGGATCTCTTCACTGACTGCCACCATTACCTGGTCAAGACAGAGCAGGGTAAGTGAATGTACCCTTGAAGCCACTGTACCTGAGGGACAGCTCAGAAGCCTGGCCCAGCAGCAGATTTAGTTTTTGAACATGGTGTCTGCAGTCAGCACCAGAGCCCTCACCATAATCCTGAAAAAGAAAACACACACGAAAGCCCTGGGAGAATGCTGAGAAACAGATCCATCTGAGCTGCACCTCAGGGAGAATGAACTGCATTCTGCAAGATTTGAAAATGCCCAGAGCAATGCTGGGAACCTCGGCCTGCGTGTGCTCTTTGCAGGGTGGGTACGAACTAGCAGGCTCTGAAGCTTCAGTCCACCCAGCGGCCCCCGGCTCCTGAATTCCACCATCAAAGACAAACTCACCCCAAAGCCCTGCATGAAATGGGTCGTGAACATAAAAAAGGGTCACTAGAAAAGCTATCAAAATATATGAAGTGACACCTGCTCTGATAGAATACAGGGCAGAACGATGTACTTCATTTGGCTTAGCAACTGCTTACTTGCTATGGAACCTGTACTGAATTACTCTGTGTGTGCCAGTCCCCCTGGAGAGCAGGACTGCTATGTTCCACCCGGCCAAGGTGGTGGTGGAGGGGCGGGATGGGGCGGCCAGCATCTGCCAGGTGCCTATTCTGCTGCTGCTTTATAGAGATTTTTTTTGGTGGTACTGGGGATTGAACCTAGGGCTTTTGTACTGAACTACACCCTCAGCCCACTTTATTTTCTAATTCTTACTTTTTATTTTTGGCGGAATCGAGGGTTGAACTCAGGCCCTTAAGTGCTTATTCAACTGAGCTATCTCCCTGGCCCGTATTTTAATTTTTTTTTAGGAGAGGTTTATTTTTTGGTTTTAGTGCTGAGGACTGAGCCCAGGGCTTCCAGCTTGCTAGGCAAGCATTCTACCACTAAGCCAAATCCCCAGCCCCTTCTAATTCCTATTTTTGAGATAGTCTCAGTTGCTAAATTGGTGTGGCTGGTCTCAAACTTGTGATCCTCCTGCCTCAAGAGTGCTAGGATTGGGGCCGGGGAGATGGCTCAGTAGGATAAGCGCTTGACTGGCAAATGCAATGATCTGAGTTCAATCCCTGGTTCCGTCAAAAAAATAGTGCTAGGATGAGTTCTTTTATTTTTTTGAGATGAGGTTATGGCAATCCTCATGCTTCAGCCTCCTTAGTGCTGGGACTACAAGATACGCTCCACCATGCCTACCTCCCAGGTCATTTCAGCCGGAAATGAGTACTCTAAGATTGTAGTAACTTTTTTTTCTTTTTTTGGTGGAGCTGGGGCTTGAACTCAAGCCCTTGCGCTTGCAGGGAAATGCTTATTCCACTGAGCCATCTCCACAGCCCCCTAATAGCATTTTTTTCCTTTTTTTTGGTATGGTAGACAACTTGGGACCTTGTGCTTGGTAGGCGGGTGCTTCCGCCACTGAGCTATTTCCCCATCCCTAATCCTGCCATCTAAGGAACAATTACAATTTGACCTTTTTTTCTCTTTGTCTTTTGTTTGTTTGTTTTGTTTTTTGTGGGATCAGGGATTGTCTCTTTGAGACAAAAAATAAAAATAAATAAATAAATAAATAAAAACAGGGTTTCACTATTCCATGGAGGCTGGCTTTGAACTAAGTGATGCTCGCGCCTCAGCTGGGTGCTGGGGTTCCAGGTGTGCACCACAACACAGCGCTGGTGTGCCCATGCAGTGCAGTGTGCAGAGAAGGAGGCACACGTGTGGCCTTTCCTGCAGGCCACGGTGGAGTTCCTGGGTCTAGGAGAGTGGGCGCTCCACGGGATGCAGAGGGATGAGGTAAGCACTCAGAGGAGCCCCATCATCTGCGCCAGCCATGAAACCACCTGGAGGCACACACCAGGCTGAGGCAGGTGCGCAGCTGTGGGGCAGCTCTTCTTACTCCAGGACAAAGGTTACCTGTAGGTAGTGGTGCCAACTTGAGCAGTGGGCAGAGGGCTCGTGGAGAGGATGTGTGTAGCTTCACAGCTCTAGGGTGGTTCTAACATGGGACTCAAAAATCAGGGAAGTCAAGATGACCCAGTTGTGGGGCATGCAGAGCCAGCGACAAGATTCCAGCGCTATGCCAAGTAACTCCCAGGACCCCGTGGTGGACCTCGTGGCTCCAAGAGAGGTTGCTGTAGAGAAGGGCACAGCGTGCGTGGCTCACCCAACCCCTCAGTATCTTCCTATGGGGATGGCGCAAAGTGCACTGTTACTTTCGCTTTTATCCTATCCTTTTTCAACCCAAGTTCACTCTAGAGCTGCTTTCTCCCCTACCCCAAGACCCTTCCCCTTTGAAATAAACCCTGCACTGTTTTTGGCCTATCTTGCCCAATACTTTGTTTGGGGAAGGACCTGGGATACCTTGGTGGTCCTCTGTCTTTTTTTGTGGCTGGCTCAGCCCACCCTGGGGGCAGGGCCAGTGTGGCATGTGGTGCAAGGGATAAGCTTGTCAAAGTGGGCACTTTGTACCTCTCAGCTATCTCCCCGGCCTCTCTTTGCAGAACCGGGGGTTGAACTCAGGCCCTTGCGCTTGCCAGGTAAGTGCTTACTCTACTGAGCAATCTCCCTGGCCCCACCTGGGCCCTCTTTTTAAAAATCTTTATTGTTGGCCCAGGAAGATAGCTCAGTAAAGTACTTGCCTGATAAGTCAAAGGCCTGAGTTCAATCCCTGGTTCTGCAAAAACAAAACAAAACAAAAAAAACCCTTGTATTTGGTACAGAGTCTCACTACGCAGCTCAGACTCATAGTGTGCCTGTGTTCAGCCTCCCTGGCGCTGGGATTACAGTCTTGGGCCACCACGCCAGGTCTTGATGGCCGGCTCAGCGCACCTGGGGATGGGGCTGGGCAGCATGTGGTGCTGGAGTAAGCAGGTGCTTAGTCTGCTGAGCTATCTCGCCAGTCCTGGTGCTCCATGTCTAAGAGAACTAGCTGAGGGCACTTTGGCTTTTCCAGCCAGAAGCCTGTATTTTGGGTGGGCAGCCACCAAGAAAAGCTCGGGTGCCAGGGGCCAAGAAGGCCACGCAGGGCACACTGTTTTTCTCTGCACATTTCCTTCTCCCTCCCTCCCTGCACTCTGTCCTGTAGGCTGGAAACAGGAGACAACTCTCAAGGCACAGGATGTTGTTTCCTGGTTTTCTAGCTGTGGGTAGGGAAGGAATGTGGGCTTGTTTTTCTTTCTAGCTGCTTAGTCTTGTCCGTTGCTAAGTCAGCGGGCCTCTACTTACTTTATTTAGTAAATCGCTGTTTTTGTTTTTGTTTTGATCAGGGGTGTTGCCATCTTGTCTCCACGCATGACTATGCACACATCAAAGCTGCTGACATCTTTTTTTTCCCTCTCCATCTTCTCTTTTTTTACTGATTGGCCTTACAAGCTACATCTCTGATTTTTGAGTTTGTGAGAACAAGAGTGGAAGCTTTTCTTTCTTCTCATACAAAAAGGAAACCTTGGGCTGGCCAGATAGCCCAGTGGATTAAAGCTGAGGCAGATGCAGGGGCCAGGGTTTGATCCTTGGTGTTTCGTGCTGCCCGCTCTTGGAGCACACTCAGATGGTGAATGAGACTGGGCACAGGGGCATGCGCCTATAATCCCAGTGCTTGGAGGCTGAAAACAGGAGAATCAGTACGATTCCAATCTGTGTAGTGAC
>NW_004524605.1:943117-951489 GCF_000260255.1 Octodon degus | reverse complement strand
AAAAAAAAAAAAAAAAAAAAAAAAAAAAAATCAAATGTGGGAACACATTAGGGAACAGCGCCTGCTACAAAGCAGGAAGGCAATCTACAGAACGGACAACCAGGGGATGCGGAGGCACCTGTGGGAAACACGCAGTGGTGCACTCAGTACTCCACACCTGGGTCTATACACCCCTGGCCCCCGCCTCATTGGTAAGGATTCTTTCAAATAATGTCCTTAGAATGGGCTGGTTGCCGAACCGAGGTAGTAGACCTAGAATATGGGAATTGTGGGTAAAATGCTCACCAAGGAAGAGACCTGAGCTTGCTGGCACAGTTGCTGGTACCTGAAAGCATCTTGGGCATTTTTATTTATTTTTTTGTGGAACTGGGGATTGAACTCAGGCCCTTGTGCTTGCCAGACAAGCGCTTATTCTACTGAGCCATCTCCCTGGCTCATCTTGGGCATTTTTATATTATTATTTTTTATCTTGGGCATTTTTTTTTTTTTTTTTTTGTGGAACCGGGGATTGAACTCAGGTCCTTGTGCTTGCCAGGGAAGTGCTTATTCCACTGAGCCA
Source organism: Octodon degus (assembly GCF_000260255.1). Lineage (NCBI taxonomy): Eukaryota > Metazoa > Chordata > Mammalia > Rodentia > Octodontidae > Octodon > Octodon degus. The sequence goes on along the minus strand of NW_004524605.1, from coordinate 950,930 downwards.
TCTCCCCGGCCCCATATCTTGGGCATTTTTTTTTTTTTTTTTGCGGAACCGGGGATTGAACTCAGGCCCTTGCGCTTGCCAGGGAAGCGCTTATTCCACTGAGCCATCTCCCTGGCCCATCTTGGGCATTTTTAAAGGAACTTTTGCCTTGGGTTCCCCCAAACCTGGTGAGATAGTACATCCTGAGGCCCAGAGGCAGGCCTTTGGTGTTGCCTCCCAGGCCTGCAGCCTCAGTCCTTTTACTGTAGCTCTGCCTCCACCAAAGGCTTTTCTTTTTTAATCATTTATTTATTTGATACAGGGTCTTGCTATGCAGCACAAAATTATAGTGATCCTCCTATCTCAGCCTCGCCAGCACTAGGATTACAGGCATGTACTATCATGCCTGGTTTTGGGGGCCGGCCCAGCACTGAGGCTGGCATGGAATGCAGTACCGGGGATTGAACCTGGGTCCTCCCGCTTGTCAGGCAGGCACTTAGACTCACGGGCTACCTCCCCAGCCACCCAAGTGCTATTTATGTATGTATGTATGTATGTATTTATTTATTTTTTGGGCAGAACCAGGGATTGAACTCAGATCCTTGCATTTGCCAGTCAAGCGCTTATCCTACTGAGCCATCTCCCTGGCCCCTTATTTTTATTTTTTAATGTATTTGGTTTTGTGCAGGATCTCACTACTCAGCTTGGACTAGTTCTGTGATCCTCTTGCTTTCAGCCTCCCCAGTGTTTGGATTACAGACCTGAGCTACCACACCACCCTGGGGGCGAGGCTGGCGCAGCATGTGGTGCCGGGGATTGAACCATGGTCCTTATGCTTGCCTAAGCAGGTGCTTTAGTCTGCTGAACTATCTCACTGGCCCCCAGTGCTTTTTAAATGGGCATTTTATAGATAATTGGGAAGTAGGGAGAAAATGTTCAAATGAAGGGCGACACAGGAGGGAATAGAGATTTAAAAAATAAAAAGAGGGCTGTGGAGATAGCTAGCTAAGCGCCTGCCTAGGTAAGCACAAGGACCTGGGTTTGATCCCCTGTAGCGCAGGCTATGCTGGCCCAGCCCTGGTTGCAGTGAGCCAGCTACCAAGAATGGGTGTGGTGGTGCATGCCTGTTATCTCAGTGCTGGGGAAGCTGAAAACAGGATCACTAGAAGTCCAAGCTGCATAATGAGATCCAGTATAAAATACATTAAAAAAAAAAAATCTAAAAAACATTTTAAAATTTTTTAAAAACTAAATAAAAGAATGGGAGGAAAACAAGGATTTGTTAAATCTTTGAAGCTGGCTGACTTTTCTGTTGCTACCATTCTCAAGGAGACTGAGATTCTGAGACAAACAGGATTTTCTTTTTTGCAGTACCAGGGATCAAACTCAGGACCTTGCGCTTGCCAGGCAGACACATATGCCACTGAGGTATGTCCCCAGCCCCTAGTTAGGAATTTTTTTTTTTGTGCAATCGGAGATTGAACTCAGGCTTATTCTACTGAGCTATCTCCCCGGCTCTCCTGGTTAGGATTTTGAATGAATTAATTATAAATGTGTAAAGTTACATGTGTGTCATTGGAGAGGTCATGTTTGGGTTTTCTACTGTAAATATGAATGCACCTGACAATTCTGTGATTGAATTAATGTATTTGTGAGTTGAAATAAAGATGATTATATAAGGCTGGGGAGATAGCTCAGTGGCATAGTGCCTGCATGGCAAGTCCTGAGTTTGATCTATGGTACAAAAAAAGAAAAGATTATATATAAAAAAAATTAAAATTCCTAAGGCCAGCTGGGGAGGTAGCTCAGAGGTCTGGCAAGCACAAGGACCCAGGTTCAATCCCTGGTACTACATGCCATGCAGCCCTGGAAGCTGGGGCACACCATGCTGGCCACCAAAAATGGGTGTGGTGGTGCATGCCTGTAATCCCAGCGCTGGGGAGGCTGAGACACAAGGATCACCATGAGTCTGAACTTTGTAGTGAGACCATGTATCCAATGAATGAATGAATGATTTAAAATAAAATAAAATGTCCACTGCTTTTGGTGGAAACCAAGCCTCCAGTCACTGGAGGAGCCTGCATGGGGCCACTGCCAGCAGGCTTGTGTGCTTCCTTGTTTAAATGCAAGTAAGTTAAAAGAATTCTGTCTGATGCCTTACCAAAACAGCATTTACTGCGAATGGTATGAAAACAGCCACCCTAGTTCTTAGTACTATTTCCATCACAGTAAGTGCAAGAGATATTTCCCCATATAGTTTCTCTCTGGCTAAGCAGAGTCATCAACTTGAAATTTCAGCTAAGCCATCAGGTGGATTAAACCAAATACAAGTTGGGCCATCTACGGGGTCCAACTAGGTGGCCAAGAGAACTCTGTTTGGGAAAATCCCCCATCATTTCCTGGAGGTTAGACCAGGCAGGCCACAGAGGGCTCAGCCTCTTGTCCATCAGGAGTTCATGGGTCCCAATATGGAGACAAAGGTTTTCTTCCCTGGTAAATGATGCCGGCATCACCGTGAGGTTCAGACAGAGACATCTGTCCAGGTTGTGTAAAGTCTCTCAAGGGCACCTGTGGACCTCAGGTCTCATGTGTAGGATGCTACCTTAAGGAACGCAGGCCTAGCTGTCTCTTCTCTGTAGGTCCCAAGGTAAGCAGATGGGAAATCTGTGGGCTCTCACCACACAGATTTCACCACAAGGCCATATCTGAGGAGCCAGGGAGATAGCTCAGTGGTATAAATGCCTGCCTAGAAAGCACAAGGTTCTGAGTTTGATCCCTGGTACTGATAAACAGGACAGGTTTGATCCTGACAATTTAAAGCCAGAAGAGCATATCCACCACTGTAATATTGTCTGCGTTCAATACAAACTGTGAGGTGGCAAAAGGTAGATATGGGACAGTTACTTTAAACTATGACATCATTCTCTGGTTACAGAATTTGTGCTTGGAACATAACAGGTGGAATGAAATGCCTCATATTCAGGCTTCTGTGACTCTTACTAAAGGGAATGCTCAAAAAGCATGGGATACCAGGCGTTGCGGTGCACGCCTGTTAGAGGCTGAGGCAGAAGGATCATTTCAAGTTCACAGTCAGCCAGGACTACAAAGTGAACTCAAGGCCAGCCTGAACTGTATAGTGAGGATACTGTCTCTAAAACACAAAACAAAAGAAGGGCTGGGGATATAGCTCAGTGGCATAAGTGCCTGCCTGGCAAGCTTAAGGTTCTGAGTTTGATCTCTGGTACTGCAAAAAGACCAAAAAAAAAAAAAAAAAAAAAAGAAAAAAAAAAAAAAAAAAAAAAAAAAAAAAAAAAGCCACACTACTTTTTTTTTTTTTGCAGAACTGGGGATTGAACTCAGGCCCCTACACTTGCCAGGCAAGTGCTTATTCCACTGAGCCATCTCCCCGGCCCCAAAGCCACAATACTTAATGTCTGAGCCCTCTGAAAGAAAAAGATACCCTGGTAGACCTGTTCTGAGACTCCTATTTGTCTTTTGGGGGTAGGGTCTCAGTCTCATTGATTTATTTAGGAAGGATAAACAAATCAGGCACATCCCCTTCAAGTGACCAGGGCTCCATCAGGGCTCACTCTCACGGAGCACGCCCCAGCTTCCAGCAGGCTCCTCAGCAGTGCTACACCCTGTGCACAACACACAGCTTTAAGCCCCACTGGGGGAACCTGAGGTGGCGCTTCCCACTGCTTTAGCTCAAACTTTGTCCTGCCTTAAGAGAAGCCCCAGGGATGGAAGCAAACACTGGAATGCAGGTTCCCTTTTCAGGTCCAGATGTCCACTGCGCAAGGAATGGCCAGGCCAACTGCCAACAGGCCCTAGCAAGTCTGCAGATGGGTTCCATGACAGGTTCTGGCCCAAATAGGAATTGCTGAACCACTGTGGTGGACTAACATGGCTGAAGCCCTAAAACAACAGCTTACTGTCCCAATGACCACTTCCCTGTCTTCTCCCCTCATCCCTGAATACAAACTTCTCTTATCTTTCACCTGTGAAAATAAAAGAAAACCCAACCAGTGCCCCTCTGTTCAGGCCTGAGGATCACGCCATTGTCCAGTGGTTTTCAGCCATGCTCAGACAGTGGTTGTGTAGGGTCCTCAACAGATTTGTGCCAGCCGACAGAAGGAAAAGCCAGACTCACAGGAGGTTGCTCATTTCTTCATTTAGAAGAAAGCAACACTTATGATCTGTACAACTTGCTGAATTTGTTTTTTTCACGGAAAGCCTTATCATAAAAAGTTCAGTAACTGTAATTAATGTACGAAGATAATGTGATTATGCTTGATTTTTGTAAGGTACACAGCATTCAGTTCCTATTTTGATGGGATTTTTTTTCAATAGAGTTTGAATTATGGAAAAAAAAACCCCGGGGTCGCTGCTCCCAGGGAGCTTGCAGCACTGCAGTGCATTTATAATGTCCAAACAGGAGAAGGAAAGGGTGATCATAGGGTCTGAGATGGAGCAGATCCAGACTGCTTCAAGGCCAGAAGGAAAGCTACTCTGGCTGCAGGAAGAGAAGGACCAGAAATGAAGTACAGTATGTCGCAAAGGATGCAGCAGAGCTCAGGTCAGCATCATGGACTGAAAGAGATGCTTGAGGGCACCAGAAGAAAGGAAGCTACGAGGGCTCACGAGTGTCTGTGGCATCTACACGTTCCCTGCTGCTTCTGCTTCCTGAGCCCCCTATGAGGCCTCCAGTCTCATCCAAGGTCTGACTCTCTCGCTCCCTTCTTTCAGGCCCCACCCTTTCTTCTGTGGTCTGTCTGGCTCTGGGTTATGTAGCTGCGCATATGCACACAGGTGTTAGCTCCCTTCCTGCCCACACATACACCTATGAGCACCAGGCTGATGCTTGACAAATACTTGTGAAATGACCAAGTGAACACAAACACCTCCCCAGGCAGTGCTCCATGCATCCCCCTTCCTGAATAGGAAGCCCAGTGTGTGGCAGGAGCATCCCTGCCGTGGAATGCATGACTCAGGACTCACCCTTAAGAAGGACTGCTTCTCACCACAAGCCTTGCATGTCCACTTAAGACTCCTTTTCACCTGCAAAATTTCAGAAATATAGCTCATTGATACAAAACAAGGCCAACTGCCTCAGAAAGGAGTCACCCAAGCTTCTAGCCCTAAAGGGAGCTTGCTTGCTTAGTAATTTATTTATTGGTACAAGGAATTAAATGTAGAATCTGCACTTTGAGCTATATATCCAGCCCTTTAGTATATTTTGAAACAGAATCTCACTAAATCACTTAGGCTGCACCTGTACTTGTTATCCTCCTGTGTCAAGCTCCTGGAGTGCTGGCATTACAGGGACGTACCATGGTACCTGGCAATGAAGGTAGCTTTTTTTTTTGTACCCAGAATTGAACTTAGGGACTTGAGCCTGCCAGGAAGATACTGTGTCACTGAGCTACACCCTTGTCCCTGAAGGTGGCCTTTTAAAGATGAAAGAATGTCTATGCTGGAAGAGTAAGCCCATACATATGAAACAAAATCATGTTAGATTCCTATCTGTGGTTCTCAAAATAGAAAAAAAAAATTTAAGGCTTGGTTGTGATGTAGCCCATTGGTAGAAGGCTTATCTAGTGTTCTCAAGGACCTGTGTTTGGTTCCAGAACTGGAAAAATGAAAATCCACATTTATCTTTTATTTTTATTTTTTTTTAATTTTATTTGTTTATTTATTTATTTAGTGTGTGTATGTGGCCAGCTCAGCCCACCAGGGGGTGGGGCTGGCTGGCATGTAGCGCTGGGGGATTGAACTGCGGTCCCTGTGCTTTGCTTAGCTTAGCTTGTTCTAAGTAGGTGCTTTAGACCACTGAGCCATCTCACCAGCCCCATATTTTTTTGTTTTTTGAGACAGGGTCTCACTATGCAGTTCAAGCTGGCCTTGAACTCATAGCAGTCCTCCTGCCTCGGCCCTCACAATGTTGGGATTATAGGCGTGTGCCACCACACCTGGCAAAAATCCAAATTTTAGGTGCATATACACACCAGCTTGGTTCATTTCTAATGTCATTCCGCTCCCCTCCCTCACTAGTTCCTCCAACCTATTTTTTACTCTTGTTGAGATTGTTAATCTTAGCTCATTACTATGGCTAGGGGTTCTGCAAGGAGAACAGTACAATATAGGACACATTTTACAAGATTATCTTACAATGAATCACCCAAAAACTCATATACAAGAATGCACGAAATCTACACACTAAAGACCAAATAGTTCAGCTGAGGGCCTGCATCCCACAATAATGCCTGCATGAGTCCAGCTGAAGACCTAGAGCTCATAACAATGCTTCCTACAGGCCAACTGGAGGCCTAGAGCCCACAACAAAGTCTCATGTGGGCCGATTCATGGATCTTCCCTGGGAAGGCTCAAAGGTCAGTGGTGGAAACTAGAAAGCCTGCATCAGCAGGATGAAGGATCTGTACTAGCAGGCTGAGGGAGCTGAACTATAGCCAGGAAGTGGTACTCTAGGTATAACCAGAGCTCCCTGCAGGGGCCAGGGTTCAATCCCTAGCTCCGAAAGCTGTGCCAGCCCCGCCTCTGGGTGCGCTGAGCTGGCAATAGAGCCCGGGCGCAGTGGCGGTGGCGTGCGCCTGTAATCCCAGCACTTGGGAGGCAGAAATCAGGAGGATTGCTACTAATGTGGGCTATGTAGTGAGACCTTGAACAACAACAACAAAAACAAACAAAAACAAACAACAGAGCTCCCTTAAACAGTACCACAGCCATCTTTAGCAAGTGAGGTAGGTCCTGAGCTCCTCCAAGTGATGAGAGGAGCTGAGTTTCCATCAGGAAAGCCAATCCCATAAGCTTCTCCCTGAGGCTGAGAAGTACACCACCTTCCCCTCCAGAGCCAGAAAGCAATGCTCAAGGTGAGGATCAGAGCTCCCCCAAAATGAACTGCGGCCACTCTCAGTGACAATAAAGTCCTGAGCTCCTCCTCTGGTAACAGCCAAATTTACTAGGAAAGCCAGCATGACAAAGTCCCCCAGCAAAATAGCCCAAGATAACCAACCGCTTCTACAAACAGCTTTTCTAGTTCTGCCTCTTATGCTGCTGGTATCAATCTTCAGGTGGGCCTCCCACACTTAGTACCAGGCTGATTCAATTCAGCTGAGTGTGACAAGTTGGCCACCAGCTGACAATCCACCACTCATGTCATGGCACCTAATGTTTACATTCACAGAGGTCATTAGGCTCCTGAACATGGAAGAACTCTGTTCTACTTATTTCCAGTCTCATGCTTGTTCCGTGGTCCTCTTCCCTATCACAAGAGATCCATTCCTCCTTTCATCCATCCCTTTTATTCTCTTTCTACTTTGCCTCACTCAAATGAAAGAAACCACATGAAGCTTGTGTATCTGATTTGTTTCATGCAGCACTATATTTTCTAGGTGCACCCATTTTCCTGCAAACGTCTCAGTCTATCATTCTTTGCAGTAGAGTATTCCATGACATGCAGAGGCCATATTCTCTTTAACCAGTCATCTGCTGACATGTATATAGGCTGTTTCCAGGATTTTTTTTTTTTTTTGGTGGAACTGGGGATTGTACTCAGGCCCTTGCACTTGCCAGGGAAGCGCTTATTCCACTGAGTCAACTCCCTGGTCCTGTTTCCAGGATTTAGGTGTATGAGTTGTGCTGCTCTATTGGGAAGACACCTAGCCGGGGGATCACTGGGCTGCTGGAATTCCTCATTGCAGTTCTCTGAGGAATCTCCATCCAGTTGCCATAGTGGTTGTCTTACATTGCACTCCCACAACGGCGCAGGAGGACTCCTTTCACCGCAGCCTTGCCAGCATGTTACTGATTTCTA
>NW_004524605.1:941190-942546 GCF_000260255.1 Octodon degus | reverse complement strand
CATCTCACCAGCCCCTGGATCTTTAATTTTAGACAGTTTAGTTTTGAGTACTTTTTATATTCTAGATATCAGTCCTGTTTGAAGGAGTAGCTGGCAAAATTTTCTTCCCATTCTTTTTTTTTTCTTCCCATTCTGTAGGGAGTCTTCACTCTGATTCTTTTGCTGTACAGAAGCTTTTGAGTCTGATATAGTCCCATTTGTTGATTCTTGCCATTATTTCTTGTGCATCTGAGGTTATGTTTAGAAAATCTTACATAGTGGAGGTTGGACTTGAACTACTTGTGTAGCCCAGGCTAGCCTTGAACTCCTGGTGATCTTCCTGCATCAACCTCCCAATGCAGGGATTATAGGTGTGTCACCACACCCAGCTGCAGGACTCTTCCTCACAATACAGTTAGGGAACAGATCTCAAACTAGGACATGTTTCTATCTGTGCTAAAGTCTAAGGTGATGCTCTGCCCCCAGAATGGTACTGGGTAGAGATCTGTTCAGTGAGAACACGGCACCAATGCGGGCTTCCAATCTTTTGCTCCACTCAGGCTGAAACTGACCTCTGACCACAGGAATGGAGTCTGTGTTCTCCAGCTCCTGCCTCTAAACAGGATTCCCCCCACTCGTTCTCTACGCCTGCTATAGTACTCTCTCATGATTCTTTCCCTCATCCACTCTGGGAACTTGGCAGTGTGAAACAGACCAGTGGGTGTTCTGGGACCCAGGTTCAAACCTTCAGCCCCTCTCTACAATGGCATCCCCGCTGGCTCGTGCTCCATGGCTGTAGCTGCGAAGCTTGTACTGAAGTCACTGACCAACTACTGACTGTGGAAAGTTGCCCTAGAAGCACTCTGTGTGCTTTCCTTGCTGGTTCCAACTGCAGGTAGTTCTTTCAGGCCCACTGTAGTTCACCATTTTCCATGAGCAAAAACGTTCATCTGGTCTCAGAGCTGGCTGTACAGCCCTTGACACGATCTGTCCCTCACCTCTCCTTCACTCCATTCACTGAGCAATGCAGAGCTGGCAAGACTGAAACAAATACTCCCTTAACTGGCTAAAAGAATGGGATGGAGTCTGGCTGAAGCACTAGTGGTCTCACACAGGAAGTAGCAACGCGCGGGCAAGAATAGCCTTTGTGTTGGTGCTTGAAACAGAGGCTTGAGCAGGAGCCTGTGAGATTCCAGGGCTAGCCAACACCTCAGTTGAAGCCAGGGAACTGAGAAAGAACTCACCTTCCTGGCAGTAAAGGTGCCAGCTTTACATGCATCAAAACTGTCAGGGATGGGGCCGGGGAGATGGCTCAGTAGGATAAGTGCTTGACTGGCAAACGCAAGGATCTGAGTTCAATCCCCAGTTCCACCAAAA
>NW_004524605.1:902981-940040 GCF_000260255.1 Octodon degus | reverse complement strand
AAAAAAAAAATCAGTCACAGATTAATCTGGGGGAAGTGGTGATAGTACTGCATAATTCGATCTTTGCAAGTGTACAGTCCTGGCTCTGACATTTATTAGATTGCAAAACCACTGTATTTCTCTCAATTTCAGTATTTCTACTTCAGGAGATGGGAATTATTGTAGTAATGGTTTATAAGGGACAAGACATAATACAGGACACACATTTAAAGAGTGAAATGCAAGAGTGTGGGAGATCTGACCACACACTAGAGACTGGAAGAATCCAGCCAGGGGCCTGGACCCCATGACAACATCCTGCACAAATCCAGCTGAAGACCTATAGTCTAGAACAACGTCTCATTTAAGTCTGTATCAAGGATCTGCAGTGGGAAGGCCCAAAGGTCTGAGGCAGAACCCGGAAAGTCTCCAGGAGTGGGATGAAGTATCTGTGTCAGCAGGCTGAGGAATCTGCACTGGAACCAGGGAGTGATGCTCAAGGTAAGGACTGGAGCTCCCCTGAAGAAAACCCCAGCCATCCTCTGCAACAGCGAGGTTCCAAGCTCCTCTGATGACTCTAACAGGTCAATTCATATCAGGAAATCAGCCTGACAAGCTTTTCCAGGAGAATCAACAGCGCACCATCTTCCTTACCAGTTTTCCTTTTATGCTGTTGGCAACAATCCTCAGGTGGGCATACTCAGAACCAGTCTGATTCAGTTCAGCTGGGTGTAACAAGTTGCTCATTCGTTAATCCACCGCAATCCACCCCTGGTCAACTTGATACCCAGACACACTTCTTAAGCCACACTCTCCAGTGGCAGATTTGTGAAAAGTTAACATGTCTTGGTCTATTCAGATGTACAGTAATATAACAATTACACATTTACAAGTCTCACTGAATGCTTTGCACTTAAGGCAAAATATTCAAAGGGTGATCAAAATTCAAAGTGAAAAGCACAATACTTTGACTAACCTGATTATTAATAACCTTAAAGCTACATTAAGATATTAAAGAGATAACAATCACAATCTTTTCTTCCCATTAACTTTCAAAACTAAGAAACAGCCCAAGCGACCTCATGCATTTCAAATACTCTCTTCCCTCCTAGTGAAAGGACTCAGGGCATTTTCCATTGTCCTGTTTTTTTTTTCCAACAACCTCCTCCTCCCGTTTCATCCTTGCAATTCATGGCTCCATTAGAGTCTTGTGCCCAAATTCTTCAAATTAGTCTGCTGGCTCTTTGCTCTTAATTTCCAACATACAGCTGTCCAAAAGCTCTCAGCAGCGTCCATGTCACTGTCTCAATAACAGACAGCATTGAAAGTTCTTCCACCCTGGCAATATCTCTACCATGTGGACCAATTCTGTGCCAAAGTACAGCATACACCACCTGTGATGCAGGAACTAGCAAAGTCCTTCTCAGTAGAAGCCTCTGAAGCTTCATCTTAACTGGCAGCATTTACATCAGAACTCAGGTTTTCCAGGCTCTGACCAGTCTCCCATACAGTTTATAGCACAAAGCTGCCTCTTCAGCCAGTCATGCAAAATCTTTCCAAGTAATTCCTAAGCCACATGGCCAGGCAACATCACAGCAGTGACACACTCCTGGTACCAACTCTGTTGTAATTATCTCTCATTGATGAGACAATACATCCAACACCCAAAGGTGAGGAAAGGTTTATTTAGCTCACAGTTTGTAGAGTTCAGTCCTTAATCAGTTGGATCCAAGAGAGGGTGGCATGTGGCAGAGGTGTAACAGTTCCTGACATAGAAGACAGCAAAAGCAAGGAGAGCAAAAGGGAGGAGCAAGCCTCTTTTCCTCCCTCACTGTAGTACTCACACCCTAATCCCAGCACTAGACAATGAACCCATCACAAATTCTAGATTCAGCTGCCTCCCCCCAGTGATGTAATGAGGCTGGTGTCCTTCAGACACAAACCATAACAGGAATGATACCCAAGTCAGAGGTTGTTGAAACTAAATGAGCACACGCCTGTAACCCCAGCACTTGGGAGGCTGAGGCAGGAGGATTGTTGTGTTTGAGACTAGCCTGGGCTACAAAGTGAGCCCAAGGCCAGCCTGAGCTGCATAGTGAGACCTTTACTCAAAAAAAAAAAAAAAAAAAAAAACCCCACAAAACTAAATGAGAGATGAGAGGTATCAAACTATAGGGCACACCTGCCCTAACTTCCTCTTCTATTTCAAATCACCTTTAAGAGTCGAAAACTACCAAATATAAAGGACTTCCAATTTTTCCAAATTCTTAGAATACAGTACCAAAAAAGAACTAAGTAAAATGTTTCCAAGCTCCTTCAAACCCTCAGCACTGAACGCAAGCTTACACATGCACACTTGGCATCTTTTCTTGTCTTTTTGAGAAGGGTCACGTTAAGCAGTTCAGGCTGGCCTTGAACTCTCAGGGATCCTCCAGCCTCCCGAGGGCTGGGTGCTGGAATCATAGGAGTGCACCACCACGCCCGCCGCACACCTAGCAACTTAAGGAACACTTAAATGAACTTGATGCTCTTCTTTCTTAGGTCATAGCAAGTAGTAGAGGGAACTATCAGAAGAGGCTTGACACACCCTCTCTCCTTGACTGCTAGAAAAGTAACAGCAAGCAGCATAAAATTTAGACTAGGTTCGTGACATCTACCTCAAACGTCGCAAGTCAGGTTAACAGGCCTTAGAATTATCAATTATCCTACCATATGCTAGGTCCTGGAGTTCAATCCCCAGCACCAAAAAAAGCAAAAGCAGAAAGCCAAAAGGTATCTATCTAGTTTAAGAACGCTGCAGGCTGGCCGGGGATACAGCTGAGCGGCACAGGTACCTGCCTGGCGAGTGTAAGGTCGTGAGTCTGATTCCCGGTACCAATCCAACAAGCCACAACGCTCAGGGGCTGGGTCGGGATGCCGCCTCGGCGCTCCTCCTCTAGTGTTAGCTTCGCGAACAGTCCTCTACCTTGAACTTAAACTGAAAACGGGGCACTCTGGGGATTTCCTGAAGGGTGCTGTGCTCCCAGCAGAGTCTCGAGAGACCGTCTGGGCAGGAACCATTACCTCTGGTTTCTGCAACAGCCAAGTTTAAGGAGTACAAAAAGCCCGGGAACAAGACGTGGGCCAGCAGAAGCCCAGACTTCAGGAAGGTCGCTGACTCTATTTCGGGCCCCACCTGATGCGCCTGGAAGAGGCGGCAGCTGCAGCACCGAAGGACCCGAGACCGCTGGGGCGGCGCCATGCCAGTTTCCCGACAGGGTGCGCCTCACACTCCGGTTCAGCTCGGCTCCGCCTCACGGGCTCCAAGGCCTGTAGGCGCTCCGGCGGCCGCGCACGCTCGCGCGCGCGCTCACTTCGGCCCAACCCCCCCCGCCCCGCACTGCGCACGCGCAGGCCGCGCTAGGCCCCAGCGTCGCCTCGCTCATAGGCGGGCCTACCCCTCCCCGGCCCCGCCCCTGCGCGCGCTCCCTCCGGCCCAGCCCCCCCGCCCCGCACTGCGCACGCCGCGCCAGGCCCCAGCATCGCCTCGCTCATAGGCGGGCCTACCCCTCCCCGGCCCCGCCCCTGCGCGCGCTCTCAGGGCGCTCCAGCGTGCTGCTCGTCTCCGCGGCCCCTCCCGCTGAGTGACGGCGTTCCTCGCGCAGCCGCGGAGTCAGCTTTGCTGTGGGCGTCTGTCGCGCGCCCGCGGCCTGCGCTTGCTGCTTCGCCCCTCGCACCCGGCCCTGGAGCGTGTAGGCCGAGAGAGCCACGAAACCCAGGAAACCAGAGGCAGCTCAGGGGGTGGGAGCCGCAGGGACCACTGGGCCCGCCGCGGCCCGGGCAGCTGCTGCGAAGGTGCCGAGCAGAGCCCGCCGGCCGCCTCGTGCGAGGGTGCGAAGGTGCGAAGGTGTCCGGCTTGCGGGACGCTGTGAGGGACGGAAGCAGTAAACGTGGCGGAGAACCGACGGGCTTGCGCTGTGCGTGGCACCCAGAGAGCGTGTTGGCTGGTGACCACTGAAGCCCAGCAGGCCAAAGGAAAGGTCCTGAAGGGCGGCTGCACTCCTGAGGCGGTGGCGGCGGCGGGAGGACGCCAAGCCTGGCCAGGAGAAGACAGTGGAGCATTCGTTATGCTGGGCCATTACAGAGCCTGAGATAAAGATGCTGGAGCCTGTTCACAGTGGCCCTCCTGGGCCGGGAAGGTAGCTCAGCGGACTAAGTGCCTGCCCGCCAGGCGCACTGCGCCCGCAGCACCACGCCTGTAATCCCAGCGCTGGGGAGGCTGAAAACAGGAGGATCACCAGGAGTCTGAGCTGTGTAGTGAGACCCTATACCAAATACATACAAAAAAAGGACCCTTTGGCCCATTTATGGACTACTTCGTAAAAATCTTGTCTTAGCAAGGAATTCTGCCAACTGTTTAGCAAGAACTGTCGTCCCCCCCCCCGTATCTGACGAAGACCCTTACTCTGCCCTCTCAGCTTCAGTTCTCAAAGCCCCCCCCCCCCCGCAGTCACCATGCTCCTCACTGTGGCCTGCAATCAGCAAGAACCCCTCCCATCCCTGTCTCCACTTAAGTTTCTACCCAAGGGAGCCTTTTCTTCAGTATTTGAAATGGAGCCTCACCTTTGTGTGTACTTTGAGATGGTCCTGCGGAGTTGCCCAGGCTGACTTAAGTGGTCACCTATCTTGTGGGGACCTGGGGATGTGCTGGGTCTGGGGCATAGCTATGAGGCCTAACCATTGGGCAAGGACCACAGCAAGGCCTTGCAGCGTGGTTTTTATTTCTTCCAGGGATTTATTAAGGCATTCAATGTGATATTTAGTCAACTGAAATGAATAGGAGACAACAGATCAGGACCTGAGGGTGTGCCCTCCAAATGTGTCATGGTGAGGAGGAGCCAAAGCACGTGTAACCTAGTGGCAGTCTAGGCACAGCTGGGCAGAGATGTCTTCTGCCTGTTTCTCAGGCGGCTCACGCCTAAAGGCTCCTGTGAACAGCTGAAGTTCCACACTTTGGAGCTCACAAGCACTAGCCCCCGCCTGGTACCAGGTGGCAGCAGCGGGACCTGGGTTACACAGCTGTCTGGAGAGCATCCACAGCCTCAGCACAGGGTGTGGTGCAGAGGTGTGAGACAAGCAGGGACAGACAGGAACCTCTAAGTTGGCAGTGCCTGGGCTCAGGGTGAGTCCCCAGTGCAAACAGGAAGGCGGCACAGCTGCCTGTTTGTGGGCTGAGATGCAGGTGCAGGGCACCCTTCTGAGGTGGCTGGGTCTGTGCCACCCTCTTCTGTTGGTGACTCTGCCTGGAGAAGATGGGAGAGGATGTCTCTGAGGAGAGGAGAGGGCAGAGGGACAGGCAAGGCCTCAGCTGGAGCCCGAAATCTCTGGCTGCTCGTGGTCACTGGCACTGCTGAACTGCCTCTCCACCTTCTTTTGCTCGTTCATCTTGGCACCAATGTCCACCCTCTTCTCAAAGAAGTTCACCAGCACAGACTCCGTCAGGACAGAGGCCAGGATCTGCTCAAAGGAGATGCACCAGTCCATGTCCACAGTGCCCCCAGCGCGTGAGGAGGCTGTGGGGCTGTTGGCCTCCCCACCCACCAGCACTGTGTCATCTGTGAGGTCCTCACACTGCAGGGAGCCTGTGCTGACTACTGAGTAGGAGGACACGGACACATCGTCTTTGGTTTCATCATCAGACAGCAGCTGGCAGGGCGAGCCCTGGCCCTCGCCACTGCCCCCCTCCACCACTGCCTGCCTTCCCTGGGCTGCTTTGCCCACATGGCTGTCCCCAGCAGCTTTGGCTTGTGTGTCCCCCGCATCGGGGGGCTGAAGCACCCATGTGGGGTCCTGCTCGGGTTCAGGCATTGGTGGCTCGTCCTCCTCAGTGGCACCGCTGTGGTCCCTGGAGTAAGCCCCATTCCTGGGCTTCCTGACCTCGCGGGCTGCAAACTTCTTCCCCACCTCACCGATGCGCAGGAGGAGGCTGGCCACTGTGGCAATGGCGTGGTACAGCTCCTGCTCCAGGGGGTCCTCACTAAACATATTGTAAAGGGTCTTGCACAGTTCGATGAACTGTTCCTTTGGGAAACAAACAGAGAGAATGGGATGGCAACAGGCGAGTCATTGTGCTCCAAGCTCACTGTGCAGAGGACACAGGCTGCTCTGCCCAATGCTGGGCTGTTGCTCCCCAAACCTGTGCTTTACCATTGCTGGTTCACAGGTTAGAACGATGTGGCTCAGAATGGGAAAATGACTGATCAATCCCACATAGCTCTTAGTGTTTGGTGGGGTTTTTTGTTTGTTTGGTGGAACCGGGGATTGAACTCAGACCCTTGTGCTTGCCAGGCAAGCACTTATTCTACTGAGCCATCTCCCCAGCCCCCCACATAGCTCTTAGAAACGGTCTCACTGTGTAACCCAGGCTGGCCTCAAACTCACAATGATCGTCCTGCCTCAGCTCTTTTTTTTTTTTTTTTTTTCTGCCTCAGCTCTTGAGTGCGGAAAAAAGCATGCGGTCTAAAGAGCCTTTCTTGGGCTGAGATATGGCTTAGTAGTTCTGCTTTGCATGCACAGGGCCCTGGGTTTGGTCCCCAGCAATTTGGGAGGCTGAGGCAAGAGGATTCCCAGTTCAAGGTTAGATAATACAGTGAGACCCTATCTCAACATAAAATGAGTGTTGTGGGTGCAGCCCAGTGTAGAGCACTTGCTGACCATGCACAAAGTCCTAGGTCCCATCCCCTGTGCAGGGATGACAAGTGGCACATCTGCATGGGTCCAGGGAGGAATGGGGGGTGGTCCTGGTCTAATGGCGAGTGCCTCTTGTCCCAGGTGGAGTGTGCGCTGACTTAGCCGCCACAGGTGTGCACACAGACAGGCTTGGCTGGGCATGACCAGCCTTGCCTTCTAGAACCATTGCCGAGTGCACTCAAGGGAGAGAACTCCCACCCAAGGAGATTGCTGCAGTGTTGGGCACCTGGCCCCAGCCTTGGCCAGAATTCTCCACAAATGTGCAGGCAAGAACTTCGCCTACCTGGTTCATCTTGGGCAGATCCTTAATGGTCTCCTCCCGTGTCTCCTTCTCCTTGGCCCATAGGCGAAGGTAGTGTCGGTAGTCTGGAGGGCTGGGCCCCTTCTCCTCTGTGAGGTGGGGGAATACAGATTAACTGCTGTCTGTCTGTTAGGAGCAGCAGCAGGGAGAAAGGCTGGTGTCACACAGTATACTAGGTCTTGTTACAGAACACACCAGCACATGGCAGGTTCGTGAGAGGACAGCCCTGGGCCCAGGTCTTCCCAGGGCTGTGTCTAAGTTGGTGGGTTAAGGTCCCAAGCCTGCCACTTCCCTGAAGTGGTGGCTGGTGCGGGCTGACAGCATGCAGGGAGCACCAGCTGGGCACCTGGAGGTGGGTGGGTGGGGTTGGGCTCCCTGTGTTTTGGAGTGGCCCTTCTGGGACATGTTTGTGATCTCCCCAAGCCTGGGGCCTCTGCGGCAGGACGTGGGGCGGAGGGGGCACACAGGGCGCCACATGCCCAGCTCTGGGGCTTGTGGAGGGAAGATGGTCTGTACCTTTTTTCCCCTGAACTTCTTCATTTCCTTCTTGCTCTTCCTGCCGTAGTGCTTCTAGACAACCAAAAAAAGGAAATGAACATGGAGGGAATTCTGACCCTACACCACGTGGCTCTGCTCAGTGGTTCTGCCTCGCCAACACAGCAGGGGAGGGCTGCTTGTTTCTCCCCATGGCCACAGCTTACAGAGCCCCACCCTAGTGCTAAGGCAGTGTGGATGCATCACACACTTGAAGCTCTGGGTCTCATAAAGGACTACAGAATACTCACTTCTGTTTTTCCAAAGAATACAAGTCTCAGCACACTTTTTTTTTTTTTAATTTTATTTGTGTGTGTGTGTGTGTGTGTGTGTGTGTGTGGCCAGCTCAGCCCACCAAGGGGCGGGGCCGGCTGGCATGTGGTGCTGGGGATTGAACCCTGGTCCCTGTGCTTTGCTAAGCTTGTTCTAAGTAGGTGCTTTAGACCACTGAGCCATCTCACCAGCCCTCAGCACACTTTTTTAACAAAGCAAATGATTTGCCCCAGAGGCAGCAAGTCGGAACTATTCCAGTCGAACCCCAGCCACTGTGTTCTGCCTAAGCAGGTGCTTTAGTCTGCTGAGCTATCTGGCTGGCCCTTGAGTCAGTTTCTTGACATGTGTCACCCTCCATGTGAAGCTACAGGGCAGTGCTATGATCAGTTTTGTTCTGTGATGCTTGGGGACTGAACTCAGGGCCTGTGCCAGCTGGGCAAGTGCTATACGCCGAGCTGCACCCTCAGGACCTGTGGCCAGCTTGACAAGAGTGACCAGCTTGATGGCAAGCCCCAGGGACTGTGCGTCCCTTGCGCTGCACGAAATGCAGCACAAGGGTGAGTTCCAACAGGCACTCAACATACACTTTTCTAAGGAAAACTAAGGTGGAACATGGGCATTTCCTGAGGGGAGCATCCATCTCCACTCGCCCGCTGCCTTTCTTCACATGGCTGCAGTGACAGTATGTGGTATGTCTTTGCTATGAGCATGCATTCTGCCTGTGGCCCTGTGTGCTGCCCATCCGCATTTGTGGGCCAGCCATGAAAGGCCTAGAGGCTGCCCCTTTCCTAGACCCGTTCCACAGGATGGGATCCTGGAAGGGTCCCAGAGAAAAGGGCCCTGGTATCGAGTGTCAGAAGATGAAGCCCAGAGGCCAAGGGGGTGCCCTGACCTCTAGGGACTGACCTTGCACTTCCCAGGGTGGGAAAAGATCCGGATCTGAAGTCAGAGGAGATGCTGGAGACAGTGGAAGAGGCATGGAAGGCAGAGGGAGGAGGAGCCAAGTCCAGGGAGACAGAGATGTGAGAGAAACAGGAGTTGAGGACACTGTAAGCAATGGGCCCAGAGCAGCCCAGTGTGGTGTGGCCACTGCAGGGCCCCAGAGGGCTGTGGTGGCTGCACGGCCATGGTGGTGGCCTCGGCATCCCCACAGGGGCTCACCTTCTGAGGAGCTATCCTCTGTGAAGTAATGGGTGGCCTCCAGGGCTGACTCAGCTTCCTCGGGGCTCAGAGCTGCATTTGGAGAGAAGTGAGGGAAGACATGATTTTCAATGAGCTCCTACCTCCTGTAGGCCTGTATGAAGGCCTCACCTCCCCACTGTGTGCCCAAACCAGTTCCCACGCCCAATGCTCCTAATGCCTGACAGTTTTGGGTTTTGAGTTAACAGGCTGGCCTTGAACTTAGTGATCCTCCTGCCTCAGCCTCCTGAGTGCTGGGATCATAGGTGTGCACTACTATACCTGGCCTTGTGCCTGGGAAGTAGTTTTTTAAGGGCAATAATTACTTCTAGTCATTTGTCTCTGACATTGATTTTTGGGGGTGCTTGGGGATCAAATCCAGGGCCGCGTGTGTGCTGAGAGCTCCACCAGAGCTGTGCCCCAGCTCTTAAGCGTTTGGAAACATGGGACATCTGCCAGGCAGGAACTTGATCAGGGCAGCTGGGTGGCGGATGAAGCTCACTGTCCTCTGCCCTCCTGATCCCATTCAGCAGATGCTGCTGCTCAGGTGCATTTCTTGCACAGGCTGGCGCACACAAGCCACATGCAAGGGCTTGCTTTCTTCATGCCGGAACCTCTCGGAGTGGCTCCCCTCTGCTACACAGGGCCTGCCTCATTCTCCTGAGCTCTTGTGACTCAGCACTACTGGGGACTGCAGATGCAGATGGTGGTGTCTGTGTGCACGTCTTCCTGGTGTGCGGAGAGGGACGCACAATGGCAGGGGGCAGTCGAGGGCGTGGCTGATGTCCACCAGAACCCACATGGTGTCTTAGGTGCAGAAGACAGGTCCAGGTGGTGGCCGAGGTGGAAGAGCCCCGTGAGGCTTTGGCCTTGGGTCCAGCCTGGGTGTCTGAGGCGGTGCCAGCCAACAGTCTTCAGTGCCAAGAGCCTTTCCCTCTCTGGTGGCAGACTATAGCCTGGGCAGCTTTACCCCCACCCTATAGTTAGGTGAAAGGCTCTGGGGACACAGCCAACCACAGGGTTCCAAAAATCACTGGGGGCTAGGCCAACTGGGGCCACTCCCAGGGCAGGTTGAGGACAGCACTGGGGAGGGGGCAGTCCCCAACTGAAACAGTGTTCTAGGACCGCATATTCACTGTCCTGAGTCAGTTTCCTCCCAAGAAAATAGGCAGAAGCCCTTCTCAGAGCTCAGTGGGCTGCGGCCACACACATGGACCCTATGGCCACAGAGCCTGCCTGGCTCTCTGAGGCTTCACATTGGCTACTGTCAGCTGCCCACAGGAGCTGTTTTGCTTGAGCCCCATGCGGCCCCCTTAGGCTGCAGCACTACCTCCAGAGGACAGAGGACTTGTCCCCTCCTTGTGGCCTTGGGCAGCACTGTGGGGGGCTGAGTCCCCAGGCTGACCCTCTGGGAACTGATGAACGCCTAGGTCTCAGTTCAACCACGCACTTCTACCCCCTCAAGGATCTTAGGTGCCCTGTTCCCACAGAGGAGACTTCTTCCAAGTCCTCCTGTCATGGCCCTATAGGGCTACAGCCAGTCTGGGTCCTAGCCTCATGCTGACTCCCTCCTCTGCCCTACTGTGGGACCAGGGGCTCCACAGGTACTTGTGTCCAACTGCATCCTGAACTCCTGGTGAAGGCTCTCACCTGGGGGAAGGTGAAGCTTGTAGAGCACCTTGAGCTTCTCTGTGAGGTCTCCGTGGTACATCATACCTGTAGGGCCAACCATGGGGGGCGCTGGAAGGAGTTCTGAGTCACACTGCATACCCACAGCCCACACCTCCTCTCTAGGGTTCCAGCTGGGCAGGTGGGCTCCCTCCTGGAGAGGTCCCTGCCAGGCTTGTTCTGCCCTCTCTGGGGCTGCAGGAGGGAGGGCAAGCAGGGCCCAGGGTGCCAGCTCCTTGCTGCTCACCTTGTTGACGGTTAAGGGCTAGGGATCTAGGCTGTCCTCTGGTGTAGCAGCAAGAAAGTGACTTGGGCGGAGGGCTGGGTCCCTGCTGCACTCACTCATTCCTGTCACGAACTCCTTGAAGTTGATCAGCAAGTCCTTGTTTTGGTCCAGGAGTCGGAACATTCGACCCGCTAGCACAGGTGTGTGGGAGCCACAGGCCCAGGGTGTGAGGCTGGCGAAGAGCTCCTGGAAGTGGCTGGCTCCGATCCGGTACTGTTCCAGGAAGGGCAGGCTGGGGTCACGGCGGCTGGCGGCTGTGCGGCTGCTGCCCCAGTACTGGTTCGCCATGTGCTTGGCCTGTGGGGACATGGCCATTACAGCTGGCTGTCCACCCCTGCCTCCCACATCTGTACAGCCAGAATGGACAACTGAGTCATCCACAGAACCCTATGCAGTGGACTCGTAGAGAAGCTAGGGCCAGCCTGGGACGCGCCCAGGGGTAGAGGCCCAAGAGGGACCAGTGGTGGCAGCAAGGACTGAGAGGCAGTGCGGACTGGCTCTGCCTCCTCTTCAGCCTCCCCCTCGTCAGCAGCCTCTCACGCATGTGTGTAAACTTTCCTGAGCAGTTCCTGGCCCTGGGATACCTAATTTGAATCACTCCACTCTTCAACCCTGGATCTCTTGCTAGAACTATTTGGAAAGCAAAGGTTTTTGCTGGGGTTGCTGATAAGATGACCTCAGAGCTCCTGGTCGCAGGGCCACCCTTCTGCAGAAGTCGCACGGGGAGGCCCTATGAGTCATGAGTCTGAGGGCACCTGAGCCCTCACACCTCAGGTGAGTGGTGAACTCCCTCTTATGCTAGGCCAGTGTGAATGGGTTCCTGTCTAAGCTCAAGGACTCGGGCCTGCCATGAGAAGTGTTAGCAGCTGCCTCTGAGGCTCTGTGCAGCTCCCTTCTGGGAGAAAGTGGCTGCAATGTGGTGCACTCTGGGGATGAGGGGACACTGGTTCTGCCTTTGCTCTTGGCTGTCACCTTAAACACCATGTAAAGGTCCTCCAGCTCCTCAATTGAGAAACCAATATTCCCCGGGATGGCTCGGACCTAGAACAAGAGAAAAGTGGGTTGTATCGACGGATTCTCAAGTTCCCGCTGCAGCAGAAACCAGAGGCTGCTGAAGGAGTGCACAGAGGATGGACCACGGGAGGGTATGGCATACACGCTCTGTCTCGCCTGCCACTTGTCACCATGCGCTGCCCTGGGGCGGCACTGAGGGTCTCCCCTGAGCTGAAGCAATGTTCGTTTAGCTCCTTTGTCCGCATCCCTGCAGAGACCCTGGCTCTTAAGCAGGGCTTAACTTCCTGTCAAGTCTCAGCCAGCCTGTCACTCCTGTGGCTTGCTATTGCAGAGCCCTCAGTGGGCTGAAGGGAAGGGATGGGAATATGCAGGCGAAGCCGGAAATGCACAGCTCTGAGGTCCCAGCATGGGTGGCAAGGGAGCCTGACCCTCCAGAGTAAGTGTAGGGGCACAGGGGCAGTAAGCACATGGCAGGGCTAAGCTGGGAGAACCCTGCCCCAACAATGCCGAACCTCCAGAACGGAGGGAAGGCCTCCCATGACGTGACCAGAGTAGTGTGGGAGGGAGCTCCCGCGACGTCACCATGCATCTCCACAGCTGGGCCTGGCCTGTGCTGCATCGTGGCCACAACACAGCTGCCCTGCAGCATGTCTGCCTGGGCACTGTCTCTGCCAGCCTCCCATCAAGGCACACGGCCTCCCGCCAGCCACCTACCACACTCCGCTTGGCTGTGTCCTCCAAGGACTGGATCACTCTCAGTCTCTGCTTAAACCGCATCTGCTCAATGTCTTCAGCCTTCAGACTGCTGAACTTCTGCAGGTGAAGGGGAGTCAGTGAGACCAAGTCTGGCTGCTACAGGCACAAGCCTGGCCTGGTGCCACCGGGTGCTGACCTCGTAGGACACCTTCAGGAGGTCAAAGATGTCCACCTCTACAGGAGGGTCATCTCCACTGGTCAGCAGGGCATGGAGGTGTGGGATAGGGGGAGAGATACTCTGTTTGTTGACCACGTTATCCAGGTACCTATGAAGGATGAAGGGCAGAATCCAGGTCACCTGCTGGCCAGTAATGTCTCCCTCAGTGATGTGACGCACAAACCAGGTAAGGTGTGACCAGGAGCCCAGCACACCAACCATAGAGGGCTTGAGCACTAACTCTGAGCCTAACCTTGAGGGGTGGGGATGTATCACGGGCAAGAACATTCTGTACACCTGTGCCCTACCAGCTGAAGGATGACTCGATGTGGGACTCCTGCCCTAGCCAGCAAGACTCAGGACCGAAGGACTGTCTACAGGAAACTGGGGGATGGACAATGGCAGTGTTTGGAGTGGCTCAGGGGATTCTGCTTCTCCAAGAACAGTCTTGGGGTCAAGGCTTCACATCTTTTTTTTTTTGTTCCTCGAATGCCTTCAGGGCACTTTTGGCCAGCGGGAGAGTTGTGAGTTTGAACTCCAGCAACCTGAGGCTGACAGCTTTGTGGAAGCAGCCACTTAAAGGACTGAGCTAGGGCCAGGCCCCCCACGGCTTCACATCTTCCTGGGCTCTCTGTGCTGAGCCTGCCACTCAAGGGGTAGTGTGCTTGGTCCCTGTCACATGCCATCAGGGCACAAACACTAGGGTCTTGCAGCAGCCTGGAGCTATCTCTGCTCACATTAGGGAGGAAGCTACCCTGACAGGCCTGTCCTGCAGTGTGAAGCCCTCGCCTGGGCTGCTGGCTCAGGAGGAAGAAGTTGTGTCCCACGATGCCCTGGGTGGCTTCTCTGGGCTGGGCAAGCATACCAGGTAGGGCCAGCAGCCTGGGAACTCTAGGCATAGACAGTGAGGCCAGAAGCAGTGAGGCATAGCAGGCTCAAAGGCCACACTTGGGGACTCCGACATCCTCGTGCAGGGGACCAGCTGTGACATGGGGCATTCCCCACCAGCCAGGAGAGGTTCAGGGTCAGATACGGTCAGATGTGGTTTGAAAGTTTTGTGAGAAGCAGGTGAGGGAAAGGGGCTGAGAAAACCATGGTGAAGTGGGCCTAGGTCAGGGGCTAGGGGGAGGCTGCAGGGAGGGCCCAGATCCCAGAGGAAGCTGCAAGTGGTGGCACAGGGGGCAGGGGGCACCAGGAAGGCACCCATTCTGCAGTGGCCACGAGCTACTCTTTGGAGCAGGCACAGGTGGGCTGCTCTACACAGGTAGGGGAAGCAGCGGTGTGGGAGCTCAGGAGCACAATGAAGACAGTGCTGTGCAAACCACAGGCACCCTGCTGGACTCTGGCTGAGAGGCATCGTGGGAATCACTGGGTCTCCCCCCAAGAAAGCTCCTGACTGCACGCTGCTGGCCAATAGCCCAGCTCAAGCCCATCTCCCTATCTGGTTTCCTCCCTGCAGGATCACTCGCCAAGCGCAGCTTGGGTCTCACTAGGGAAGAAAATCTCCTGCTGGAGGAGCCAGTGGGGACCAGGCTCCTCCTGCCCGGTGTGGCCTGGCACTGGTGGGCACAGCTGCTAGTGCTGACTGATGTGCCCAGGCCGTGCAGGGGTGGGCTTCTGCTGCCAGCTTCTGGGAAGGAGGAGCCCCGCATGTTCACCTGCCCAGCACGGTCATGGCCTCGCCCTCATCGCTGCAGTCCAGCAGCTGCTCCATGTTGGCGTCCAGGACAGCCAAGGCTACTTGCAAGATCACCTTGATGCCCTCGTAGAAGAAGCAGTCAACGATGACCACAGCGCTTTCGAAGGGCATGACGCTGAGGAAGAGGGTCAGGAACCAGGACAGCGAGATAGTGGCAATCACCCCCAGGTCCTGCATCTTCTCTGAGAGCCGGGGAAGGAACTCCCTTGTGAGCTCTTCGAAGATACCTTGGTCCACCAGGGCTCCTGCGGGAGAGGCAGAAGCCTGGAGGAACGCGGTGCGTGCCCAGGCCTGCAAGTGGCCCTGTGATGAGTGCAGCCTGGGCCCTGGCCAGCCCAGCCCCACCATATCTGTGCGTAGAGGGAGCACAGAGAAAGCACGAGACCCAGCAGTGCACCCTGCAGCTCTGTACTTGCAAGCAGACTGATTCCACTGGGGACCCACCTCAGGACCCCCAATACCAATTCCAAACCCACAGGCCTGAGTCTTCAGTGTAGGACAGCCAAGCTTGGGTACGGACCCTGTGATACCCTCCTGACACCTAAAACCATCTCTAGATGATGCGTGGTGACACCACACGAACACTATGTTAGCAGTCATTTTATACTGGGCTGTTTAAAGAATCCAGACAAAGAAAAGTGTGCGCGCACTCAGTACCGAGGTGATGCTGCCCCAAGGGTTTCTGGCCCGTGCTTGCTGAATCCCAGGGATCTCCTCGGGGAAGCACAGATTTCTTCCCTAACAGCCTCAGAACTGAATGGTGGTCCCACTGAGTTCTGTTCTACTGCTTGTCAACAGATGCACATCTAAAGGACCTTAGGAGACTCCAAAAACTAGAAGAGAACAGGAGATGCCAAGTAACCGGCACACGTGGCTGCGCAGCGAGCAGCATGGGAAGGTCCTTGTCTACCTGTTGACACAGACTTCTCTGCATGGGAGCTCACATGAGCTGAAGCTGGGCAGCAGGTATGTGGGGCGAATTGTATTCTTATGTTTAGAATTTTCTATATAGGGCAACCCACTTGGGTCTGTCCTTCTCTCAAACTAATGCTTTCTTCCTCTCAATAAATATATTCTGCTCTTAAAAAAATAAAATTTTCTATATAAAAATGACAAGGAAAGGTTGGATGGTGATTTAGTCTCCAGGCTGATTTTCCAAAACCAGTGAAGTGTAAAATCCTCTAATTCTTACTTCAGGAATGCCAGGGAAGCCACCTAAGGTCTGGGGTCTGGGCTATGGGTGCAGACAGGGGCGAATTCCTGTGTTTGGCTGTCTACTTACCAGCGATGTGATTTTTTTTTTTTCTTTTTGGGTCTCACTACATAGTCCAGGCAGGCCTTGAACTCACTATGTAGCCCAGGCTGGCCCGACTCAGTGGTCCTCCTGTCTCGGCCTTCCAGGTGCTGTGCTGGCTATGAGATCATTTCCCGGCAACCTTGTGCAGCTGCAAAATGGCTGTGAGCCCAGAGCAGCTCTTGGTGAGAAGGGCCGCACCGCGTGGGCACCGGGTACACTCACCCACCACCCTGGTGTTGTAGTAGTCCGGAAGCATGCGCTCGCAGAGGGCCACCAGGAGCCAGAAGGCCTCCTCCTCACTGCCATACAGCAGGAGCACGGATGTCACAATGTTCATTGCCTGCCGGGTACAGACAGCGAGGGGAGGCTCACACGGCCCCTAAGTGAAGCTGCCTCCCCTATCCTGGCCTCACCCTCACCCTGCTTCTCTCTTGCAGGAAAACAATTTGAAAGAAATGGTCAGCCAGCTCTTTTGGAGTGGCTCAGAAGGCACTGAGAAAACGGGAGACAGACACCAGCCCATGGCACCTCCACAGAGGGTATCTGCTTGGGGAACTCTGGGCCATGATGATGTTGTGGGCTGTGGCCAGGACCCAGGGCTGGGTGGGTGGGTGGGGGCCAGCCAGCGCAGGCCCAGGCCCTGCCCTTTGTTTTGTTTTGATCACTTTGAGACAATGTCTCACCACAGCACTTAGATGAGCCCTGGATCTGTAATCCCTGCCTCATCTGGTTTGCAGGGATGACGGGCAGGTGGCACTTTTTAGGATAGTGAGGGATAGTGGGGTGTGTGTGGTCACGGCTGCCTAATGTGAATGTATTTCACACTCTGAACTGTACCCTTAGTCACTGTCAAAATGGTAAATCACACCCACACTCTCTCTAGTGCTTCTAAGACTCACATCAGAAGCATGTAGAAGAAAGGCAAAGTATGACGTAGGAGAGAAGCATGGCCTCTAAGTGGATTTCTGTGCTCACCTCCTTCCTGAGGCATGGGGTGGGCCCCAGCATGCATCACTGCCACATTGGCCCAGGCCCGGACGTTCCCTGGGGGCTTCTGGGCCCGCGAGCCCTGGTACCTGGCAGTAGCCGATGGTGGGGTTCCGGAAGGCATAGGCTGTCAGCACCCGCCGCAGTGCGGCAATGCCCAGCTCGTTCTGGAAGGCGGGGTGCTCGGGCATGGAGCGGTGTAGGTCTCGCTCGATCTCCTCCGTGGCCAGGCTGTACTTCCCCACGGACTTCCCCACCAGCTCAGCATAATATCCGGGGTGGGTCATCATCTCATTGCAGGCCCCTGGGGAGAGATGGGTGGCAGCTTCTGCGCTCTGTCCTCTGGGTGCCTGGGGGCAAGCACAGGGCAGGCTGGAGATGTGCATGCTTCCCGAGTGGACTCTGGGGCTAACAGGTATGAGCAAAGCTTCCCTTAACTGCTTGTCACAGCCAGCTGCCCCAGAACCTGCACGTTGAAAAGCCCCCAGGGCCCAGGTGTGCATGCTGTCCTTTCAGAGCCCACCCATGGAGGCAGAAGAGCGCTGCCCATGGCTTTGGGTCCTCTGCAGACAGCCAAGACCTTCCTTCTTATCTTTTCTACCAGGCCCTGCCCTTTGTTTTGTTGTATCACTTTGAGACAGTGTCTCACCACAGCACTCAGATGAGCCCTGGATCTGTAATCCCTGCCTCATCTGGTTTGTGGGGATGATGGGCAGGTGGCACTTGCTAGGGTAGTGAGGGATACAACAGGGACCCTGTGACTGTGAAGTGCTTGCCGCCCACTGGGCACAGAAGCCTCGGGGTGAGGAAGGACATCCAGGCCTGACTTACCAGAGAACAGCAGCCAGAGCTCTCCCCGCAGACTCTCGGGGATGCCCTTGAGGACCAGCTTCCGAGTCTGGGCTGTGCGGTACATGCACGTGCCACGCCCATACTCAAAGAAGTGGGCATTCCATGCCTCCTCCTTCGCCTTTTCCTTGGCCTGAGGAGAAGGAACCGGGACCTTGGGGCCAAGAGTTTTAGAAGCGGAGGGCGGACCTGGTGACGGTCTGTGCTTCCCTGCAAGGGCTGAAAGCCCTGCCAGTAGCCACGCATGGGGCAGGGACAGCAGGGCCCGCACCTTCACCCCTTGAAGCCTGGAGCCCACGACGAGCAATGCCCACTGATGGGTCAGTCCCACAGAGAGCCTAGGCTGCCCTTAACAGCCAGTGCAGGCCCAGGAGGGCAGTGCCCACGGTGGGCACAAAAGCAGTAACCCAGAGGCCAGCTGGAGCCCTCCCCTTGGTAGAGTGCCAGTGCCTGGGACTTACCCCCTTGGGTCCGAGGTCCTCCAGGGGCAACTGTCTCTGGAAGACTTTGAGCAGGCCTTGGGAGGCAGTGGGCACCTCCTGGGCACTGAAACTCAAGCAGCCACAGGGGGGCAAGGACGGGCTGGTGGGTGCTTGGGGCAGTTCTTGCAAAGCTGGGAGGAGCTAGAAAATAAAACAAAAGGGCACCAACCATTAACTGAGCCCTGTGCACACTCATGCAGGGTCGGACAGAGTCCCTGGGGAAGGACTGGGGCTCATGGGGGCGAGGGCCCTTGGCAGTGGCTGCTGCACGTGACCTAGGTCTGTCCTCCCTAGAGCCTGAGCACTTTGCAGGCCTGCCATAGGCTTATAGGCTGGGTTGGCACCCTCCTTAAACCTACTGCCAGCCAGCTGTACTGGGAACTGTGCAAAGGAAGCAGGGACCCCACGATGGCACTAGGGGCAGTGCAGGGCTCAGACCTGGCCTGGGAGTGGGCGCTGCGCCTCAGGGGTGAGGCTGCCAAGTCTACTCCACTAGTACCCCAAGCCATGACAGCAACAGCAGGGGCCAGCGGAACACGGCAACATGCCTGCCCTTCCCAGGGTCCTGACTGCTACCCCGCCTGCACTCACCCATCCCTAGCTGTCAGAGGAGCAAGGCAGAGGGGTTTCTTGCCTCTAAGGCCCAACACCCTCAGCACTCTGTGGACTCCTCAGAAAGGCTGTCCACACCCTTCTAAGTTGGCCTCTGAAACCCCTCTAAGTTGATGTGCCTTGCTGCCCCAGGCCTGGGGAAGCCACAGCCTGTTGATTCAGACACTGGACTCCTCTCGGGGTGCCCCAAGTAACATGGTAGAGCCTGCAGTGCTTGGTACCTCTGCTGTGCAACACTTTCCTCCAAGGGCCTAGTTAGGAATGGTGAACCCAGTAGAAGCAGGCCTGTGCCCTATTGCTCTGCACCCCGGAAGGGCTACAGGAACCTCCCCAGTCTGGGGTTTGCATTCAGCCCCTGGGGGAGGGACTCTGGGAAGGTACCAGGCAGGCGACATATGGCAGGCAGGAGGGACAAAGGCCTGACATCTTTCTCTGGACCCTGGAACCTCGCTTCTGGCCCTTGTCCTGCTAACAGGGCTGCTGCAGAGGGAGGTGCTGCCCACCACCCTGGAGATGGGCCCGGAAGGTGCAGTGTGGCGATAGTTGACAATCCTCCCTCTGCTTGCACTGCCTCTGGGGCCAGCCGTGTGAGCCACTGAACTCCAGGGAGCCCATGTGGTCCGGTGGCCAGAGCTAGAGCTGTGTGTGCAGCCCCTGAGCTCCCCTGGGAGGACATTCCTGCTCTCAAGTGAGCACAGGGCTCAAGGGACCCACTGCCCATTCTGCTGCAGTGGCTCCCCAGTGCTCCCCAGTGGGGCCTGTGCCCTGTGCCCACAGGTCTGGTGGTACTGGGACCCTGATCGGGGCTCAGCAGTGTTGCCTGGCTGCCAAGGAAACAGCGGTGCCTCTGTAGGGACTACTGCAGAGACCCAGGAGGGACACGGGCTGCGGCCATTGGCCTGCCCACACAGAAGGCCAGGGGGATGCTGTCCCAGCAGAAAGTGGAGCCCAGGGAGGTCCCTGCAGGACAGCAGACTGAACAGTAACCCGTCTGCGAGCCCAGTTGCTGAGGGTCTCTGCTCTCTGCTCCCCCTCAGGTCTCATCCTGCAGCTATGGGAAGGGGCAGGGTCTCCAAGGGCCCTTTCTCCTGTTCTCACAGAGAGCCCTGACTGTGACTGTGGTGGCCTCGCAGGTGCATACGGAGGAACCTGGCAAACTGCTCTCCACACGTGTCCAGGCCTCGAGCCCTGCCCTCACACCGCTGTTCTCAATAAGGAAGAAAACAGAGAGCTCTGCTAGTTTTCACCCACTGTGTACCCTTTGACCTTGACTGGTATTTTCCAAGTGGATTTTGGGTCCATTTAAATATGCTTTTAGACTGTACTTGCTGGCCCTGAACTTGCATGATCCTTCTGCCTCAGCCTTTTGTGTGCTGGGATGACAGGCACGTGCCCCCACACCTGGGCCTAAACACACTAACATGCTGCTTGAATCCAGAAGGCAGGACCACGGCACATAGTAGTGTGCCCACGGTGACGCTCCTTCCTGCCCGAGCTTCCCAAAAGGACCTGGAGGCTGAAAACACATCTGGGGGCAGAGCACTGCCCTCTCGTGTGCAAGGCCTGGATTTACTCCCAGCATCCCTTCACCCTGAAAAAAAGGGTCCAGGACACAAATGAGCTCTCAGGCAGCAGAAAATATCTTTGAGGATCAGAAATCTCAGTGCCAAGGAAGCAAAGGGACTTCAGAATGAGCTTCCTGTGTGACATGCTTCCTGCAAGCCTGAGATCCAGCCTGGGCCAGGCTGCCCTTTGCAGAGGCCCCATGGAGTACGCCTCACTGAGGCTCACTGGCCTTGGGGGACTCATGCTGCTGCCCAGGGTCCTGTTCCCCCTCAATAGCCCTTTCATGTATTTATCCAGAGCAAATTTTCAAAACCACTTGCCCTTTCTCACTTTCTGCTTCCTCTCACACTAAGCAAGCAGAGCACAAGCAGAAGCAACTGAGGCCTCCACAGGCCGCTTGCCTGCTTCTGTGATTGCGGCCGGAGCGTCTCTGCCGCTGCTGTGCCCACTCCCCCTGGGCCTCTCCCTAGCCTCCCATCCCCACCAGCCTTTCTCTCAGCTGCAGTCCTGCTGCCAACACCCTTAACATGCTCCTGTGTTCAGCTGGGCGCTGCTCACACAAAAGGTGGCTGGAAGGGACACACTAACCCTGGCCTTGGGGGCCCAGTGCTCAAGGCCAGGCCCCAATCTGGCACTGCGGGGTGGTGGCATGGCCTGAGGAGGTAGGGTCTGGGGGAGGGTGCCCTTGACTGTGAGGCTGGTACCCAGTCCTTCCCCATTGCTGGCCACTGGAGGCGCAGAGCTGGGCTCCACCATGTGCTCCTGCCATGGTGTCCTGCTGGGGACAGGTGGCCACAGAACGCATAGACTGAGACAAGCTGACACCTCTGGTAGCCGGCCAGTGATGAAAGCTAACACTGCTCAGCCCTCTGTTGACCCATACACAGACCTTTTTTTTTTTTGTATTTTTTAGTACAGGGTCTACAGGGTCCCACCACACAGATCGGACTTGTAATGATCCGCCTGTGTTGAGCATCCCAGGGGCTGGGATTACAGATGTATGCCACCATGCCCAGACTGGGTGGCCGGTTCAGTGTGCCTGGGGCTGGGGCCGGCATAGCAGACTGGGGATCGAACTCCAGCCACTACGCTCTGCCTAAGCAGGCGCTTTAGTCCACTAAGCTATCTGGCTGACCCCTCATATACAGAACTTCTTAAAGTACTATCGTAGACTCACTGCATCCTTCTGCCCTGCTACTTCCTGTCTATCAGAAAACATGTGTGTGTGTACATGGGCATACATGTATGTTTCTTTGTTTTGCTTTTTTGAGATAGGATCTTACTATGTAACCCAGGCCAGCCCCAAACTCACAGGAATCCTCCTGCCTTGGGATCCCGAGTGCTGGGATCACAAATGTACGCCACCACAGCTGTCATGTATTTGTATGTTAGGTCTAAGTTAGTATCTTTTTATCAATCCCTTAGTCCCCACCTTTCAAGACAACACTAGTTCCCTGCTATGAACAATGTGGAAATGTTCAGCAGTCCTTTTTTGTCTCCTTTCCTCCTTCCTGTACAGTGATTTTTAAAAATTAAAAATATGTTGGGGCAGGGTCTCACTACGTAATTTAAGCTAGCTCTGAACTCATTTTGTAGCTCAGGATGGCCTTGGACTTGTGGGGATCTTCTTGCCGTGGTCTCCCATGAATGCCTGCAATCTCAGCACTTGGGAGGCTGAGGCAGGCAGACTGCTCTAAGTGCAAGGCCAACCTGGGTTCAAGGTCAGCCTGAGCTATATAGCAAGACCACGTCTCAAACCAAACCAAAACAAAAAGATGCATGGAGAGTAGAATGAGCTCCTCCACTGCTTTATTAACTAAGTAAAGGTGTATCTTTTAAGCTACTTTAAAGCTTGCTGGGCCTGGTGGCACCAACCCATAATGTCAGCAACTACGATCAAACGACCAAACCAAAAAACACACACTTGCCTTTGGGGAAATTTAAATACAGTCAGCCCTCTATGCTACGGACCCAACCGAGTGGACGCAGAGCGTGTACAGAAGGGGAAAGCTGCGTCTGTAAAGACGTGCAGATTTGCTTGTCAGCATGGCCCAAAGCACGAAAGGCGCATTTACACAGCATCTGCTTGTGTTAGGTGTCTAGGTCATCTGGAGAAGTCCAAGCATGCAGGGGATGCGCTGTCTCTGAAGGAGCTCAAGGGCCTGCCATATAGCTCAGTGGATTAAAGGGCCTCCTTAGGCAGATGCCGGGATGGGCTCCACCCCAGGCATGCCCCCATCCCTGCCCCCAGGGTACACTGAGACAGTGACTGAGACTGGGCGTGGTGGCACATGCCTTAATTCCAGCACTTGGGAAGCTGAAAACAGGAGGATCACTGAGTCCAGGCTGTGTAGTGAGACCCTGTACTAAACACCTAAGCGAACTTGAGCATCCATGGATTCTGGCAGAGAGGGGTCCTACATCCAGCCTCCTCTGGTTACCAAGGCACGGCTGATACTGAGGGATGACTATTAAACCTGCTGCATAATGATGATGTTACAGTTATGCCTGAAAGGAGTCTCAGCCGGGGCTACAGTCCAGGGGAAGAACACTTGCCCGGTGCCCCAGGATCCCAAGTGCCAGTCCTAACACTGAAAATAAAAAGCCTTCCCACCAGAAGCTCAGGCTGAAAGAGCAGTGAGGCAGAGACCATGTGTGACCCAGCCCTGCTCCCCAGATGGCGGGAGGTCCTCAGGGACCACAGTGTGGATGAGGCGCTGAGGGATGCAGCCATGCAGGGGTGCCCCAGAACTCAGCTCTCTGGCCCACACACAGATCCAGCCCAAACCTGCGTGCAGCACAGAGAAGCCACTGACCACTTCAACTCGGCTGGCCTGCCCTGGGCCTGCTCCCAGATGCCCTCACCTCTGGTGCTGCATCTGCAGCGCTGGCTCCCCTTCCCACGAGGCTGCCCCCCTGCTCTTTGGAGGGAGTCTTCTGAAGGAAGTCCGAGATCCTCTGCACCAGGAAGTCACGGTCTTTCAGGTTGGCGAACAGGAAGGTCATCTTACTCTTGGTGCTGATGGAGAGAGGGCTGGGCAGGACACTGGAGCTGTCAGCCTTCTCCACAATGGCCACCTGAGGAGGCACAAGTACAGACTCAGGCCTGAGCGTGGGAGCTCACCCAGCTCTGTGACTGTGACAGGGCCACAGTGGCCCAGTGAGGTAGGCAAAACACAGATTCACATCCTGACTCTGCCACTTTCTGGGCAAGACCCTGGTGGTGGGAGCTGCATGTCACACCTGCTGACAGTGAGTACTGGCCTTGTGAGCCCTAGGAGGAGGTCACGGGAGATACCTGGCCCAGCTGAGGGTCCTGCAGGCTTCTCAAAGGGCGGCTGCCTCCTCCTCCTCTGTTGAAGCCCTCACAGCAGGCCTCCCTAAACACCTATCCTGAGAGCGCTTCAGAACAGTGCCTCCAAGAGCACAGCTGAGCCCACTGGGGCATGGGCAGACGGAGGACATGGATGTGTGCCGTGTGTGTGTGTGCGTGCGTGCGCATGCCTGAGTGCTCACACAGGCTCTGGACGAGTGCATAGCACTCATGGTGTGAATCTATGTGCATGTGTGCAAGCATAAGTGTATGTGTGTGTGTGTGTGTGTGTGCTACGTATGACCATGCAAGCCAGGTATGGGTGTGCATGAGTGGAGGGCACAAGCCCCAGGAGGTAGCTGGTGACTGCTCCCGCTGGAGGGTCCTAGGCAGGGTCTCACTGCCTGGACAGATGCTGTAGGCTCCCTGGGTGCTGTGGGAGGATGTGTCACTGTGGACCATCCTGATGGCCCAGGCAGACACAGGTGTCCTGGGTGGAGGCCGTGGAGAGGAAGGGATGGCTCTGGAGGAGCACGCATGGAGCACCACAGAGGGAAGAGCTCAGGGTCAGGCAGCTCCTCTCCTACCTACGCCAAAGGATGGAAGGGCACGGCTGCTTAGGGGGGTGTGCGAGGTGCCTTGGAGAAAGGCAGGAGCCCTGCGCCTAGTGGGCCTGAGCCAAGCCTGTGCTTCTCACCTCCCTCAGAGGGATGATGAGGTGGCACGCATCTTCCCCCTTGCTGGCGAAGCAGATGTAGTTGTTGGAGATGAACATCTGGCCAGGGTTATGCAGCTTGTTGAATGGGGTCCACAGGGTGCAGCCCGTGTGCCCATCCAGCCGCTCATCCCTGGGCAGCCGGAATGTGGCCCGGTAGCACTCGTTCTTGGCTCGGGCATCCAAGTCTCTGAGGAAGCAAGGTGGGAAAGGAGGCTTGTGTGGGAGTGTGCATGCCCTCGAGGGGAGGCTCAGCTTGCACACTGACTTCAGGATCCCAGGATTCTCCAGGTAGTAGGCCGTGGCCAGGGTTTGAGCTCAACAAAAGGCGCATGGGAACAGGCACAGGACCAGCAGGGCAGTGGCAGCACCCAGGGTGTCTTGAGACTGTTTGCTCCGAAAGGACCCAGACGCTGGCCCTCTGGCACCGAAGGGCAGGCCGTAACTGGCGACTCAGGGCCTGTATGCTGCAAGGCCTAGACCACACAAGCCACTGGCCCGAGGCTGCTGCTCCCCGCTGGGAAGAGCTAATCCCAGCCTGGAAACAGAGGAGAGCTTCCGATAGGGAAGTGGAAGTGGTTCTGTCCACGTGATGCAGGGCTCCGGCACCTCCCTCTCCTTCCTGTATGTCCTGCCCACACAGACCTGACTTCCTTGGGCTGAGTGGTAAACTGCACATACTGTATCTTACACAAAACATCAGTGCAGAGCATTTTTCTAAACTGAAATCTCATTATTCAGGCATTGAGCATATTAACTGAGGCACTGGCACTTTGTGATACATAAGTGGGTTTGGGGTTGCAGTTGGCACTAGGTCTCTAAGAGGTTTACACCCTTGTTCTAGGAGAGCCCTCGCTGTCTGGGTTGCCCTGGCCCATGTGGGCCTGATATATACCTCAAGGTAGGTCACTGGCAGGGCCAAGTTCCAGCCCTACTGGTGTTTTCTCTGGAAAGCCCTAAAAGCTACCCCACCACTCGCTGTAGGACACGGAGACAACCACACAGCATGCTGGTTCTGAAGGGGCACCACAGGCTGACGGCACAACCCATGGTTACAGCCCAGGTGTGAATCTGGTGGGGTGTACCCTGAGTTCTCAGCCAGCCTTGAGGGCAGACACGGGATCTGGAGGTGCTGGTCACTACAATCTACTCCACCAACCCCTCGGCCAGGGCAGCAGCGACCATAGGTCTGTGCATGGCCTATCTCCAGCTGGCTTCAATCCTGAGGCCCAGGGTCTCAAGGAGACGGTGTACCGTGGCAGGGTAGGACTGCACACCCAAGCCCTATTCACCACAGCCTTATGGATGCAGCCTTGTGGTCTCCTGACAGGGCTCATCCAGGCCTTGGCGCTACGCTGCTCTGTGACTCAATGTCCTCGCCTGAGACAGGATGCAGAGAGCACTTTCCTACCACCAGGCAAGGTGCTTGCTCCACATTGGCAGGACTCACAGGCTATCACTAGCCTCTCGGTGTCCCCCAGCCACCCAGGGTGATGGCACAATAACCATTCACCTGCCTCTTTCCACAGTGGACATGGCCTAGGCAGGACCACCCTCACCCACTGCCCGTCCCCATCACCCCCAGGGTCACACACCGCTTCAGAGCTGAGATATTCCTGTGTGGCCGGATAGGCCTGGGCAGAGCCTTGTCCTCCAGGAAGCCCTCGCTGTCCAGCAGCTGCCGCATGGCCAGGTTGGCCAGCTGCTCCATGAGCTTGAAGGTCTCGCCAATGTTGAGGAACATGGAGAAGAAGAGCTCCTTGTCCCTGGTGTCCACACGGATGCTCTCAGGGAAAAGCAGCGTGGCATTCTTCTCCAGCCGTGTGACATCCACCCACTGCACCACAAGGCTCACTAGAATCCAGACAGACTGGGCAAGGCTTGGCTCCCAACTCCACCTGTGCCCCGAACTCGCTATGGAGAGATCCATGCCTGAGGGCCCTGCAGCAGCCCAGGCCCCATACTGGCCAGGCCACTGCTTCTCAGGCCAGCCAGTCAGTGGGCACTGGGCCCAAAAATGACCCGGAGAAGGTCCACGAATGTGTGAGCCAAGTCACACAGAGCAGGTTACCTGCCCTGCCAGAAGTCCTCCTGGCCTTGACAAGTGGTGAGGGCAGGGACATCAGGGGACTCTGATCGGGAGATGTGGTGAAAGGCGATCAACAGTTAGAGGTTTGGGTGCTTTCTGGGTGGCAGAGGCAGTAGAGGGAGCTGACACTGGGCAGAGGTGAGCCTGCATCCTGCTGGGAGGGGCCCACGGCAGGTGACAGCGTGGGGTCCTCCTGGTGGGCTGTACACGGGAGCACGTGTACACCTGGCTCAAGTCTGGGAGCTGCTAAGGTGGTAGCTGGGTTTTAGGGAGCCCCATGTGCTATGTATGGATTGGTACCTGTGGGCAGGGAAGAGGGAGACTGACAGCATGCTGGCAGTCTAGAGGCAGCGGGCCTTCTGGAGCTCAGGGGAGCCAGGGCATGGGTAGCAGAGGCTTGTGGGAGCCAGCCCGACTGCAGGATGCATCTGAACCGCAGGGCCTAGGGGACAGGGTACCTGGCTGCCCGCTGGCCTGGTGGTGCTCACCTTCTTTGCCCAGCAGGAAGGAGTAGAAACACAGGTGGTTGACAGTCAGGTAGAGCCAGCCCTGCCGGGGCACACGGCCCTTCCAGTAGCTGCAAGAGTAGTAGTTGACCAACTTCTCGCCCTCTGGCATCCCAAACTGCTTCCGCATCTTCAGCTCAGCCTCCTTGAACTTCCCGGGGTCCTCATCTCCCTGGGGCTGCAGGCTCTTGCTCTCCTCTGCAATGATGCCCTGCAGGGAGAAAACAGGGCTGAACGGAGGGAGGCCGCCTAGGATTTGGGCTCGAGGGCTAGAGCACAGGTGGGGAGGGGGTGGCCCTCTGGCTGGTCTGCCACTGAGGCACACAGGGGACAGGGGTTGCTGTGCAGGGACAAGCAGCTCCTGGACTGTCTGGCCACAGACTGAGAGGGACTTTTAAGTAAACTCATTTCCGTTTCAACGGTAAAAATATACAAGTCCAGAGTGAGCAGCCATGGCCTAAAATGCTACAAACTGCAAAGCTTCGGAATCCAAAGGCTTCTGAGCGCTGATGTGGCTCTCCAAGCCTGAGTCTGAGATGGTGCAGCCAAGCTTCAGGCACCTAGAAATGCCAAGTACAGCTGCCTTCAGGCTGCGCAGCCGATGGGACGCCCCACGCCCACCTGGGCTCTGCCTGCTTTTAGAAAGTGTTACAACAGTGGGGTGCTATTCATCCTACTGGAATTCCTTACAATCCTTGAGGACAAGCAATTGTTCAGCACGCACACATTTGACTTCACGAGGGCAATTACAAGAACAAAGAGTGGGAATAAGGCTTGATGAGTCGCAGTCCCACAGTGATCTCGCAAGTCTACATCTCATGGCCTGAAGCCTGCTGGTGACACAGAGAGCACCCTGTGGGATCCCACAGATCACAAGGACAAGAGCATGGGAACTAGAGGCAGCACAGGTGTGACTCGGTCCTGGAGGTGGGGAGATGGAGGGGCCGTCATCTGCTGGCCTGTTCGCTGTGCTCGGCCGGAAGTGCACAGAGGGTGTGCGGGCCTCTAGGAGTCATGCGACCCCGGGGGAGTCCCCGCATGTAACGGGTGGAGGAACGCGACCCCGCTCTCACCAGTGAGAGCTTTCTCCCAGATCAAAAGTGAAGGGGCAGAAAGACTTGTCCATCAGCAGGGCCTGCCCAGAAGGCCTATAATGATATCACAGCACGTAAGGACCGCTGGGTTCTCGATGGGTTTGCCGAACTGCTTTGCTTTGCTCAGTCTGCAGACCAGCTCAGGGGAGGAGCCTGACAATATGGGGACAGACGTGGGCATCCGCACTTCCCTTTGCTTCTACTGCTGTGATCACAAAAGCAAAAAGGGGGAGACCTAGATCAGGTACTGAGGATCGAGGCCCGGCTGACCTTCTGTGAGCACAAAGGAGAAAAACGGTAGGCTGTGCTCTTCTGGCAACATGCTGCCGTGGGAAGTCCCAGGGAGGTGTCACCACAGCTGGAGCCCGGCTGTTTACCTGGGCACATGCTACAGATTGCAGGAGGCAGCTGACTCTTCCGTTACCCTAACTGCTTGCTCCGTGTCTAAGTACATGAAAGTGAGGTGTGCCAAATGCTCTGGGCTCTTCTGTCCACTAGAGGTAGAGCGCGCAGGCCCGGCACTGCAGATGAGCTCTGGCCTTTCTGTCTTTCATCCTTGCTCAGCCTCACTGCCTCCATTTTCATCATTTTGGCGTCTGCAGTACGTTCTTGGAAGCATGCCTCACAGAACTTAACAAGTCCCCTGGAAATGAAGCATTCTGCAGACCAAGCAGACAGAGAACGCAGCACATGCCAGCCATGACTGCGCTGGCTCTGGAGCTGAGAACAGCTGCTGCCCCACCCCACGGGAGCCGGAGGCGTGCTCGGCAGGGTTCTGCTAACACAGAGCCGCAACGAGCACCTGGACATAGCTGTGGCAGTAGTACGCACGGGAGCACACTAGAGGGTGCATGCTGAGGGACAGAACTGCCGGGGAAAGGGACTGTGTCTTTCAAAATAACGCGTCTTCCCTGGGCCCGGTGGCACATGCTACGATCCCAGCTCTTGGGA
Source organism: Octodon degus (assembly GCF_000260255.1). Classification (NCBI taxonomy): domain Eukaryota; kingdom Metazoa; phylum Chordata; class Mammalia; order Rodentia; family Octodontidae; genus Octodon; species Octodon degus. Next base: position 911,004 of record NW_004524605.1, on the reverse strand, counting down.
GGCAGAGGCAGGAGGATCACTGAGTTCGAGGCCAGCCTGGGTTACACAGTGAGTTCAAGGCCAGCCTGAACTGCAGAAGTGAGATCCTCTCAAAAACAAAACAAAAATTAAAACCATGTTAGTTTTAGAATAAAACATTCCTTTATCATGGCCTTTCACATCTCGCCTCTTCCTGTTAGCAAAGGCCCTAGATGCAAACACACCTCCATCTAAGTTACTTGCCAAGAACAAAAACTCTAAGCTAGGCTTCAGCCTCTGGTGCTGGCCAGGAGGGGCAGGCCTGCCTGACCTGTGCCCACCTTCTGCTACTCTGAGAAGTGCTGGAGATATTCACTTACAGGGAAGAGCTGATTCTAGCCTGTGCTTTACGGGCCCATGGCGGTACAGCCTTCGTGGTGGGGAATGGGCTGGAGAGAGGATCTTGACATCATGGCAGGTGGAGAGCAGAGAGCCAGGGGCTGGGCCAGTGTCCCTCCAAGGGCTCAGCCCTGTGACCTCCATGAGGAAGGTACCCCCACCTCCCTCCTTCCTGGTGGCCCTTCTCAAAAGCTCCTGCACCTCTCCCAGAGCCAGGGCTGGGGATCAAGCCTAGATTGAGGGGCCTGGGGACGTTCTAGGTCCAATCACAGCAATGAGAATGAGCTGAACTGCCCCTTCCAATTCTAAGACAGCAAGTGGACACTACAGCTTCCATCCCTGTAAAATGGGAGTGACGCCTGTACTGTGCTGCTTCGAGACGAGCAGACTCTCCAGTCGTCTGCTGGTGTCCACAGGGACGGATTCTAGGTCCCCAAAGGTCCCAGAACCCCCAGATATCAAGTCCATTCTGTAAACAGTGTACTGTCTGTGTTGTGACCGATACACAGTGAGGTTATTCACGATACTGTAATGTAAATGCCATTGAAACAGCTGTCACGCTATACTGTCCAGGGAATCATGACAAGAAAGTAGTCTGTAGTGTTCGGCACACATGTGATTCTTCCCCCTACTGTGTGGCCGGCAGTCGGCTGAATGCATGGGACATGCCGGCCGAGAAGTGAGAACGGCTGGCAGAGGAGCCTTACGTGGATCTTGCCCTTGACAAAGGTGGTGATGTCTTCCTCGTTGTCAAAGATGGATAGTGTCTGCAGCAAGTTGCTTTCCAGCCATTCCCAGTGCTTCGTAATCTCCTTACGGGAAGAACCTATGAGGGGTTTGGTGACATAAAGGAAATTCATGAAACCAGTAAGTCTTAAACACAAACGAAAGAAAGGATTGAGATGGGCGGCCTATCCTGCAGTGAAACCATGCTCCCTAAACCGTGTAGGAATTTCCTCCTGTTATTTTTTTTTTAGATGTGCGGCAAGGTCTGAACTGCTCAGAATGGCCTGAAGCTCACAATCCTCCCTCCTCAGCCTCCTGAGTAGCAAGGATTACAGGTATGTGTCTTCAGGCCTGGCTATACTTTTTCTTAAACTTTATATGTATAAAACAAAAGTAATAAAATGAGGGCCGGTGAGAAGTTAGCAGCAGCTCAGGGACTAAGCGCCTGCGGAAGCAAGCACAGGAACCAGGGTTTGCTCCCTGGCACCACATGCTATGCCAGTGCCAACCCCAGGTGAGGCTGAGCCAGCCACAGAGCCCAGGTGTGGTGACACACGCCTGTAATCCTGGAGCTCGAGAGGCTGAAAACAAAAGGGTCACCATGAGGCTGAGCTGCACTGTGACACCCTGTACCAAATACACAAGTAAATAAATAAATAATAAAACAGTTCCAGTAAAGGGAGGCAGAATCTCAGCGCTGTGAGGGAGGCAGAGACTCCATCCCTCCCTGATGCCACGGGGGATGTTTATCGCTCGCTGGGCAGTCTGGAGACCTGCAAGCCTGCTAACCTAACAAGGCTTTGCTTTCGGCTGAAAGAGCTCAGGTGTTCCTTAGCACGCGGGTGACTAACCTGCCACCATCAGACTCTGCAGAAGGGGCTCCAGCTCTCTCCTGGGAGGCTGCATGCCAGAGGCCAGCCAAGCCTCCTGCAGGGCGCCATGCTCCTGGGCAGCAGGGCACTGCTGGCAGGCAGAAGCTGCCACCCTCTCAACTTCCCTGCTGAGTTGCTCCCCTCTGTAGAGGGCCCTCCAGGCCCAGAGGAGATGGAGAAACTTCGAGAAGGCAGCGCAGTGCCAGTCCCCAACAGGGAGACCCACCAAGGGGCTGGGAGAGAAGCAAAGGCTGAATGGAGATAAGCGAAGCTTCCTGCCTGTCTTGGCCCTTTTCCCCCTCAACATCGTACTTTTTGGGGATTTGCTTATATCTGCCATGAAGAGCGTGAGAGGAGGGGACAACTTGCATCCTTCCCGGCTGTCCCTCGCAGCATGCATAGATTCATGAACTTGGTGTGCAGGCAGCCTTGGCCAAGAAACATGCAGAACATAGGGCTGTGAACCAGACTTCTCTGGCGGTGCAGGAACAGAACGCAGGCCTCAGGTAGCTGAGGCAGATGCTCCACCCAAGCCCCACCCACAGCCTTGAAGTAGGCATTCTCGCCAGGCACCCAATCTCTGGCCACCTGGTATGGCAACGCTTGTACCAGTTAGGTGCTGACCCTTCCGTGGCTGGCCTTGGCCACAGCCGCCTCTCTGGCCATTGGCGCTGCTTGTCACGTGGTCACAGCCTGGCTGGTCTTGGTCTTCTTATCTGCTCAAGTGGCTGGCCAGCCCACTAAGCAATTGCATAGGAAAGGCCATCCCCACAGGAGCCATAGGAGGATGGCCACATGAAAATGATTGCCCCACAATGACATAGAAAGTCACCATAGGCAGTCAGACTCTCCCTGGAAGCCAGGCCTGATGACACAGGCCTGTGACTCCAGTACTCTGGGAGGCTGTGGCAAGAGGATTCCAAGCTCAAGTGTCACCGGGGCAACTCAGATCTTGTCTCAAGATAAAACTAAAAAGGGTTGGGGACATAGCTTAGTGGTAGAACAGCCCTGAGTCTCCAGTACTGAAAAAAAAATTTTCCCAGGAAATCTCTTCAATGATCAATTTATTTTTATTTTCCACCTTTTTAAAATAGCCTTTTAACTCTGCTGCACTGAGACCAAGGTCTAGCTGACAGGGGAATTTCTATCTCTGTCTTTTTGCCAGAAGCCACAAATTGAATTCAGAAGTTAAATGCACACGTGACACAGCTCTACCGTGTCATTTTCTTTTATATATTTGTCTGCCAATCTAAACAGAAGAAACCTTCTTTTGCTGTTTACATCTGCTGTATTTTAATTATAAATGTTTATGCCAGAAACATGCTTATGTATGTATATTTACAAGAATTATTAAGAGTAACTTAATCTTCATTTAATATTAACCTATGCCAGCTGGGTGTTATGGCACACGCCTGTAATCCCAGCACTCAGGAGGCTGAGGCAAGAGGATCACTGAGTTCCAGATCAGCCTGGGCTACAAAGTAAGCTCAAGGCCAGCCTGAACTGCACAGTGAGACCCTGTTTCAAAAAGGGAAAAAACCCTATGCCATCTGTTAGGTAGTGGGAACACAAAGGGTACTAGGTTACTAACTGCCACGCTTCTTTTCAGAGGGTCTCATGGATTATTTTAATCCTTGGAGACAGAACCATCACTTTCACTGTCCAGGATGAGGCTGGGACAGGGTCTACATCCATCATCCAGGGTCATACAGCAGAGTGCAACCAAACCGGAATCCCTGCCTGGCCGCCTGGCAGAGCCTGCCCTTGCCCTTGGCAGCTTCCAGCCTCAGGGAGAGACTTGCGTGTGCGCACGCTGCTGGAGAAAGGGGCGAAGGTGTCTGAGGAAGGCCACGCAGGGACCACGCACCCCTCCTGGGAGGGTGCAGGCAGGAAATGCAGGTCCTGCAGTGTGTGGCTTGTCTGCACAGGGTATGAGTTGGGGAGAAGAGGCGGCAGTGCAGGTGGTGGTCCCTCCAACAACAGCCGAGACACTTAATGTGATGACTGGGCAGTGCTGGCAGGACCTCTGGTTTCTGGGGAGCTGCTTTGGGGGCCCAGCCCAGAGAGAGTTAGGGTGTGGGCAGATGCCAGCGTGGGCTGCAGTCTGTGGAAGGTAAGGGTGGGGTTGGAGGTAGGGGCTGAAGGCTGGCTTTAACACAGCCCCTCTCAGTGGGCTCTGCGGTGGCACACACCCACGATCTCGGCATTCTGGGAGGTGGAGGCAGGAGGATGGCAAGTTCCAGCCCAACCTGGGCAATTAAGGATTTAGTGAGACCCTGCCTCAAAAAACAAAAAGGGTCAGGGGTGGGATGTAGCTCAACGCAAAGGCTGGTGGCACACTAGCACTTCAGAGGCTGAGGCAGAAGGAGCCTACAAGTTTGAGGCCAGCCTGGAACACACTGTGAGTTGAAGGCCAGCCTGAGCTATAACAAGTCCCTGTCTCAAAAACAAAACCAAACAAAAACAAACAAAAATCCCCCAAGACCTTTTTCTTTTCTTAAAATAATTTTTAAACTATTTATCTATCTGTTCATTTGGCAGAGGGTCTTGCTATGCAGCTCAGACCCTAGTGATGCTGTTTCACTTCCCCCAGCACTGAGATTACAGGCATATGCCACCATGTCTGGTTTTGGTGGCCAGCATGGTGCACCCCGGGTTCTGGGGCAGCACTGCATGTGGTACCAGGGATTGAACCTCGGCCTTGAGCCTGCAAGGCAGGTGCTTGACTGCAGAGCTATCTCTCCAGTCTCCCTTTTTCTTTTGTTTTTTTCTTTTTTCTTTTGGGACAGGGCCTTGCAATCCAATTCAGGCTGGCCTTGAGCTCACTTTGTAGCTCAGGATGGTCTGAAACTCGTAAACCCCAGCACAAGAAAGACAGATAGACAGATGGACAGACAGACAAAATGAGAAGGGGGGAAAAAAGACACCAACCTACAGCCCTCCACTCTGGCTCTAGGATGAACCCTGCTCCATCTGCCCAATCTCACAGCTCACTGCTGGGAGGTCAGAGGGTGCCCACTCCAACAGCAGGCTGTGCAGCCCAAGCTGGGGAGCAGCCTCATCACCTGCCCAGCAAGAGGATGCCTGAGCTCTGGGGTACTAGGCAGGATCAGAGGCCTCCAGCTCACAGCAGGCAGCAGGTGCTGCAGCTCTGGGGACTCCACAGGTGACTTAGTCCCCTGGGGCTACGGCCTCCTCACCTTCGAAGCAGAGGACCAAGGACCTCTCTGGAGGTTCCTGAAGGGAGCACTTTTTGGAGCGCTGCTGTGCAAGGCCTTTAGGAGGCTTCCCCTATAGCTGGCTGCTTCCTCTGGCCAACCTAGGGAGTACAGTTTGGTCCTGACGCTCAATCAGGGAAGGCAGAATCACTGCCGTGGCAGAAATACAGGCTTAGTTAGGTTCCTACACCCTCCAGTCCCCAGCCTCTTTTCTTATGTATTTAGTACAGGGTCTACAGGGTCTCACTACACAGATCCGACTCACAGTGATCCTCCTGTTTTCAGCCTCCCAAGTGCACACACACACTACCATGCCCAGTCTCAATCACTGTCTCAGTGCACCCCAGGAGCAGGGACCACACGGCATGCTGGGGATTGAACTCCAGCCCCTGTATCTGCTAAGCTATCTGGCCAGCCCCAATGTTTTCATTACGCTGTCAACACATAACTTTATTGTGTACGTCTGTCTTTGTTTTGTTCTGAGGATTAAACTGAAGACAATGAAACAGGCTACATCCCTAACCCATTTTAAAATATTTTGAGAGAATGTCTGGAGGGGGTTGTTTATTTTTTTGAGACAGGGTCTTGCTATATAGCTTAGGCTGGCCTTGAACTCACAATGTAGTCCAAGCTGGCCTCAAACTTGTGGCCATCCTCCTGCCTCAACCTCTGAAGCGCTGGTGTGACACCATGCCCAGTGAGATAAGGTCTTGCTAGCCTGCCAAATCCGGACTCAAACTTGTGACCTTCCTGCCTCAGCTTCCCAGAGTGCTTGTGCTACTGCTCCTATCCTGAGCGAAGCTTAAGTCTCCCTGCGCTCAGGCACACTCAGTGTTTCAGGGCTTGCTTGGGGATCACTTTAGTGAAGTCATCACTAAAGCACAAAGATAGAACTCTGATCTGCCCCAAGGGGGCCATGAGGAGGACGCCTGCGCTTGTCCTGAAACACTGAAGCAGACCTGCGGGCGGGGAAGGACCTCGGTGCCGTAACAGACACACAAGCAGGCCAGTGGGCAAACCGGAACACACGAATCCTTGCGTGGTGAAGCTCCAGCGTCCACCTGGGGAGAGCGCGGCACGGTGCGCACCCACGAAGCCCGGCCACGCCTGTGGCTGCGTTCCCTGGCCCTCCCGGGAAGGCTCGGACAACACCTACCGCACGCCACGGTCCAGTAGACCTGCGAGTCCTGGGTCTGGTGAAGGATGCGGTAAGGAGCCACGCGGGCGCTGGAGTCCAGCACCACGTCCAGGGTGCCCACGAGCAGACCTGGAGCGGCGGAGAGGCGCGGAGGTGAGGCGGGCGGCGCCCGAGCCTGCAGGGGCAGCGCCTGCTTCCCGGAGAGCTCCCTTCCGGCCTCTTCCGGAAGAAGGTGCTTAGCCCCTGGCTCGGAAACAGCTGCGCAGGCAGGAGTGCACACAGATTTGAGGGAACCCAAACCTCATCCAATGCTGGGGTTGCTTCTTTCGGAAAAATACAAGATCAGGTTTGAAAACAAGTAGTTTTCTTTTTTTGATGGTGCTGGGAATTGAACCCAGCCTTGCGCACGCTCAGCTCCGCGCCCACCCTCCCTCCCCCGCCAAGCACTGTATTTTTTCTTTTCTTGGAGTACAGGGGACTGAAGCCAGGAGCTTTACCACTGAGCTACACCAGAGCCCCTTTCCTTCCTTCCTTCCTTCCTTCCTTCCTTCCTTCCTTCCTTCCTTCCTTCTTCTCTTTTTGTTCTTCTTTTTTTTTTTTTTTGGGGGGGGGAGCCTTTTGAGATAAGGTTTCACTATGCAGTTCAGGCTGACGCTGAACTCACTTTGTAGCCTAGGCTGGTTTCAAACTCACAAGGGTCCTCCTGAGTGCTGAGATTACAGGTGTGCCACCATACCGGGCCAGAGCCCTTTTTCTGACACAGAGCCACACTAAATTGCCCAGATGGGACTTAAAATCGTAATCCTCTTGTCTCAGCCTCCCTCACGCAGGGATTGTGCCCGCTCAAGGGTTTCTTTGGAATGAGAAAATAAGTCCCTAACTCACCACCATTCAAGTTGTAAACATTCAGAGATCGGAATGGCCCACACGCGTGGTGTATGCGATATAACTGCGTCTTTGTGTCAAAGGTGTGTAATCTCGTGCGAGTTCTCCTGCATTGGAGCTCCATAAATTGGGCACTTACTGCACAACGTGTTCCCCCTCCACTTCTATCTGAAAACTCTGGTTCTTCACAAGACATTTTGTAACACTGTCTTCCATATCAAATAGAGGAAGACAATAGTTTTTCTTTTGCCATGCTGGCAAACTTTTATTTTTAAAAGTTTAATGAAGTTTCTTCCAGCCTCAAAAGTCATGGACTGAAAAGGATACGTAAATTTTCAGAACTGTCAAATCTGAGGGGAAAAGAAGATCCGAGTTTCTCATCTCTTAAGGGAAGCCTGAGAGCACCGCCCAAGCTCTTCCTGTCACACACCCACTGTGACAGTGCTTTCTCCACATCACTCTTTCCTGACCAGTCAGCAAGAGGCCTTCCTCTTCCAGCACTCCTTCCTCCCTCTGCAGGTTTGGCCACTGCCCTCTGCGGTGCACGCTTCAACGTACCGCGAAGCTGAGGCAGGAGGGTCGCAGTGTGCGCCCAGCTTGGGGGAATTTGCCACTTAGTGACATGCCTCAAAAATGAAAACAAGGGGCCTGGGAGATGGCTCAGTACAATAAGCTTTCCCGGCAAGCGCAAGGGCCTGCGGCCGGTTCCGCCAAAAAAGAAAAAAAGAAAGAAAACAAGAAAAAAGGGCAACAGGCGTAGCTCGGAGCGAAGGCCCCAGGGTTCAGTGCCCGGCACCACACACACTCTCACACCCACACACGTCTTC
>NW_004524605.1:902336-902638 GCF_000260255.1 Octodon degus | reverse complement strand
GAAGGCCCCGGGGTTCAGTGCCCGGCACCACACACACTCTCACACCTACACACACCCACACACGTCTTCCTCACGCCTTTTCCACTGTTCACGACAACACACACACACACACACTGAGCGAAGGCCCCGGGGTTCCGTGCCCGGCACCACACTCTCTCACACCCACACACACCCACACACGTCTTCCTCACGCCTTTTGCTCTGTTCACAGCACAGCCCGCCCCGCCCGCCGCCGCCGCTCCCAGGCCGGCCCGGCCCGCTCACCCGTGAGGCCGCCGCCCCTGCCGTGGCCCCGGCGCCGC
>NW_004524605.1:885347-901601 GCF_000260255.1 Octodon degus | reverse complement strand
GGGCGGGCGGGCGGGCGGGTGCGGAGGGACCGTACGCAGCTCGGCCCGCCGGCTTCCGCCTCCGCTGCGCGGCGCGAGCGGCTCCTCCTCCGAGCTCGCCTCGGGTGGTGCTCCCGCCTCTGGACGACGGGGACGGGGAGACGGCGGCGCAGCCGTGCCGTGCGGTGTGGCCTCGGGCGTGCCCCGGAAGTGGCCGCGCGGCCCGGCGAGCGCCGTGTGGTCCCGGAGGAGGCCGCGAGGGCCGGCCCGCGGGGACCTGAGCCCGACGGCTGTCAGGGTGCGGCACGCTCGGTGCACCCGCGCGCCTTGGGCGACGGGGATGCGGGAGGCCACCCTGGAGAAGGACTCTGGTGAACGCTTGGTGTGTGCTCAGCCTGCTGCTTTTTGTTCTCTTTATTTTCAGAAATTCACGTTTCTTAAAATTTAAAGTGTCAAGTTTAGGGAGTTTTAATGACCAGGTTGTGCAGCTAGTGCCACCATCTAATTCCGCAGTTTTTCATTAGTCCAAATAGGAATCCTGGGGGACGGGGAGATGGTTCAGTAGAATAAGCGCTTGCCTGGCAAGCGTAAGGGCCTGAGTTCATTCCCTGGTTCCACAAAAAAACAAAAGCTGTACCTCTGTCACTCAGTCACCCCTAATCTCTCCCTCTCCCAACCTCTGATCTGTTCCTTTCTCTGTGGTTGTTCCAGTTCTGGATGTGCTATATAAATTTATTTGGTGCAGGGTCTCACAATCCTCCTGTCAGCCTCCCAGCACTGGGATTACAGGTGTGCGCCACCATACCCAGCCGATATTTTATTGCTTTGAAATGGTAAACAGATGCAGGCAAGTGAAGTGGTCTGCATGTTCCTACTGGCTATCTGGGAGAGAGTGGCGCTAAGGTGTTGGCCTTTCTTGCTCCAGCTGTTTTCACACATTGGACGTTCACTTGCTGCTTTTGTGGCAGTGTCCACTTCCTGAGTGGCTGGCTGGTTGCCAGGGAACCAGGGCTGAAACAGTGCGTGTAGCCGTCTTTGGGGTCACGGTGTCTGGTCTGATGATGGCTGTGAGCCGCCAATGGTCTAGGCCAGTGATGTGAGCCTTTCAGAGCGCTCAGTGATACAGACTGCCTGCTGTGGCACCCGCACCCTGGGCTCACCACCACTGGCCTCAGCCGCTCTGAGCTGGTCCACTCCTGGGGCAGCAGCCTAGCTGGGGGGGGGGGCGGGCAGTGAGGGGCTCGTGGCACACTGAGGGTCCTGAGAGGAAGCTCAGGTGGCCAATATGTCCTGTGTCACTGAGGGGCCAGATCACCACCTCTGATGCAGCTGTACCCTGGGCACTTGAGCTTTTGGAAGCTACCTTGTTCCTCTTTAACTTTAGCCAGTTTGGGCTGGGTTTTCTGTCACTGTCAGCCAAGACAGTCCTCACTTATCCACAATACAACCCACAGTACTCCATGTGGCCAGCATCACTTTTTCAGTAGTTTTTATTGAAATCGTTAATATTAGCAAATTCTGCACATACAGGTATACACTACTGACCGACAGGCATATACCATACAATTTCACCTGTTAATTATACTTACATCACCATGTGGACCTAGCAACTGTGCTGTCCAGAACAGCTCCAAGGGTTGAGAAGATCCAACTGTCAAGAAATTACCTCATGTTGTAAGGGCAGGTTCTTGTTCATGTTCTGGACAAGGTGAGTTCTCCTATAGCGAGCCCTGAAATCAAGCTAATGATCTTAATTGCTTTTAGAATGTTGACGTATGTTCTTTCTGGCAACAAGCTATCCCATGGTGAATTAAAATCAAGTGCATAGTTTCCCTTTCATGCCTCAAGGTGGAAGGTAAATTGCCACATTTCAGTATATTCCAAGCTTCTTCCACCCTAAAGTACCTGTGCTATTAACTAGAAAAATAGTTTTGTATGCCGTCCTCTGAGATGTTGTGCATAGTTAGTAGGAACCCAGAACAGGAGGGGCTCTTTGACCCAAATATGAAAGGGATAACTAAATTTTCTGCAAGTATAAAAGCTACTGAGGGTCATAAGCAATCTCACACATGTAGCCTTCAACTGAGCTGATTCCTTCTTGTGCACAGGAAGAGGGTGTCTCTGTGAGACGGGGTGCTCACAACCCACTGCCATCTCTCGGCTGGGGCCCTTCTGGCTGGGAAGCACATTGGTCCAGTTCTCTTGGACAGAGATGTCGCCCCTATTGAGTCCATCCTGCTCCCCATTTTTTGGTCAAAATACTAGATTTTGGCCCAAGAACCAGCAAAGAGAGCCCTTGCTTCAGCTTGGGCAGCCAGCCAGGCTTGGGTGTGGGTGATGACAGGAGATGGTCTCCTGTGCTCCTTTCTGCAGGGTGGCAGGGATCATACAAGGGGGTAGCACAGTGTGGTCAGCAGCCAGTGGCCTTCCTCCTGGAGGAGGAGTTTGCTCCTCTGAAGGAAGGAAGCATCTTGAGATGTTCTACTCTACCTGTCCTCACTCTGTTTTAAACAAATATCTTGGTTCAGTATCTCTCAATTATTAGAAAAGTCCTCTTCTATCACATGGTGTAAAAATACTTGGACCTAACTGTGGATAAAGGATAATTAAAAAAAAAAAAGTTAGAATACATCCTGTGTGTGGTGGCACACACCTGTAATCCCAGCATTCGGGAGGCTGAGGCAGGAGGATCATTGTGAATTTGAGACCAGCCTGGACTAGAAAGTGAGTTCAAGGCTAGGCTGAACTGCATAGCAAGACCCTGTCTCAAGGCAAAAATGCAATGCAAAAGCTAGAATCCATGTTATGTTCGGTTACATTTACAAAAAAATAGCTCAGAGCAATTTTTTATAACTCTCAACAGTTGCCAGCACCCATACTGACAGGTGGGTAGACCTTTTCTACCTTTTTTGATGATCTGCTGACCAGTGAGAAATGCAGGAAGTCAAGCCAGAGTGCTAGGTGACCAACACATCACACTTCTGGACCTGTGGCTACCCAACAGTGGAGCTGAGTGTGTTTGGAGAAACAAGCCAGGTGTGCATCACAGTCTGGGGCCATGGGAGCTGCAGCCTAAGGGATGAGGTCCCCTGCAGAGCTTGCTGCTTGTGAGAAATCCTTCCTTTAGGCCACTGAGTGGGGTCCATGCTACCTCGAGCTTCAGGGTTTTGTGGGGAAGTGGCGGAGTGAACCGAAAGTGCTGGGAGGGCCAGGCTCACTTGAGGGCCTGAGTGACTTGGCAGCCTAAAACCTTGAAATGTAATACTCAACCTGCAGGAAGCTCAAAGGCCTCCCTGTCCTTTTGTCAGGGTCTCTTCCTTCTCAAGTCACAGTAAAAAGTTGCAGGAGGAAAACCTGATAGGACAGACGGGGTGACTCCACTCTTCTTGGGTCACCAAAACCACATCTGGAGGCACAAATGTTAGCTTTGTTGTTGTTGCAATTTTGGTGTGTTTTCTTGTTTTGCTTTTCACTAGTACTGGGAATTGAACTCAGGACCTTGCGCTTGTCAAGCAGGCGCTGTACCACTGAGCTACATCCCCAGCCCACAAACGTTAGCCTTGTAGTTGATGTGCCCCCCACTGCAGCCTGGCGAGGCCTGTATCCCTCCCCCCCCAGCTTCCCCTCAAATTTCAGGCCCTGGGTATCCAGGTACCCTGCAGGGATTCCATGGCTTCTGTCCCCTCACCCCTGTAACAAGCGAGTGCACCGCACCACCCAGGGGCCAGCCAAGGCCATGCTCTCAGAAGGGCCTCCCAGACATGGCTGGGGCTCTGGTGTGCTGTGCTCTTCCTGGCAAGCAGTCAGAGCCCTCCCAGCAAGTGTAGCCATCCTACCCCTGATCATCTCGCTCATCTTTTCTTGGATCTTACAATACCTAGAACCCAGAACCGCATTCAGGACACATGTGCTCATCCTCTTCCTTACACTTAACACATGGCCCCCAGGACTTCCTTGCCTTTGGCGAACCTGCCTGAGTTGTGTGTCTCTGTGCCTCCCTCCAGGGACCTAGGACTTAAGAGTCCTCGTAGGGGCTCTCCTGGGCCCACTGGCTCCCCATCAGCACCAAGACTGGAGACCTAGGCTTCTACCTCCGCCTCTGGCTTCCTCCTTTCATCTCCATTTCCTGTCAGCAGATCTGCATTAAATGGGAAAGTCCTCTCCTGGGCTGCCCTTCTCAGTGCCCTCCTGCCCTCCTGCCCCTCTGCTGCTCAGTGCCGCTCCCCAGCAGCCTTGCCTGCCCAGGAAGTATGGCCCTGGCCCTCTGGCTGCCCCTATGAGCCCTAGCTTTGTCTGTTTGGCCCCTCTTCCGGCCTCTCCAGGGCCAGATGCTGGCCCCTGCACCTGTGCCCTGGGAGCCCCTATGCCTCCTCAAGATGCCTTGTTTCAGCTGATCTAACTTCCCAGGTAGTGGTCTATGTGTTAGTTTTCTGGAATAGCCAAAAGGGGGCTGGGCAGATGGCTCAGTAGAATAAGCACTTCCCTGGAATAGCCAAAAGGGGTGTGTGTGGGTGTGTGCACTCGCTGGGGATGGAACCAGGACGTTTTCCATGCTGAGTGTGTGCTCTACCACTGAGTCACATCCTGGCCTGGCCACTCGTCCCACGGTGGGAAACCCTGATGAAAGTTTACTGCAAATCTTTACTGGGCCAGTTTTCCCTTCTCAGTGCTACGTCCTGCAGTCCAGTAAGTTCGTTCCTGACGTGCAAGCAGCAGTGCTTGCCAGGTGGGTACAACTCCTGTCCTGAACACCCCTCCCTGCTCTTCTGCACAGAGCTGCTGCTCAGGCCCATACTGCAGAGCTTAACTGCAGTGTGTTGATTTCGTTAAAACCAGTGCCACTGAAGGGTGTGGGTCATTGAAAGCACAGATGTGAGAGGCAATACAAACAGGAGAGGGCTTATGCAGCTCTCAAGAAGTGTGGCTTAGTATACTTAGCAACTTTTTAACACCTTCGTGATGGACACTTCTGGGTAGCTGGGAAGTGTGGTTGGCCCCGGGGCAAGGCTGAGTCCAGGACATGGCTTCATAGTGTCCCTCTGTCCCAGGGCGAGGACCTTTATCTCCCATAAAGTGAAAGCAGCTGGGAGTGAGAGGCTGGCCTGTGTTTTTCAGAGGGCAGGGGCAGGGTCTTTGGCCAGACGCACTCACAACCGTCATATGTAGGTACCTCTCCCACTCCCTGAAATAAGAGGAGGCAGGGCTAGGAGAAGGTCCTCCGTGGGGATGGGTAAGCCTTGCACTCTGCCATTCTGACCCTCTCCACTTAGGTCCTTCTGGCGAAGGAGCAGAGAGCCTGTGGAGGCATCGAGAAGGGGCTGGAGGCAGGCCCAGCTCTGGGCAGACCAGTGGAGCTGCAGGGTTTGCTTACTCTAGCCCTTCTTTGCTCTGAGCTGTCCCCACCCTGGACGACCCTCGGGTTACTGTACCACTATACCTTTCCTAATAACCACCCCAGCGGCGCCTTCGAGTGGCTGCCAGACGGGAGTCTGTGGTCTGGGTTAGGATCACTGCCCCTCTCTTCTGAAGCTGTACCCTTGGGAAGGAGGGAGCCTTCTTTGACAAACAGGATATTCTGCCTCTGAGCTGGAAGGTGGCCCTGATTCCTCTGGAAAGGATTGAGCCGGGATGTAGAGCAGGACTCCGAGTAAATGCTCTCAGAAGCAGTGCTTCCTTGGCCGTTCTGCCATGGCACTGTCCCCAATTTGCCAGAAACTCAATCGTATATCCATACATCTTAAGGATTCAATTTAAAAATATTTCTTCTCAAGCAATTTCATCCTGTTTCAGTAAAGAACTCTCGGTGACGCTTACTGTCCATGTCTTCACACGGCTGCACAACCGGAGGGAAGTGCTGCAGAGGGATCTGGGTTGCGTTCAGGGGAAACTGGGTCAAGGTGCAGACGGCGTGGCAGTCTTCCGGACTCAGCATCCCATCTGCCTGATGCACTGCTGCCAGCTCTAGTGCGCTGGGAAAGTGGGTTCTGAGCTCTGTAAAACCTGCTCTCTTGCTGAGAACCCATGGGGCAAACCATCTTCTCGATGATGCTGAAACAGAAACTGCTTATCAAAAATATTTTTTACATTACAAAGACTATAAAAAGGAAAATGAATAAACAAAAAGCCCTTGGTAGAGAGTAGAAAGCAAAAGCAGTTAAAACCTTTGGGATCTGCCTGTCCCGGCCTTAAACTATTAGGACAAAATGCTGCTGGTCACCATGTTGTCGCCATCCTGGTTTTCTGATGGTGTTTGGGGCACATCTGTGTTGGAGGCATCCTCATAACGAGTTACAAGAAAAGATGCCATGAACATGAAAGTGGCAAGTGTTCATTTCAGCCCTCCGCCCTCCAGGGCCGGCAGAGGAACAGGGCAGGGTGTCTCCGAGTCAGTGCAGCGCAAGAGAGCGCCAGGGGCTGTCTTCAGGGCAAGGTGCCGCGCCGCCCTCCGCCCGCCCGCGCCCAGCCAGGGCCTGCGTCTGCTCGCACTGCCTACGCCGCTCCAGTTGTGTGCACTTCCTGCTGTCTTGGCCGTGCGGGAACAGCACCTGTCCTCGGCGCCCACCACGCCACAGGGTCTGAGCCGGGCGCGGGGACAGCAGGACAGAAAAGGCGGAGGGGGGCTCCTGGGCGGCTTCCTGCGGCAGGGGCGCGGCTGCTGGCCACGCCCCGGGGTCGGTGCCCAGAGGCCCGCCGGGCTGGCTCCCCGTGCCCCCTCCCCACGCATGCACCCCGTGACGGCCAAGGGACAGGGCTGCGGTGTTTAGTGGCTGCAAAAATACTCGTTGCCTCACGTCGCGCTCCCGTGGACACTGGAAAGCAGCGAGGGCGACAACCGGGCGGGCGCAGGGTGCGGGGCTGCCCCCTGTCTGCAGACGCCGCCGGGGCGGGGGTCTAGTCTCAGGAGGCGCGCTCGGCTAGGCTTCCTCTAGCTCCTCGGGAAGCGCCCCTGGGCGGAGGAAGAACAGACACAGACTCGAAGCAGCGCCAGCAAGGCTGCGCCCCACCCCGAGTGAGGGTCGCCAAGCGCCCAGCGCGCTTACCACCGGCCCTGCGGACGACAGGCAGGACGTGACCGCCTCAGAGCCTCGCCCTGTGGGGCTGGGCAGAAGTACAAAGGAAGAAAGGCAGTCATCCACCAAATCACAGACGAGCGGCCTCCACAGCCCGTGTTCCCAAAGTCAGGTTTTGTTCTCATCATACATGTCCAAAGAAGGTTCGATCGTAGAGAATTCACTTTCATACACCAGGCTCCGAGGGGACAAGGAGTTTCGGTGAAAGAAGTGACCACCTGAAAAGGGAATAGCAGAGACAGACTTAGTCACCGGGCCTGCAGCTCCCACGTGCGTTACAGGTCAGCGAGCGCACCATCTTTGTAACATTTCAGTGCTTCATTGTCTTTGAAAACTCAAGTGTCTCCTTCATTCTAGCCCTTTGTTCCAGAAAGGAAAAATGAAAAAAATGAATATATTTCTCAAGATAAGCACACTTTATCTTAATTAAACTACCTGCCTACCCACCTACCCACCTGCCTAACATTGCGGGGTTGGTAAATGGACCTAGGGCCTGAGGCTGTACCTACAACCACCAAGACACACCTCTGGCCTTTAATTTAGTTTTTGTATGTTTGGGGTAGAAGCCAGGGTGGCACAGCCTGGGCAGGGCTCCCTGGTCCTGCAAGCTCGGTACAGAAGCCAGGCTGCCCCGATCCCTGAGGTTACAATCCTGCTTTACACTGCTCCACTGACCTACAACCTGGAGATAAAAATCTGTGTGGGTGCTGTTCTACTTTTTGTTTTTTTTCCAGGTTCTTTATGGGACCCAACAGATTGTGGTCTCTGGTTGTGCCCAGCTCACGCCAGCTCACCACCACGGCTTCCTGAGAGTCTTCATAGCTGCAAGAATGAGCTCTCTTCTATTTTCTTAAAGGGTGGCTTGACCATTCTTGGTCTTTATTTTGACATATTCATTTTAGAATCCGTTTGTTAATTCTTTTCTCTTTCTTTCCTTTCTTTCTTTTTTTTCCTTCCTTCCTTTCCTTTCCTTTTTCTTGTCTTCTTGACACAGGGTCTTGCTATGTAGTTCAGGCTGGTCTTGAACTTGTGGCAATCCTTCTGCTTTAGCATCTGAAATGCTGGGACTACAGGTGCCACCATACCTGGCCAATTTTCTTGTTTACTCTTTTCAATCTTCTCCTCCTCCCCCTCCCCTCCCCTCCCCTCCCCTCCCCTTTCCTTCCTTTCTTCCTCCTTCCTTCCTTCCTTCCTCCTCCTCCTTCCTTCTTTTTTTTTATTTGTTCTGGCAATCAGACTCAGGACCTTGTGCTTGCCACACAGGCACTTATGCTATTTGAGCTATCTCCCCAGCCTTGTTTTTTTTTTTTTTTTGCCGAACCAGGGATTGAACTCAGGCCCTTGCGCTTGCCAGGGAAGAGCTTATTCCACTGAGCCATCTCCCCGGCCCCCCCCATCCTTGTTTTTGAGGCCCTATTTTCTTGTTTAATTTTTGTGCAATAAAAATCTACTCCAGTTAAAAAATTAGGACACATTAAAGCTGCTTGCTATTTGCAGCAGCTCAGAGTAAGGCCACAAGGAAAATATGAGAAGTCTGACCTGACAATTGATGAAACTGTATAATCCAATTGTACTGGAGTGAAAATCTTTAAAAAGTGCTGAAGATGAGATTTTCTCCTCTGCAGGAAGAGCTAAACCATTAAATAATCTAACTTTTTCTGTCAGAGTACTGATCAGCTAATCGTGGATCTCCAGCAATCCCTCCGTGCCAAAATAAATCCAGAAGAACGGAGCTGAGGACATAGCTCAAATGCTGAAGCAGGTTAGTGTCCCTGAGGCTTTGTCGTGAAGCCCTGGCTCCAGAAAATAAACATAAATAAAAAGGCAAGGATTGAACTCAGTAATCTATTGATGTTAACCAGATTACTTGTGAGAACCACTACAGCAGGAGAGGAGTGTGCGGCAGCTGGGTCCAGAGAAGAGCGTGATGCTGGATCCCTGCGTCGAGGAAGTGCGTCTCTCTGCTGTCTGCGAACACGCCCTGTTTCTTCACCAGATGTTCCGCGGTGCTTGTTCCCGGCCACTCGGTGCCATCGGGCAGCCTCTCAGCTGAGGTGGGACCTGTGAGCGGACAGGTGCGCCAACCGGCTTTACCTCAATGAATACACACTGCACACTCGCCAAGCCTCCACCGGAGAGAGAAGCCCTCCATACACAGTGCGGCGGCCCTCAGGTGACACCAGCCCTGCCTTTCCTCATCCTGAGGAAACTAGAGCCAGTTTTCACAGCTAGCTTTGTGTGTTTTGAATTTTACGTGCTGAGAAACACAATGCATGGTCTTCTGTATCCCAGTTCTTGCCCACGATACTACGTTGTCACAGTCATTCAGTGTCACCCATTAGTGATGGTTTAAATTTTCATTGCTGTGTGGTGTTCCACCGCCTAATGCCTACACAACGCGCCCATCGGCTCTCTCCGATGCACAACCGCTTTGCTTCTGTCTGGGGCTGCCGTGACCGCTGCTGGGGCACGCGCTTGGGAACCTTCTGCTCCCTGTGCACGGTACGCTTCGGTTGTGCCTAGGACAGGAGTGTCTGGGTCCCAGGGCGCCTCCGTGGTTGACGCAAGCAGAGCAGCTTCCCAGAGTGGCCCCTGAGATGGAGTCTCACTCCCTTCGGCCAGTGAGAAGTCCAAATGCTCCGTGTCTGTGCCAACACACAGCACCCCCTGCTTCCTCCATGTAGCACCCTGTTGGATGTACAAGGTTACCACACGGTGACTTCAATGTGTATTCCCTTGACAATCACTTAGAAAGATGCCTTTCATAGCTTTTTATGCTGCATATCTTTTTTTTTTTTTTTTTGCTGTATATCTGGTTATTCTGAAATGTCAGTATATTTTCTCTGCTTATTTGTTATCAGGTTGTTAGTCTTCCCCCTCCCTTTATTCTAAACAAGTTCTTTGTGAGCGGTATTACAGGACTATTTTTCCAAAATTGTATATTCTGATGAACAAAATGCCTTTGTGGCTTTATTTATTTATTTATTTATTTATTTATTTGCAGAACCAGGGATTGAACTCAGACCCTTGCGCTTGCCAGGGAAGCGCTTATTCTACTGAGCCATCTCCCCAGCCCCCAATTTATTTCTTATGCTACCCTTTTGAGTTGTTTGAGAAATCTATGCCTAGTTTAGGTTTTGCCCCTTAGTTTTGCAAGAGGGTCTTGCTATGCAGTTCAGGCCGGCCTTGAACTCACCCTGTGGTACATACTGGCCTTCAACTTGCAGCAGTCCTCCTGCCTCAGCCTCTTGAGTGCTGGGACTGCAGACCATCACCATCACGTTACTGTTGTTTGTTGAGACAGTCTTGCTGTGTTACCCCAGTAGGCCTTGAGCTCACTACCCTCCTGCCTCAGGTTTCTGGGTAGATGGGACTGTAAGTGTACGCCCCTGCATGGCTTATCTCAAGGCTTTGGATACACTTATTCAAAGGTTCTAAAGATACTTATGAATGAGACAGGATCTTTCTGTGTAGCTCAGGTTGGCCTTGAACCTACTGTGGAGCCCAGGTTGTCCTTGAGCTTGTGGTGAGTCCCTCCCACCCCACCCTGTGCTGGATTACAGGTGTGTGCCGCTACACCTGGCTTTGCTTTTGGTGTTTTGGTTACAAATGTTTTTTAACCTATCTACATGACTATCCATTTTTATTCTGTTACTGTGTTGAATAATTATGATTTTTCAACCTCATAATTTTTAATAACTCCAAATTTTGTTAATGTATTTGGTACAGGGTCTTCCTATGCAGCTTGGGCTCATAGTGATATTCCTGTTTTCAGCCCCCATAATGCTAGGATTACAGGCATGAGCCACCACACCCAGTCTGTGGCTAGCTCAGTGTGCCAGGGGTTGGAGTCAGCACAGCATGTGGTGCCAGGGATTGAACCCTGGTTCCTGTGCTTACCTAGGCAGGTGCTTAGTCCACTGAGCTATCTCACTGGCCCAATAACTCCAACTTTGCTGTAATGTTTTCTTTCTACGTTATATTGTTAGAGTCATTTGGCCAATATTTTGTTTAAAACACTGTATCTACAGAAAATATATTAACTTGTAATTTCTTCTCTTGAGATGTGCTTGTAATGATTTGGTATTAAAAGATATGCTAATCTAGGGCCCACCAAATAGCTCAGTGGATTAAAGCACCTGCAAGCGTGTGCAGGGGCTGATCCCCGGGCCTGCTATGCAGGCCCCGACCCTGGGGCATGCTGAGATGGCAATTGAGACTGGGCATGGTGGCGCACACCTGTAATCTCAGCTCTTGGGAGGGTGTAAATAGGTGGATCATTATGAATCCAATCTAGTAGTGAGGCCCTGAACACCCTGTAGACCCTTCCCTAAAATTAAAAAAAAAAAAAAGATATGTAATTATACAAGGATGTGAGAAGTGTTTGTCTTTCTATGTCACTCTTATTTCACTGACAGGGAAAGAGAAGCTCGGAGAAATAAAAACTTTGCGCAAAATCATTAAGATAGAGCTTAATCTTGGGGCTGGGGATTTAGCTCAGTGGTAAATGCTTGCCTAGCAAACTAGAAGGCCTGGGTTTGGTCCTTAGCACCAAAAACAAAATATAAACCTCACCTAGAACTAGAATCCTAGTAAATCTGAACCCAAAGTCAAGTCAGTTCTCACTCTTGTACCCTTAGCACATACGTGACCTGGACTGGAGCTATATCATACTGCAAAAAGTAGTCTACAAGAACTCAAATTCCTTGAGGCTGGGCATGGTGGTGCACACCTGAAATCCCAGTGCTTGGGAGACTGAAAACAGGAGGACTGCTATGAGTCCGACCTGTGTAGTGAGACCCTGTACTGAAAGGACATAAAAAATTTAAATTCCTTGCCTGCAACACTGTTGAGTGATTTCAGATCTTATTCTGCAAAAACAAATGTCACATCAATGGGAAGGTACTTTTTCTACGGCAATCAAAATCTAACTGAAATTGGAAAACCCTGAAGCCTTTACAAAGGTCCAATGCTACTTCTTTTCCAGACTTTTAAGAAATATTGTACAGGGGCCGGGGTTATAGCTCAGTGGCACAGCACCTGTCTGCCAAGCACAAGGTCCTGAGTTCGATTCCCAGAGTCCCCCTGCAAAAAAATATTGTACAAGACTTCAGTGTTCAGAGGTATTTCCAACAGACTAAGTAACTCAAAGGTCTGAGAAATTTTAAGAACTACCCTCACTAGAGAAACCTCACCGTGCTCCTATAATTAATTAATGTAACAGTGTCCCCTACAGGTCTTTACCTTGTGTCCTAATGAACTTAAATGATGCTCAGGTCTTCCCTGCCCCTTGGTCACCAGGAACTCACTCTGGAGTGAAGCTACCATCTGGCCCCCAGCCTGGGGAAGGAAGGGGTTCCAGCCCTCACAAGTCCCCGACCTCCGACCTCCTCCCATCCTATCGAGTCTGTTTCCGGACCACGTGCACGGGTCTGCTCACAAGTGGCCAGGCCCTGTGCTGTGGGGAGCAATGAGTGACCAGAACTGTCATTCAAACTTTCCTTCTGAGATGGACGTGTGGTGACAGAGGTGAGACTGAACCTCTCAAGAGTCCTTTCTTGGGCAATCCCATGCCTATGGCCCCCAGTTCTCCCATGATGATATACCCAGCTCAGGGCCACCAGTGTGTGCTGGTGAATGCTGGCACAGGCAGCGGAAAGATGGATGGGCCCTGAACAGATGGTCCACTGCAGGACCTCAATGGTGCAGCGCTCCCTTTCCCTTGGCATTTTGCCGGACTGGCTTATTTTTTTATACAAGGAAGGAAGAAACAAACATTGAGCAACCCTGCATGCCAAGTGCACTCAGAAGCAACTTTCTAATTTGCAGACTTTAAGCTGCTGATAGAGTAACTTACATCCCACTGGCATGAAGACAGCCATGAACAAGTTAGGCATCTAACCCCATCTTCCCCACAGGCATCCATTCGTGTTGCTGGAGCAGCTCACAGCTGTTCTTCTCCTCTTGCCCTTCCTTTCCCTTTCCCTGCCCCAGTCTCTTCTTGTTCAGAAAGCACAGCCTCTAGGGTTGTAATTTCCCCTCTTTTGCATGCAGCATTTTGAGAGGAGTTTATTACAGGACATCCCTATTCAGGCACTTGGAGTCGAGGTATTTTTTAGTTTGCATCCTAATCACCTGGATTTCAGGCAAAGTACTGATTACTGATTGCCCAAACTTTTCCATTTGCTGTGGGTAGTTGCCAGGCCTGGATGGCAGCAGGGCTGCACCAACTTGTTCCCAGACACCTCTGACCAGCTGGAAGTTCTCAAGGTTTCTGACATCTAAACTAAAGAGCACCAAGAACTTTAGAAACACAAACTCTCACTGATCACACCGTAAGGACTGAAGCTTTGCCATGAGCTCCTGTGCATGTCTCATGATGGCCTCAAGGGAGGTGCATGCTCGGATTCTATTACACAAACTCTTCCTTTCTGTACTCTACCTGTTTGTAAATGTGCGTGAGGACTACAAGGTCCAACCACCTGAGGCAGCTTCATCAGGTCACCAACCTTGTCCACGTGTCTGGTAACCTTGCAGGCTGTCCTGAGGGGGCACTGTCATGCTAGTGGGGTGTCACAAAAAGCCTCTGTCATAGCCCATGATGCCTTCATGTGACACAAGGCCTCTGTCACAGAGGGAAGGCGGTGTGGTTCAGAGGCGGGGCTCTGGCAGCAGAATGGATGTTGTGAATCACAGACAGTCAGGTCCAAGGGCATCGCTTGGATCTCATGAGCTGTGGCTTCTGTTTAAATCTGCTGGCTTAGCTGAGGGCTTCCTTCAGCTGCTTCAGGGCCCACTTCTTAATACCTTGGCCCAAATGTACTTCTTCCTCTGTGTATTCTGCTCGCCTTTACTGCTTCTAGCTTCATTCCAACACTTGGGACATTTTTGAAGTCGGCAGCAAAGACATTTTCTCTGTATTTTGTCAATTTGGCAGTTTTTTCTATACATGTGCCTTTTATTATTCTGGATCATTCACTTAAAAAAAAACCCCACAGCTTGCACAGTGAGGAGTCCACACTGGCACTCAGACGCTGCTTTATCACCCCACGGAGGACCGAGCTCCAAAACCTTCCCCGCAGGAGACCCTGCGTGCTTCCGTGCATCTGCCCCGTCCTCACTGCTCAGGGACGTCGACAGCCAGCCAAAGGCTTCCATCGCCTCCTGCTCAGGGCAGCTGACAAGGCTGCCCGGGGCAGGAGGGGTCAGCATCAGTCTGGAGGCGCAGCACCGGGCACAGACAGCTTGCAGCCTGGGCCTCTGCCTCGGCTGCTGAGCACGCCCCTCAGCCTGTCCTGTCCTGTCCTGCCTGTCCTGTCCCCCACACTGCAAGGACAGCGAGGTCCTGGCAACCTGCACAGCTCGCGTGGGCACTGCCAGGGCCGTGGATGTGGGAGCCACAGAGGTGGCCAGAGGCTGGTCCTAGCACAGTGGCTGACGGCACAATTCTAACTGGTGCATTAGAGCACCCGGAAGGAAATGTTGGTTTGCGTGTTGGACTGCGGTGGTGGCAGCCTAGCACAGAGCAAGCACTATATGTTACTACGAAACACCATGAAAATAAACACACACATATACTTACAATACACATACCAGATAAACACAGGGACACTATTATTTGTGTGCAGAGCTCAGCTTTCAAACTGTTCCCTTTGCTCATTTCCCCAAAGACTCAGAATTGCTTAGGGAAGGGTGAGGACTCGCGTAACCTAGCGAATGCTGGTCCGAGCGGCTCAGGATGGCGGAGCAGGCAGCAGCAGGGATTGCACTGCCTCCGCCTGATTCAGACCTCACTGCTCGCCAGGGACAAGTGGCCCTGGACAAATTATTTAGCCTCTGCAACCATCAGTTTCTTCATTGGTAAGATAGGAAAGCAATGATGCCTCTTTCGTTGGGATGTGGCCAATAGGGATATCACCATGTGGGAAACTGACACGTAGGGCCCATCACACCTGCCTGCCACAGCCAAGGTGGTCTGGAACTACTGAACAATAGTTCGGAGTTTCTTCTGGCTTAGCCTCATAGCAAAGATCTGCAAATGGCCATTTCTATTTTACACAGCATCTTCATTCTTCGTTGTATTTGCTGCTAAGTTGTTTTTTTTTTTAATTTTTTTTTAAATTTATTTATGTGTGTGTGTGTGTGTGTGTGTGTGTGTGTGGCCAGCTCAGCCCACCAGGGGGCGCGGCTGGCTGGCATGTGGTGCTGGGGGATTGAACCGCGGTCCCTGTGCTTTGCTAAGCTTGTTCTGAGTAGGTGCTTTAGACCACTGAGCCATCTCCCCAGCCCACTAAGTTCTGTTTTTAAACTGTCTTGATAAGGAGCTCAGTAGTTTAAATACTTTGGAAAAACCCTTCAGAATCTCTCCTCAACTACTTAAAAAGTCTACAGTTATCCTGGCCAGAGAGATGAGATTGAATTCAATCAGACTTTAGTGGCCACAGACAAGACCAAGAGAACAGACTGGCGCTGGCAACCCTTTAAACTGTGCTCAGTGATGTTTAGTTCATGCGAATACAACCCTTCAAATAAATTATTCTTAAAAAAACTTTCTTTTGGGGTGGTACAAAGCCAAAAGAAAACAGCCTCTGCCTTGTGCACTGAAAAACCTAATTCAGTAAAAGTTTGAAACTCTGAAACACCACTTCTGTTCCAGCCTAAATTTTAGGCACTAACTTTTGGAACAGTAAACAAGAGGTTATGCAGCATCAGTTTCTAGTCCCATCATTCCTACTACTAAGTACATTTGGTGCTAATTCTGTCTCCACTCCTGAAGAAAAAATAGACTTTTAAGGTGCACATGCTTGTGTACACACACACACACACACACACACACACACACACACACACACTCTCTGTCTCTCTCTCTCTGCACCATCTGCCCGTCTGGACCATGACTCATTAAAACAGGAAAACCTGGTGCCAGCTGAATCTCTACGCCAGGTTCAAATTTCAGTAACAGGCCCTGCTAAGCCTAGTACACACCTGTGTCAGCACTCTGGGAAGCTGAGGCAGGACTGCAAATCTGATGACAAGACTTGATGACATGGGGCTGGAGAGATGGCTCAGTGGTCTAAAGCACCTACTTGGAACAAGCTTGTCTAAAGCCCAGGGACCGCGGTTCAATCCCCCAGCACCACATGCCAGCCAGCCGCGCCCCCTGGTGGGCTGAGCTGGCCACACACACACACACACACACACACAC